>NC_042960.1:12247955-12580455 GCF_901001165.1 Salmo trutta | reverse complement strand
TTTTTCTTTGTATTATCTTTTACCAGATCTATTGTGTTATATTCTCCTACATTCCTTTCACATTTACACAAACTTCAAAGTGTTTCCTTTAAAATGGTACCAAGAATATGCATATCCTTGCTTCAGGGCCTGAGTTACAGGCAGTTAGATTTGGGATTTTAGTTGAAAATTGAAAAAAGGGTCGGATCCTTAGGTTTAAGAGTCTCCTATGCAGAGGCTGTCAGAAGGGGAGAAAGGTCGAGTATCTGTGAAGGTCCGATGGTGGTGAATACCGGTAGGCCTACACTGCAGCCTGAGTAGGCCCTATCACCAGCAGCAGGACCCAGAAATTATTAATGTGAAGAAAGTGGATTTTGTGTCTTTTATAGCGATGGGAGTAAACGGCACTGCACAAGTTGAAAAGAAGTCAAGAAAGATCAACATCATTTCTGCAAAGGAACGGTTTCTGGGATTCAAATATTTTATGAGGATCTATATGGTGTACTGTCTCATGCGGTCCCACCCTATCAGGCCCCAGAGCCTTTATTTTTCATGACTGAAGGAAATAGGAATGTCGTTTTTGGAAATGTTTTACATAATGTTATTTTCCCTTCACCATAATAGAATTCACATTTATTTCATTTTTTCTCACTTCCGTCCAGTTGGTGGCGGCAACACACCATTTGCGTGTAGTTCGCCATAAAACCTCAGTGAAGAAAAAGTAAACGGAAGTAAGCGTTGAACAAGAACAATTTTCACGTTAGCGTTTTTGTTAGATTCATTAACACAATGAAACTCAAACTGTGACTCATTTAACTGCACAGCATCACATACTTGCCCCAGGTAGTCTTTAATTTGCGTTGGAGACAGGATTTGGTTGATAGATGTTATCTAGGTAACGCAACCTAGCTAGTAGCTGTTACCAATGGCTAACTGTATGGTTTTTCACACTCAAATAGCCTCCATTATGGAGGTACTAGCGAATGCAGCCGTGGCAGAGATCTGTAAACTCGTAGACGACGACTATGCAGTGTTTCGTTTAGAAATTTCTCAAAGCCAGAAAGAAAACAGGGGATTGCGGAGGAAACTACAGTTAATAGAATTGAAGGTGGCACGGGAGCGCGCAGAGAGGACAACGCGAGATCGCGTCCTCGCCAGTCGTCCCAGCAGTGTCAAGATCATTGACCGATTCAGAGGAATGGCAAGAGGTACATTTAGCAGAAGGCCGAGCTGCGCGGCCTGTCTCCGCACTGCACCTGTGTAACTTTAGATGTGATAACCAGAATTGTGTTTTGGTCAGTTTTTGGATTGTATGCAATAATTCCCCTGATTACTTAGCTATCTTGTACCAAAACACAATATCATATTCTCACCAGATTACTGATTTACTGCATCTTCAGTTATTTACTAAATAAAAACAATGTGATGCATGGAACACAATCAAATAGTATATCAATAAATTATGAATATTGTTACCTTACATCCTTGCCAATTCTAGACAGTGTCAATAGTGTATAATATACCGTTGAGCATTGACAGTAGCTAACCTAACCACTTTAATTATGCAATAAGCCTGAGGTGATGTGGTAATATACCATGGCTCTAAGGGCTGTTCTTATGCACAATGCAACACGGAGTGCCTGGATACAGCCCTTAGCCATGGTATATTGGCCATATACCACAAACCCCAGAGGTGCCATATTGCTATTATAAACTGGTTACCAATGTAATTAGAGCAGTAAAAATACATGTTTTGCCATACCTGTGATATACGGTCTGATATACCATGGCTGTCAGCCAATCAGCATTCAGGGCTCGAACCACCCAGTTTATAACCCCCAATAACTCTCTCAGGTGAAGGACATCTCACTGGAGGCCACAGGAACTTTGTGAAGCCAGCGGGACACAATACATGGAGAGATGACCAACCAATCACTGTTGATGAGGGGAGTGGAACCTCAACCCAGCATGTTATCGTGATAGAGGTTAGTGTAATAGTGTTGCATAAAAAATTACAGTTACTTTGTAAATCAAATGTTTTTTTTTCAGAAAGGCTCCCCTCAGCTATTCACTTGCCATAGAGGAGCTTGTGAGACTTCCCTACGACATTGTTATCCAATTCAACTCATGTACCGGTAATAAACTCCTTTCTCTTGTGTCAGTCTGCAGATGCAGAGGCTGCAGGTCCTGGAGTCAAGCAGGAGAGGTCTGAAGGAGAGGAGGACCCACGGCACAGCAAAGACATCCACACTGGAGCGGCTGGAGTGCTCCCTGTAGCCACAGAGGACCCCGCCACCGCCCCAGCGCTGCCCAGGACCCAACGCAGCATCACGGAGGTCAGTGGAACGATGGAGGTTAGTGGGACGCCGAACGTCGTCCTCAAGTCAGAAACAGACATCGAGACTTTAACGGGGCTGGGTCGACTGGGCTGTCCTCCTGCTCCCTGCTCTGAGCATTTACTTTATGGTAACTCGAGCCTGAGGCCGGTTCTGTCCCATCAGGACCCAAGTGACTCGTTATATACTGTCAATGATCCATCCTGTTCATACACTACAGGGACAGAGATGATACCTGGTGACATGCCTGTGGGCTTAGAGTTACACACTGATCTGTCTAGAGGGGACTGGAACCGGTACAGCAGTAGTGTATACTCTGAAGGGTGCCTAAATAAGAAAAGGGAGGGTCTGGTCGTAGATGAGGTGACTGTGAAAGTGGAGGGTGACATTCCTCTGACATGGAATGCAGACGAGACTCAGTTAGGAGAAGGACACTCGCAGGGCAACACTAGTGACTTCTTAGACTACAGGGAAAGCTTACAGACAAATCTAAATGTCGCAACCAACTCCCCTTTACATGCGTTCAGGGATCGCGACCCAGTGTCCACGTCAATGGCACCTTCCGATTCACACAGCCGAGTCCTTTTCGATCAGGTATTGAACTCAAAAGACAGGACTAGAGCCCAGACTCAGGGAGGGGGAGCCACATCAGGCAATAGTAAAGAAAAACGGTTCCTCTGCATGTTTTGTAACAAAGGCTTCAGCTGCCTCCAGAAGGTGGAGGTCCACCAGAGGATCCACACAGGGGTAAAACCCTTCAGCTGTACCCAGTGTCACATGCGTTTCGCCCAAGCTGGCACACTGAAGAGGCACCAGAGGGTCCACACAGGGGAGAAACCCTTCAGCTGTACTCAGTGTCACATGCGCTTCGCCCAGGCTGGTGACCTGAAGAGGCATCAGAGGGTCCACACGGGAGAGAGGCCCTTCGCCTGTATGCACTGCAGGAAGAGGTTCTCAGAGAAGAGCTACCTCAGGATGCACCAGCAGAAAAAACATTCCACTCTAAACATAGAAAGTAAAAATTCCACTCTATAGCGTCTGACTTTTAGGTCAAACCCTGCATTAAAGACAAAGATGAACTGTCATTGTTGTCTGCAGAAAAGATCCACAGATGAATTTGGAATAATGAGTGGAACAGATTTCAGTGTTGAATATTACTGGGTAGAATGTTGCATCCAGACACTGTGTGATATTTTAGTCATATATAAGCCTAAAAAGTTGGTTACATATTGTGTTTGTACTATGTAGGCAAAATGATGTTCACAAATGCCTATTTCATTGCTTCCATTCAACAACTGTTTTTTTTTCTCCCCCCAAGACACTTGAATGAATGCAGTTTATCAAGTTAATGCAGATTTTTTTGTTGATGTTTGTGTGGTTTTCATATGGTGTATTTAACACTTGTTTATGTTTAATAAACACAGAATGTGACTTTTCATTCTAAGACTTTCATTGAGACTATCTTTAGTTAGCATGCATCTATATACACTTACTAAATATAGCTACACATACCCACACACTAACAAACACCTACTGTACACGTCAAAATAGTTTAGTTAGGTTTGTCTGATGACTTTTGACTTATCATAGCTGACTTTATTTTTACCCACAACATCATATTTATGTGCACCATGATGGGTTTAACAACAATGAAGTCATTCTGTAACTACAGTATAGGACTCAAACTTAGTGGGGATGGGTTAACACTCCATGTTGAAAGTGTGTTTATTATCTCTGTGTATACGTACCTGATGGAGTGTATGTCAGTGTAATCTGTATGACCTGTCTCTTCCAGGAGGAGGGTCCAGAGGTGGTTCTGGTGAAGGAGGAGGGATATGAGGAGGGTCTGGGGGACCCTAAGGGCACCATGGTCATGGAGGATAACCAGACTTCACCTCTTAAACCCACAGAGGAACCATCAGAGCAGCACAGGACCACACACAGTATCACTGAGGTGAGCCCACTGTAAACTACTGTCTGAATGGTATTAGGTCAGGACCCGTATCCACAAAATGTGTCAGAGTAGGATTGCTGATCTAGGAGCAATTTTGCCTTTTCTATCTGGAAAGGTCCTAGATTAGCACTCGTACTCTGAGACTAGGGGCCCAGGTCTTGATTAATTTTGTTGTAATTGTGGGACGATGCCTTTGAATTATTAGTTTAATTTGATTACTTGACACTCTTTAAAGTTACATGCTAGCTGTACCTGAAGACTTCCCGTCTTTGCACTGGCTCGCAAAATTGCCTCGAACTTCCTGCATACTGGACGCAGAGACGTAAAAATTGTATCCACAATTTAATCTGACTCTGGGGAAGTAGATAATTGCCCAAATCATGAACTATCCCTTTAAAGAGTGTCAAGTAATCAAATCAACTAACATGTTTTCATAGTACTCATATCAGTCCCTAATTGCCCAATCAGAAGATGCTCCATAGCAGGGTGCTCATATCACATTTCTTGATCCAAATGAAATGTATTTATATAGCCCTTCTTACATCAGCTGATATATCAAAGTGCTGTACAGAAACCCAGACTAAAACCCCAAACAGCAAGCAATGCAGGTGTAGAAGCACGGTGGCTAGGAAAAACTCCCTAGAAAGGCCAAAACCTAGGAAAAAACCTAGAGAGGAACCAGGCTATGATGGGTGGCCAGTCCTCTTCTGGCTGTGCCGGGTGGAGATTGTAACAGAACATGGCCAAGATGTTCAAATGTTCATAAATGACCAGCATGGTCAAATAATAGTAATCACAGTGAACAGGTCAGGGTTCCATAGCCGCAGGCAGAACAGTTGAAACTGGAGCAGCAGCACGGCCAGGTGGACTGGGGACAATAAGGAGTCATCATGCCAGGTAGTCCTGAGGCATGGTGCTAGGGTTCAGGTCCTCTGAGAGAGAGAATGAAAGAAAGAGAGAATTAGAGGGAGCATACTTAAATTCACACAGGACACTGGATAAGACAGGAGAAATACTCCAGAAATACAGACTGACCCTAGCCCCCCGACACATAAACTACTGCAGCATAAATACTGGAGGTTGAGACAGGAGGGGTCAGGAGACACTGTGGCCCCATCCGATGATACCCCCGGACAGGGCCAAACAGGCAGGATATAACCCCACCCACTTTGCCAAAGCACAGCCCCCACACCACTAGAGGGATACTTCAACCACCAAGTTACCATCCTGAGACAAGGCCGAGGATAGCCCACAAAGAACTCCGCCACGGCACAACCCAAGGGGGGCGCCAACCCAGGTACCCTCCAACATCCTCTCACTCTGTATCTCTTACAGTCAGCAGACATGGAGGATGGGAAGCCTGATCTGTTGCTGGTCAAAGAGGAGACAATAGAAGATGGACCAGAGAGCATTGATTTGATGAGTGGACTAGCAAGGGAGCAAGGTAAGGGAGAAATACATATAGCCTACATACAGTAATAATCTTCAATGTGAATAGTGATGCACCTGGCTATTATTTTTGTATTAAACACATATGAAACAATATGATTACTTCATTTATTAAACAATATCAATACAATTTGTATAAAATACAAAAAATTAAATATGTACACTGAGTGTACAAAACATTAGGAACACCTGCTCTTTCCATGATCTAGACTGACCAGGTGAAAGCTATGATCCCTTATTGATGTCACCTGTTAAATCCACTTTAATCCGTGTAGACAAAGGGAGGAGACAGGTTAAAGAAGGATTTTTAAGCCTTGCGACAATTGAGACATGGATTGTGTATGTGTGCCAATCAGAGGGTGGGTAAGACAAAATATTGAAGTGCCTTTGAACGGGTTATGGTAGTAGGTGCCATGCGCACCGGTTTGAGTGTGTCAAGAACTGCAACGCTGCTGGGTTTTTCACGCTCAACGGTTTCCTGAGTGTATCAAGAATGGTCTACCACCCACAGGACATCCAGCCAACTTAACACAACTGTGGAAAGCATTGGCGTCAACATGGGCCAGCATCCCTGTGGAACGCTTTCAACACCTTGTAGAGTCCATGTCCCAACGAATTGTGACTGTTCTGAAGGGAAATGGGGGTGCCACTCAATGTTAGGAAGGTGTTCCTAATGTTTTGTACACTCAGTGTATATCAACATAAGTCAGACATCACCAGGCAAATAACACACTAACAATCCATGTCTAAAAATCCATCCATGTGTCATGTTTGTTAAGTCAGGACAGTAACATTTTCCTGTAGGTGGTTGGCTGGAAGCTAACAGAGGAGACTGGGAAACCATCTTGGATTCCCAGACCCAGACGGGTGCAGCCAAGGGCCCGGGGGACAACATCACTGAGCAGGCCAGGACGAGAGGTGACATAATGGAGGTCAGTGGATGGGACCGTGTCCTCAACTCTGGGCTGGGGAACAACACTGTTAACTACAATCAGAAACAAAAATTCGAACACAAATCAACATCCAAACTTATTCTCCATGACAACAGACTGGCTGAGACCAGGGCTAGGCATAGATTTTGTCTGCGAGGGTGGGGAGGTGACCATATGCAGCTGGAGAGAACAGACACAGACTTGGCTAGCGATGCTCCGTCGTGCTCCTATAATTGTGTTTCAGAGAGACTGATGACGCCTCAGGTTAACACCCTAACAGGTGCTGCCTTCAACCTGCCTTCTATAGGATATATTAACTGGAACATGGACCCTGTGACAACACAGACACTCCCTGGCCTTCGACCTCCTCACACTCTCCTTATGTTAAACCAGACCTCAGACAATGCCAGTGCTTTCACACTGAATGGTTACACAAGCCCATTGACAAATGACAGTAGTAGAGATGGAATAAGTAAAAGTGGTGGAGCCAAAGAGAAGCGCTTCGCGTTTTCGTTCTGTGGGAAAGCCTTCAGTTTCCCCAAACAGGTGGAAATCCACCAGAGGATGCACACGGGGGAGAAATTATTCAGCTGCCACCTGTGCCGGGCAAGTTTCTCAGATTCATCCAACCTGAAGAGGGTCCACCTAGGGGAGAAATCATTAAATTGCCCCCAGTGTGAGAAGAGGTTCTTCCACCAGCTGAAGATGCACCTGAAGGTTCACACGGGAGAGAGGCTATTCACCTGTCCGCACTGTGGGAAGAGGTTCTCAGAGAGGAGATACCTCAGGACACACCAGCAGAAAATGCACATGGCCCATGTATAGTGAAATGTAATGTAGTACTAGTTATACTGAACAAAAATATAAATGCATCATGCAACAATTGGGTGAGTTACAGTTTATATAAGGAAATCAGTTAATCGAAATGAATTCATCAGGCCCTAATCTATGGATGGGCCTGGGAGGGCATAGGCCCCCTCCACTGGTGAGCCAGGCCAATCCTTTGGGGAGTTGGCCCAGCCAATCAGAATGAGTTTATCCCCTCAAAAGGGCTTTATTACAGACAGAAATACTCAGTTTCATCAGCTGTCTGGGTGGCTGGTCTCAGACGATCACGCAGGTGAAGGGTTACACGTGGTCTCTGGTTAAGGCCAGTTGGATACAGCCAAATTCTCTAAAACAACATTGAAGCGGCTTATGGTAGAGAAAAGAACATTCAGTTCTCTGGCAACAGCTGTGGTGGACATTCCTGCACTCAGCATGCCAATTGTACGCTCCTTCAAAACTTGAGATATCTGTGGCTTTGTGTTGAGACAAAACTGCACATTTTAGAGTGGCCTTTATTGTCCCCAGCAAAAGGTGCACCTGTGTAATGATCATGCTGTTTAATCAGCTTCTTGATATGCCACACCTGTCAGGTGGATGGATTATCTTGGCAAAGGAGGAATGCTCACTGACAGGGATATAGACAAATTTGTGCACAACATTTAAGAAAAATGTGCTTTTTGTGCATATGGAATATTTCTGGGATCTTTTATTTCAGCTCATGAAACATGGGACCAACACTTTACATGTTGCGCTTACATTTTTGTTCAGTATAGTTTGTTGGTAGTTAATTCTGTTGGTTTTGGATGTCGTAGGGAACTGGATGAGGTGAACTGAGGAAAGAATTATAATGATAAGGTGATGGGTGGTGTGATGGTATCTGTAAAAATGCTTCACTGATGAAGTGACAGCTATGTCCCTTTAGATTGATGCTGGTGTTTTATAGTGAGATAAAGATAGTGCCTTAGTTCATGTTTACTTGACATGAAGTAGTGAAGATGTATGTAATGTTGAACTTTTCCAAAGTATTAAAAAAAAAGATTTATGAAGTAGTGAAGCTGTGTTTAAGTCCCGTATGTGAGTGTATGACAGTTTTGTTGAAATTAAAGACTAAATCCACTGTGTGCTGACTGATTTGTAAAATAAAAAAAAGGTTTCCCTCATCTCAGTCGAACCAAAACATTATACTTTATTCTTGAATCAACACATACAGTGCATTCAGAAAGTATTCTGACTTTTTCAACATTTTGTTATGTTACAGCCTTAATCTAAAGTTGATTGAGTCGTTTTTTCCCTTATCAATCTACACACAAAACCCCTAGTCAATTTTGCACATTTATAGAAAATATATTCAAAAAATTACCTTATTTCCATAAATATTCAGACCCTTTGCTATTAGAGTCGAAATTGAGCTCAGGTGCATCCTGTTTCCATTGATCATCCTTGAGCTGTTTCTACAACTTGATTGGAGTCCACATGTGGTAAATTCAATTGATTGGACATGATTTGGAAATGCACACACCTGTCTATATAAGGTCCCACAGTTGACAGTGCATGTCAGCACAAGAACCAAGCCATGAGGTCGAAGGAATTGTCCGTGGCACTCCGAGACAGGAGTGTCAAGGCACGTATCTGGGGAAGGGTACCAAAAAATGTCTGCAGCATTGAAAGTCCCCAAGAACACAGTGGCCTCTATTATTCTTAAATGGAAGAAGTTTGGAACCACCAAGACTCTTCCGAGAGCTGGCCGCCTGGCCAAACTGAGAAATCGGGGGAGAAGGGCCTTGGTCAGGGAGGTGACCAAGAACCAATGGTCACTCTGAGAGAGCTCCAGAGTTCCTCTATGGAGATGGGAGAAACTTCCAGAAGGACAGCCATCTCTGCAGCACTCCACCAATCAGGCCATTATAGTAGAGTGGCCAGACGGAAGCCACTCCTCATTAAAAGGTACATGACAGCCCGCTTGGCGTTTGCCAAAAGGCACCTAAAGGACTCTCAGACAATGAGAAACAAGATTCTCTGGTCTGATGAAACTAAGATTGAACTCTTTGGCCTGAATGCCAAGTGTCATGTCTTGCGGAAATCTGCCACCATCCCTACGGTGAAGCATGGTGGTGGCAACATCATGCTGTGGGGATGTTTTTCAGTGGCAGGGACTGGGAGAGTAGTCAGGATCAAGGGAAAGACGAACGGAGCAAAGTACAGAGAGATCCTTGATGAAAACCTGCTCCAGAGCGCTCAGGACCTCAGACTGGGGCGAAGGTTCACCTTCCAACAGGACAATGACCCTAAGCACACAGCCAAGACAACGCAGGAGTGGCTTCGTTCACACGTACGCCTGCCCCACCTGTCAGAAGCACTTCGCTCATGCGAACTATGTGAAGAGGCACCAGCCCGTTTACACCAAGGACAAGCCCTTCAAGTGCAAACTATGTTACAAGAGCTTCTCCTTCCTGACTAGTCTCTGAATGTCCTTGAGTGACCCAGCCAGAGCCTGTACTTGATCCAGATTGAACATGTAGGGAGAGACCTGAGAATAGCTGTGCAGCGACGCTCCCCATCCAGTCTGAGAGTGTGAGATGATCTGCATAGAAGAATGGGAGAAACCCCCAAATATAGGTGTGCCAAGCTTGAAGCGTCAAGAAGACTTGAGGCTGTAATCTCTGCCAAAGGTGCTTCAACAAAGTACTGAGTAAAGGGTAAATGTGATAATTCAGTTATGTTTTTTATAACTGTTTTTGCTTTGTCATTATGGGGTATGTGTGTAGATTGATGAGGAAGAAAAAAAACGTCATACATTCCAGAATAAGGCTGTAATGTAACAAAATGTGGAAAAAGTTGAGGGGCCTGAATACTTTCCGAATAAACTCCAATGTCTCCATATTGTAAGCTACTTGAATCAGTGTTAGAGATGGCTTGACTGTGGTTAACATTTTATAATGTCATGTAATGTTTCTGTCTGTACAGCGAAGAGTTTCTTATATAAACCTTATATATACATATGCTTTTCTGTACAATCTTTATTTGCAGTCTGCAGTCCATGAGGACCTGCTGATATCTGATGTTGCTGGCGGGAGAGACTGGACCTCTGAAGCTGCTGGTCACAAATCCTGGTCCCGGATCAGGTCCCTGGATCAGGGGCCATCGCTCTTCCTTCCCGAGTCGGAACCAGGACCCAACCACGGGGGACAGAGACGCCAGCATAACCACTACATAGAAAACAACCAGTGGACAGGAGGACTGAACAACCTCAGTCCTGGTGGTCATCAGAGAGACGGAGGCTCCAGTCAGGGATGCAGTCTGCAGCCCAGACCCTCCTCTTCACAGTCTCAGTGCAGGGATGAAGCAGGTCCTGGGGCTGATAGAGATAGACCCTCATGTTCCTATGATACAAACACCACAGTATCCATGATGAACAGAGCAGGTCACCCTGGGCTTCATCCTTTACTGAGAGTGGTGGGAGACCCCCCTGGTGGGAGTCTAACAGGAACTCTGTCTTCCCCTTCAGGATCTCGCCTAATGCCTGATGACTGGGTTCATAGAAAGCCTGGACCTGGGTCTAGCCTTCCTCAGTTACCTCATGGTTACCCCACGAATATAGACAGGGTCAGGATGGGCGTTCACCACGAGCGGTACCTAGCCTGTAGCACAGCACACAATCCCAACAACACCCAAACAATGGCTAGAGGTCAAGGAGGGAGCTCAAAGACTAACCACCTGAGGGTGGTTGCTCCTGCTTCTACCTCCTCTGGTGTCATTGGGTCACAACGTGTGAGGTCGAGCGTTAGGACGGACGCCGGCAAGACGTACGCCTGCCCCACATGTCAGAAGCGCTTCGCTCATGCGAACTATGTGAAGAGGCACCAGGCCGTTCACACCAAGGACAAGCCCTTCAAGTGCAAACTATGTTACAAGAGCTTCTCCTTCCTGACTAGCCTTATCAGACATAGGAGTGTCCACAATGGGGAAAAATCGTAGCAGCGTGGCTTGAGATGTAGGCAGGGGATGTCTGGGAACTATTCTTTAGTTGAATTATTATAGTTATCATGTCTAGTGTCTTGGGGTAAGAGGATAATTAACCACATACCCCTCATTAACCCTTTGTTAACTTGCTATTTGAAATTGGATTGTAAATACCTATTTTTATGAGAGTTGCTAACACACTGTTCTTTCTAAACAAGTCTTCTCTCAGCTTTAAAGACAGTGATCATAGGCGATTTGAAGTGTATTATAATAAGCAGTATCTTATTTCAAAGAACAGAGCGAGTACCTTTTTCATTGAACCACACCCATTGTGTAAATGGAAGTGAACAGTGACCAAGAACTATTTCCACGTTAGCATTTTTATTGTTATTTAGACTTTTATAAACACCCTGGAACTCAAAATATGACTCATTTAACTGCACAGCATCACATACTTTCCCCAGTTAGTGTTTAATGCGTTCAAGTAACTCAGAGCTCCCCAGGTCACCCACCTCTCGTGCATATTTTTGTTCCGGCACCTCCCGATTTACAAATTAAGCACTGATTACATGATTAAACAACCAAAGTTACAACATTGCCAGAATTTTTTTTGCGTCTTGTTTTCGTTCTATTGTAAGGCCTACATGAAATGTACAAAACGTGTTTGTATGTAATAATTCTTGAAAACGCATATCGCCATTTTTTATAATAAACTCCAATGGCTCCATATTGTTAGGTACTTGAATCACACTGTTAGACATGGGCTTGACTGTGATTAACATGTTATAATATGATGTAATGTTTCTGTGTGCACAGCGATTCATTTTTTTCAGGTAGCCTAGCGGTTAAGAGCATGGGGCCAGTAACCAAAAGGTCGCTGGTTTGAATACCCGAGTATGACTAGGTGGAAAAACCTGTTGATGTGCCCATGAGCAAGGCACTTAACCCTAGTTGCTTCTGTATGACGTTCTGAATCAGAGCGTCTGCTAAATGACTAAAATGCAAATGTAATAAACCTTGATGCTTTTCTGCACAATCTTTGTTTGCAGTCTGCAGCCCATGAAGACCTGCTGATATCCAGTGTTACTGGTGAGAGAGAGTGGACCTCTGAGATGGCTGGTCACAAAGACTTGCCCCGGTTCACGACCATGGATCAGGAGCCATCACTCTTCCTTCCTGAGTCGGAACCGGGACCGAACCACACAGAGCACATCTGGCGGGGAGTGAGCCGGCAACCGGAGGGTTGCTGGCATCAATATCTCAGGTGCCACCTACCACTGATGTTCCCTTGAACAAGGAACTTAACCCCCTAAACTGATCATTGGACGGTGCACTGCAGCTGCTCTCTGCTCCAGCCTCTACAACCTAATGTGTGTTTGTATGTATGTGTGTAAATCAGGGGGTTGGATAAAAGCAGAAGAAACATTTCCATCACGCAATCCCAATAACAATGGCTAGAGTTCGAGGGAGCTCAAAGACTGGCTCCTGCTTCTACCACATCATAACGTGGGAGGCCAAGTATTAGGACAGACCAGCCGTACGTGTGGGAAGCGCTTCTCTGAGGCTAAGTATGTGAAGAGGCCGTTCACACCGAGGAAAGGCCCTTCAAGTGCAAACTAAACTCAGCAAAAAAAGAAACGTCCCCTTTTCAGGACCATGTCTTTCAAAGATAATTTGTAAAAATCCAAATAACTTCACAGATCTTCATTGTAAAGGATTTAAACACTGTTTTCCATGCTTGTTCAATGAACCATAAACAATTAATGAACATGCATCTGTGGAACAGTCGATAAAACACTAACAATTAAGGTAATTAAGGTCACAGTTATGAAATTGCGTGAACGTGTCTTAGGCATGCTGCAAGGAGGCATGAGGACTGCAGATGCGGCCAGGGCAATACATTGCAATGTCCGTACTGTGAGATGCTTAAGACAGCGCTACAGGGAGACAGGACGGACAGCTGATCATCCTCGCAGTGGCAGACCACTTGTAACACACCTGCACAGGCCTACCACGGCTACCAGATCGGCTAAATGCCTTTTATGCTCGCTTCGGGGCTAGCAACACTGAAGCATGCATGCACCAGCTGTTCCGGACGACTGTGTGATCACACTCTCTGTAGCCGATGTGAGCAAGACCTTTAAACAGGTCAACATTCACAAAGCCGCGGTCCAGACAGATTACCAGGACGTGTACTCAAAGCATGCACGGACCAACTGGCAAGTGTCTACACTGACATTTTCAACCTCTGCCTGACCAAGTCTGTAATACCTACATGTTTCAAAGAGACCACCATAGTCCCTGTGCCCAAGAAAGCAAAGGTAACCCGTAGCACTCACGTCGGTAGCCATGAAGTGCTTTGAAAGGCTGGTCATGGCTCATATCAACACCATCATCCCGGAAATCCTAGACCCACTCCAATTCGCATACCGCCCCAACAGATCCACAGATGATGCAATCGCACTCCACACTGCCCTTTTCTACCTGGACAAAAGGAACACCTATGTGAGAATACTGTTCATTGACTACAGCTCAGCATTCAACACCAAAGTCCCACAAAGCTCATCACCAAGCTAAGGACCCTGGGACTAAACACCTCCCTCTGCAACTGGATCCTGGATTTCCTGACGGGCCACCCCCCAGGTGATAAGGGTAGGCAGCAACACATCTGCAATCCTCAACACTAGGGCCCCTCAGGGGTGTGTGCTTAGTTCCCTCCTGTACTCCCTGTTCACCCACGACTGCGTGGTCAAGCACGACTCCAACACCACCATTAAGTTTGCTGACGAAACAACAAGGGTAGGCCTGATCACCGACAATGATGAGACAGCCTATAAGGAGGTCAGAGACCTGGCAGTGCGGTGCCAGGACAACAACCTCTCCCTCAATGTGAGCAAGACAAAGGAGCTGATCGTGGACTACAGGAAAGGGAGGGCCGAACAAGCCCCCATTAACATCAACGGGGCTGTAGTGGAACGGATCGAGAGTTTCAGGTTCCTTGGTGTCCACATCACCAACGAACTATCATGGTCCAAACACACCAACAAAGTTGTGAAGAGGGCACGACAACACCTTTTCCCCCTCAGGAGACTGAAAAGATTTGGCATGGGTCCCCAGAGTCTCAAAAAGTTCAACAGCTGCACCATCAAGAGCATCCTGACCGGTTGCATCACCGCCTAGTATGGCAACTGCTCGGCATCAGACCATAAGGCGCTACAGAGGGTAGTGCGTACAGCCCAGTACATCACTGGGTCCAAGGTTCCTGCCATCCAGGACCTATATACTAGGCGGTATCAGAGAAAGGCCCAAAAAAGTGTCAGACTCCAGTCACCCAAGTCATAGACTGTTCTCTCTGCTACCGCACAGCAAGCGGTACCGTAGTGCCAAGTCTAGGACCAAAATGCTCCTTAACAGCTTCTACTCCCAAGCCATAAGACTGCTGAACAATTAATCAAATGGTCACCCAGACAATTTACATTGACACCCCCCCTTTGTTTTTACACTGCTGCTAGTCGCTGTTTATTATTTATGCAAAGTCACTTTACCCCTACCTACATGTACAAATTACCTCGACTGTAAGTAAGCATTTCACGGTAAGGTCTACTACACCTGTTGTAGTCGGCACATGTGACAATAAAATTTGATTTGATATGTATAACTTAACATTCTGTCTCCAGAGAAATGGATTCAAATAGAGTTTATTAGATTTGCCCTACTTTTCAGAGAATACACACCAATACAGTTGTGTAAATTCAGAGTGTATTGCAGTTCTATCAAGTATTTATACGCTTCCATTCAAAAGTTTGGAGTCACTTAGAAATGTCCTTGTTTTTGAAAGAAAAGCTAATTTTTTGTCCATTAAAATAACATAAAATTGATCAGAAATACAGTGTAGAAATTGTTGATGTTGTAAATGACTATTGTAGCTGGAAAAGGCTGATTAAAAAAAATAGAAAAAAAAGAAGGAATATCTACATAGGCGTACAGAGGCCCATTATCAGCAACCATCACTCCTGTGTTCCAATGGCACATTGTGTTAGCTAATCCAAGTTTATAATTTTAAAAGGATAATTGATCATTAGAAAACCCTTTTGCAAATATTAGCACAGCTGAAAACTGTTATTCTGATTTAAAGAAGCAATAAAACTGTCCGCCTTTAGACTAGTTGAGTATCTGGAGCGTCTGCATTTGTGGGTTCGATTACAGGCTCAAAATGGCCAGAAACAAAGAACTTTCTTCTGAAACGCATCAGTCTATTCTTGTTCTGAGAAATGAAGGCTATTCCATGCGAGAAATTGCCAAGAAACTGAAGATCACGTACAACGCTGTGCACTACTTCCTTCACAGAACAGCGCAAACTGGCTCTAACCTGAATAGGAAGAGTAGTGGGAGGCCCCGGGGCACAACTGAGCAAGAGGACAAGTATATTAGTGTCTAGTTTGAGAAACAGACGCCTCACAAGTCCTCAACTGGCAGATTTATTAAATAGTACCCGCAAAACACCAGTCTCAACATCAACAGTGAAGAGGCGACTCTGGGATGCTGAGTTCCTCTGTCCAGTGTCTGTGTTCTTTTGCCCATCTTAATCTTTTCTTTTTATTGGCCAGTCTGAGATTTGGCTTTTTCTTTGCAACTCTGCCTAGAAGGCAAGCATCCCGGAGTCGCCTCTTCACTGTTGACGTTGAGACTGGTGTTTTGCGGGCACTATTTAATGAAGCTGCCAGTTGAGGACTTGTGAGGCGTCTGTATACAGTACCAGTCAAAAGTTTGGACACACCTACTCATTCCTTTTTTCTTTATTTTTACTATTTTATACATTGTAGAATAATAGTGAAGAGATCAAAACTATAAAATAACACAAATGGAATCATGTAGTAACCAAAAAAGTGTTAAACAAATCCAAATATATTTTATATTCTTCAAAGTAGCCAACCTTTGCCTTGATGACAGCTTTGCATACTCTTGGCATTCTCTCAACCAGCTTCACCTGGAATGCTTTTCCAACAGTCTTGAAGGAGTTCCCACATATACTGAATACTTACTGGCTGCGTTTCCTTGACTCTGCGGTCAAACTCATCCCAAACCAACTCAATTGGGTTGAGGTCAGGTGATTGTGGAGGCCAGGTCATCTGATGCAGCACTCCATCACTCCCCTTGGTCAAATAGCCTTTACACAGCCTGGAGGTGTGTTGGGTCATTGTCCTGTTGAAAAATAAATGATAGTGGGACTAAGCACAAACCAGATAGGAAGGTGTATCGCTGCAGAATGCTGTGGTAGCCTTGCTGGTTAAGTGTGCCTTGAATTCTAAATAAATCACCAACCTTGTCACCAGCAAAGCACCCCCACCACCATGCTTCACGGTGGGAACCACATATGCAGAGAACATCCGTTCACCTACTCTGCGTCTCACAAAGACACAGCGAACCGTTGTAATTACACTATCAGATTGGCGCTGAAAATCACAAATGCTCCTCCGAATGGTCTCCTACATTGTCAAAAAGGTACGTTTCTGAAATTCAGTGCATGCAAAATGGTTATACAATTTCAAAAGACACCCGAGTACATTTTCTAAGAATAATCTTAATTTTTTAGCTAAGTCACTTGAACGTTTGTTATGTATATGTAACATCGGAGATTAAGTAATGTAAACAAAACGCCACAGAAATATGTTATTTGGGGTCTCCTTGAACATTCCTATCACTCATGATTTTTTTTTTGCAAGGAAAACTGGGTCTGGGTATCTAAGGGTTAAGCTGTCCCAGTTTATATGATGTCCCAGGTTTTTTTCAAGTAACATTGTATGAATTTAATCTGAACGCATTTCGGTCATTCGAATTTGGGTGAAAATGTACAAAATTCTGGCTAAAATGTAGACACAGTGCCATAAACGAGCCATCTTAGTCTTCAGAATGATAATTGATTTTTGCCGATGCGTCATGGTTTTGTAACTCAATTTGCTACCATGGTTAAAATTGGGCTGCGTTCAGTATTTTGATGGATAATTCAGTTGAAAGGAAACGATGCTGTACTGAATGACCAATTGAAAACGTGGACGTGTGAGGGTGGGTTGGTTGGTGAACACTGTCAGCATGGCCACTGCCATTTCAATACAGTACCTCTCTTATTGCTTCAAGGCACACCTTGATACAACCACCAAACGGGAACGGGAGCAAACGTATCTGAAAGTCTGTTCAAGAACATACAATAAAGTTTTGGGAAAACGTGTTGTTCAGTACAAACCCTTCCGCAACGTAGCAAGCGAACTGAACGCACCTCTGGTTTCATGAGCGTCACCAGCGCATAACCTTTGAACTATGACGCCAACCATCCATGCAAACGGAAGTAAACGACCAAGAACAATTTGCACGTTCGCGTTTTTATTTAGACGTTTATTAACACCATGGAACTCAAAATATGACTAATTTAACTGCACAGCGTCACATAATTACCCCACGTAGTATTTAATTCGCGTTGGAGACAGGACTTGGTTGATATATGTTTTCTAGGTAACGCTAGTTAGCTGCTAACAATGGCTAACTGTATGGTTTTTCACACTCAAATAGCCTCCATCATGGAGGTGCTAGCGAATGCCGCCGTGGCAGAGATCTGTAAACTCGTAGACGACGATTATGCAGTGTTTCGTTTGGAAATTTCTCAAGGCCAGAAAGAAAACAGAGGATTGCGGAGGAAACTACAACTACTGGAACTGAAGGTGGCACGAGAGCGCGTCCTCGCCAGTCGTCCCAGTAGTGTCAAGATCCTCGACCGATACAGAGGAATGGCAAGAGGTACATTTTGCAGAAGGCCGAGGTGCGCGGCCTGTTGCCTTTCATAGATGGCTCAGTGTCTGTCGCCCCGTTCCCATTCTACACATGTGGTTCACTAGAATTGGATCATGGTCAGTTTTTGGATAGTATGCAAATAATTCCCCTGATTACTTAGCTATCTTGCACAAAGACACTATCATAGTCTAACCAGATTCATGTTTAATGCATTTCCTATGATTTACTAATTGAATACAATATGAGGCATGGATTATAATAAATAGATCTATAAATAGTATATGAAGATATGCGAAGTGTTACTTTTACAACCTTGCCAATTCTAGATGTGTCAATAGTGTACAGTATATAGTTGCGCATTGACAGTCCATAACGTAAACACCTCTTTTTTTCCCCCTATTTACTCTCGCAGGTGAAGGACATCTCACTCGAGGCCACAAGAGCTTTGTGAAGCCAGCGGGACACAATACATGGAGTGATGACCAACCAATCACTGTTGATGAGGGGAGTGGAACCTCAACCCAGCACGTTATCGTGATAGAGGTTTGTGTAATAGTACTAGATCAAAATTACATCAAATGTGACCCGTTTATTTTAGAATGGCAACCCCTCAGCTATTCATGAACACCCTTATTTATATGCCATATGGGAGCTTGTGAGACTTCCTGACAACATTGTTATCCAATTAAACTCATGTACCGGTAATAACCTCTTCCCTTCTTGTGTCAGCCTGCAGATGCAGAGTCTACAGGTCCTGGGGTTAAGCAGGAGAGGTCTGAAGGAGAGGATGACCTACGGCACAGCAGAGACATCCAGACCGGAGTGCCCCCTGTAGTCACGGAGAACCCCACCGCTGCCCCAGCGCAGCCCAGAACCCGGCGCAGTATCACGGAGGTCAGTGGAACGCCGAACGCCGTCCTCAAGTCACAGACAGACACCAAGACATTAACTGTAACACACAGACTCTTACACACAGGATCTGACCACAGATCAGACCCAGAGAGACTGGGGACACTGGGCTGTCCTCCTGCTCCTGGTTCAGAGTATTTACCGGTATTTCACCAGAGCCAGAGGACGGTTAATTCCCGTGGAGATGTTGATGGTGATGCGTTAGACACTGGCGGTGATGATCCGTCTTGTTCTTACGCTACAGAGATGGACCCTGGCAACATATCCTTGGGTTTAGAGACACAGACTGATCTGTCTAGAGGGGACTGGAACCAGTACAGTAGTAGTGTGTACTCTGAAGGTTGCCTAGATGAGAAAGGGGAGGTTATAGTGATAGATGAGGTGACTGTGAAAGTGGAGGGTGACGCTCCTCCCACATGGAATGCAGGTAGTCACCTAGGAGATGGACACTCACAGGGCACATATTTCTTAGATTACAGGGGAAGCTTAGAGACAAATCCAAATGTCACTACCCTCTCCCCTTTACACACGCTCAGTGATCGCGACCCAGTGTCCACGTCGATGGGGCCTTCCGATTCACACGGCCGCGTCCTTTTCCATCAGGTATTGAACTCAAACGACAGCGCTAGAGCCCAGACTCAGGGAGGAGGAGCCACATCAGGCAATAGTAAAGAGAAACGGTTTCTCTGCATGTTCTGTAACAAAGGCTTCAGCTGCCCCAAAAAAGTGGAGATCCACCAGAGGGTACACACAGGGGTGAAACCCTTTAACTGTACCCAGTGTCATATGCGCTTTGCCCAGGCTGGCGACCTGAAAAAGCACCAGAGGGTCCACACAGGGGAGAAACCCTACAGCTGTACGCAGTGTGAGAAGAGGTTCTCTCGCCAGGACCACCTGAAGATGCACCTGAAGGTCCACACGGGAGAGAGGCCATTCGCCTGTACACACTGCGGGAAGAGGTTCTCAGAGAGGAGATACCTCAGGATACACCAGCAGAAGAATCATTCCACTCTATAACATAGAAAGTAACCATTCCACTCGATAGATTCTGACGTTTAAATTAAACCCTGCATTAAAGACAAAGTTGAATTTCCATTGTCAGTAGAGAAGATCCACAGATGCATTTGGAATAACGAGAGTAACAGATTCCAGTTCCTGGGTAGAATATTTCATCCAGACATTGTGTGATATATATAAGCCTAAAAAGTCTGTCACATATTGTGTTTGTACTGTGTAGGCTGTATGATGTTTTCGTATGGTTTATTTAACACTTGTTTATGTTTAATAAACATCAAATTAGACTTTTCATTCTAAGACTGTATTACTCACGTTTCCATCCAACATATCGGATAAAAAAATGTAATGACCGGCCTGATGGAAACAAACATTTCCGGTAAACTTTCCAAATGTTGACGAAACGAAGTACACTAGACAAGGTGGGATCTTTTTGTGTCTACTAAAATGAATTATGCGAGAAATGTTGGTGGAAATGCTTTTATGTTTTGTGGTCCACTACGAAAACAGAAACAGTTTATTAGGCTAAATATGAAATGAATAATGAGGAATTTCACAGGGTGGTGAAAGCGCATGGTGATGAGCTAGATGGTCCTTTCCGATAAATATCGAGGGTCTTATTCTGGTGACATGATGATCGATGCTTGGCTGCCGTTTGATAAATACAAATAATCTCGCTCTTTTGTCCATAATAATAATCTCATCATGTAGGCTATACGTGCGCTCTAGCCAACAGTGTGCAGATAGCGCTGTTGGCTATAGTGCACTGCCAATACCAGAGTGGGCATACCCACTACATTCATTTTTTGAGAAAAACATCAGTAGAGTTAAAATTGTGATGGAAACCCATTTAAGTTGTATTTATTTATTCGGTAGATGGAATTTAACTGTAAAATGTATTATGTGCACTACGTCATCACACAGCCTTTCATCCACAACAAGTCAATTGGATGGAAACGCATCTCTGGTGGGAAAATGCGCATATTGTTTTGGATTTTAGAATATTCGCATTGAAAATGTCACCAATTGGATAGAAACATAGCTACAGAGACTCTTTAATATCACATCTGATCTCACCCTATTCTGCATATACCCGACAAGGATTTATAACCAATATACACTTAATAAATATACCCACACACTAACAAACACCTACTGTACATGTCAAAATATTTTAGTCTGACATTTGACTTGTCATAGCTAACTTGTTTTTACCCTCAACATCATATTTATGTTCACCATGATGGGTTTAACTTACATCTAGACGTTCCACTAGCGGAACACCTGCTCCAATATCCAATGATAGGCGTGGCGCGAATTACAAATTCCTCAAAAATCCCAAAACTTCCATTTTTCAAACATATGACTATTTTACACCATTTTAAAGACAAGACTCTCCTTTAACTAACCACACTGTCCGATTTCAAAAAGGCTTTACAGCGAAAGCAAAACATTAGATTATGTCAGCAGAGTACCCAGCCAGAAATAATCAGACACCCATTTTTCAAGCTAGCATATAATGTCACAAAAAACAAAACCACAGCTAAATGCAGCACTAACCTTTGATGATCTTCATCAGATGACATGCCTAGGACATTATGTTATACAATACATGCATGTTTTGTTCAATCAAGTTCATATTTATATCAAAAAACAGCTTTTTACATTAGCATGTGACGTTCAGAACTAGCATTCCCACCGAACACTTCCGGTGAATTTACTAAATTACTCACGATAAACGTTCACAAAAAACAAATTATTTTAAGAATTATAGATACAGAACTCCTTTATGCACTCGCTATGTCCGATTTTAAAATAGCTTTTCGGTGAAAGCACATTTTGCAATATTCTGAGTAGATAGCCCAGCCATCACGGCTAGCTATTTTGACACCCACCAAGTTTGACCCTCACCAAACTCCGATTTACTATTAGAAAAGTTTGATTACCTTTGCTGTTCTTCGTCAGAATGCACTCCCAGGACTGCTACTTCAATAACAATTGTTGGTTTGGTTCAAAATAATCCATAGTTATATCCAAATAGCGGCGTTTTGTTCGTGCGTTCAAGACACTATCCAAGGGTGACGAAGGGTTACGCGACCGACGCGTTTCGTGACAAAAAAATTGTAAATATTCCATTACCGTACTTCGAAGCATGTCAACCGCTGTTTAAAATCAATTTTTATGCTATTTTTCTCGAAAAAAGCGATAATATTCAGACCGGGAGTCATTGTTTACGTTCAAAGACGAAAGAATAAAAACATGGGGTCGCCTCGTGCACGTGCCTCCAGTCTCTGTTCTCTGATCGACCACTATCAAAATGCGCTAATGTTTTTCAGCCAGGGCCTGCAAAGCCACCATTCAGCTTTTTGCCGCCTTCTGAGAGCCCATGGGAGCCGTAGGAAGTGTCACGTTACAGCAGAGATCCCCTGTTTTGGTTAGAGATGATCAAGAAATGGTCAGAGAGGGCGCTTCCTGTTTGGAATCTTCTCAGGTTTTGGCCTGCCAAATGAGTTCTGTTATACGCACAGACACCATTCAAACAGTTTTAGAAACTTTGGAGTGTTTTCTATCCAAAGCTAATAATTATATGCATATTCTAGTTTCTGGGCAGGAGTAATAATCAGATTAAATCGGGTACGTTTTTTATCCGGCCGTGAAAATACTGCCCCCTATCCATAACAGGTTAACAATGAAGTCATTCTGTGACTACAGTATAGGACTCAAACTTAGTGGGGATGGGTAAACAGTCCATGTTGAAAGTGTGTTTATTATCTGTGTGTACGTACCTGATGGAGTGTATGTCAGTGTAATCTGTATTACCTGTCTCTTCCAGGAAGAGGGTCCAGAGGTGCTGCTGGAGAAGGAGGAGGGGTGTGAGGAGGGTCTGGGGAACACTGAGGGGACCATGGTCATGGAGGACAACCACACTACACCTCCTCCTGAACCCACAGAGGAACCAGCTGAGCAGCACAAGACCACACACAGTCTCACTGAGGTGAGCCGACAATGAACTACTGTCTGAATGGTATTAGGTCAGGGCCCGTATCCACAAAGCCTGTCAGAGTAGGATTGCTGATCTAGGATCAGTTTTCCCCTTTAGATAATAATGAATAAGACTATATAGTGGGGTGGGGATCTGAAACTCGATCAGCACTCTTACTATTTGACGCTTTGTAGATACGGGCCCAGGTCTTGACCATGCATTTTAATTATACAATTATTAAAGCGTGTAAGTAATCAAATCAACTAACATGTTTGCATAGTACTCATAGCAATCCCTCATTGCCCAATCAGAAGATGCTCCATAGCAGGGGGCTCATATCAGATTTCTTGATCCAACATCCTCTCACTCTGTATCTCTTCCAGTCAGTAGACATGGAGGATGGGAAGCCTGATCTGCTGCTGGTCAAAGAGGAGACAATAGAAGATGGACCAGAGAGTATTGATCTGCTGAGTGGACTAAAAATGGGGGAGCAAGGTAAGGGATACATACATGGGTATTTCTATAAATAATGGGGCCAATGTGTAACATTAGGATCAACATTTCTAAATGGTTTGAAACAAAATAAAAAAAATATTTTCATGCAGTTCCACATGTGTACTTAGAGGAATATATGTAAATTAGCCCATAACTCTACCTATACAACAAAATAGGCCAAGGATTATACATAACTTAAGCAGGGTTCATACAGACATTGGAAAGTCAAATTCAAGGACTTTCAGGGATATTTTCAAGCACTTAATTATCATTTTCAAGGACCTCAATGTTATACAATTGTCTAATTTATACAATTGTACATATAGGGCTTAATAAATTTGCAGGTATAACATGGAAACTACAATGTATTTGTTATTACCAGATCATATTGTGTTTAAGCCCACTAGGCTATGTAATTTGTTGTCATTATATCCAGAATAATTCATTGGAATAGCTTGGGTGTTGCGCAATAGTTTATCAATTGCGCACAGTAGACTCGGTGTCGAATCCGAGGCACAAAAATATATGAAAACATTAACTCATTACCTTGATGCTTTCTCTGTTAAATCTAACAAGACCCTTCTGTAAATCAAGCAGAAAATAACTTATGATCAACATCAATTTGGTAAGGATAGTGGATCCAAACTGGATCCAGGCACAACTGTCTTCACAGGCGTAAGAAATGAGACATTCTTCGCGAACACCTTTTTTTTTTACAGCACTTTACAACAGCTCTTCCTCACTTGACTGTCATTCATGTGATCCAGGAAAAAATGTTCTGATGATAATGTGTGAAAATATCACAGCGTAATTAAACAACTCGACACAATGTGCATCCAACAAGTATTATGTATTATTATTGTAGAATGACAGTATCGATTTAGGTTTTATGTATCAAGGTAAGGTGACTCATTCGGTTGGAAGCATTCGATTTTGCAATCACATATATTTTGGGGAATTTGTGTGCCCTTAAATGGTTTTCACCCCGTAACATTCACTGAGTGTATAAAACTTTGTTCCTGGAGAGCTACCGTCCTGTAGGTTTTCGCTCCAACCCCAGTTTTAACTAACCTGTTTGTTTATCAACCAGCTAATTATTAGAATCAGGTGTGGTAGATTAGGGTTGGAATGAAAACCCACAGGACGGTAGCTCTCCAGGAACAGGGTTGGAGTGAGAACCCACAGGACGGTAGCTCTCCAGGAACAGGGTTGGAGAGCCCTGCTCTAATCACTCTGACATCAATGTAAATGCAATCAAAAATCAAGAGTTTTGATGGCCTCTATTAAAAAGAGGATCCCATCAGCTTTCTAGGCCTACCACATTTATTTGTCAACCATGCTCTCGATGGTGCAGCTGTAGAACTTTTTGATGATCTGGGGACCGATGCCAAATCTTTTGTCTCCTGAAGGCGAAAAGGGGTTGTCGTGCCCTCTTCACGACTGTCTTGGTGTGTATGGACCATGATAGTTCGTTGGTGATGTGGACACCAAGGAACTTGAAACTCTCGACCCACTTCATTACAGCCCCGTCTATGTGAATGTGGGTGTGTTCGGCCCTCCTTTTCCTGTAGTCCACGATCAACTCCTTTGTCTTGCTCATGTTGAAGGAGAGGTTGTTGTCCTGGCACCACACTGCCTGGTCTCTGACCTCCTCCTTATAGGCTGTCTCATCGTTGTCGCTGATCAGGCCTACCACTGTTGTGTCGTCAGCAAACTTAATGATGGTGTTGGAGTCGTGCTTGGCCACGCAGTCATGGGTGAACAAGGACTACAGGAGGGAACTAAGCATGCACCACTGAGGGGCCCTAGTGTTGAGGATCAGCGTGGCAGATGTGTTGTTGCCTACCCTTACCACCTGGGGGCTGCCCGTCAGGAAGTCCAGGATCCAGTTGCAGAGGGAGGTGTTTAGTCCCAGAGTCCTGTGCTTTGTGGGCACTATGGTTTGAACGCTGAGCTGTAGTCAATGAACAGCATTCTCACATAGGTGTTCCTTTTGTCCAGGTGGGAAAGGGCAGTGTGGAGTGCAATTGAGATTGCGTCATCTGTTGGAGCGGTATGCGAATTAGAGTGGGTCTAGGGTTTCCCGGGATGATGATGTTTATGTGAGCCATGACCAGCCTTTCACAGCACTTCATGGCTACCGATGTGAGTGCTACGGGGTGGTAGTCATTTAAGCAGGTTACCTTCACTTTCTTGGGCACAGGGACTATGGTGGTCTGTTTGAAACGTAGGTATTACAGACTCGGTCAGGGAGAGGTTGAAAATGTCAGTGAATACACTTGCCAGTAGGTCCACGGGTGCTTCGAGTACATGTCCTGGTGATCCGTCTGGCCTTGGGAATGTTGACCTGTTTAAAGGTCTTACTCACATCGGCTACAGAGAGAGCATAATCACACAGTCGTCCGGAACAGCTGGTGCTCTCATGCATGCTTCAGTGTTGCTAGCCTCGACGCAAGCATAAAATACATTATGCCCGTCTGGTAGGCTTGCGTCACTGGGCAGCTGGCGGCTGGGTTTCCCTTTGTAGTCCGTAATAGTTTTCAAGCTCTGCCACATCCGACGAGTGTCAGAGCTGGTGTAGTAGGATTCAATCTTAGTCCTGTATTGACGCTTTCCCTGTTTGATGGTTCGTCTGAGGGCATAGCGGGATTTCTTATAAGAAAATCATCCGTATTAGTGTCCCATTCCTTGAAAGCGGCAGCTCTAGCCTTTAGCTCAGTCTGGATGTTGCCTGTAATCCATGGCTTCTGGTTGGGATATGTACATACAGTCACTGTGGGGACGACGTCGTTGATGCACTTATTGATGAAGCGGGTGACTGAGGTGGTATACTCCTCAATGCCATTTGATGAATCCTGGAACATATTCCAGTCTGTGCTAGCAAAACTGTCCTGTAGCGTAGCATCCGCGTCATCTGACCACTTCCGCATTGAGCGAGTCACTGGTACTTACTGCTTTAGTTTTTGCTTGAGGATAGAATTATGGTAAAGTTTGCCAAATGGAGGGCGAGGGAGAGTTTTGTATGCATCTCTGTGTGTGGAGTAAAGGTGGTCAGTTTTCTTTCCTCTGGTTGCACATGCTGGTTGAAATGAGGTAAACGGATGTAAGTTTGCCTGCATTAAAGTCCCCGGCCACTAGGAGCGCCATTGCTGGATGAGAATTTTATTGTTTGCTTATGGCATACAGCTCATTGAAAGTATGTCATAATTGGTTTGTGGTTGTAAATAGACGGCTACAAAAAATATAGATGAAAACTCTTGGTAGATAGTGTGGTCTACAGTTTATCATGAGGTACTCTACCTCAGGTGAGCAATACTTTGAGACTTCCTTAATATTAGACATTGCACACCAGCTGTTATTGAAAAATAGACACACACCATCAACCCTCACCTTACCGGATGTAACTGTTCTGTCCTGCACAGAAAACCCAGCCAACTGTATATTATCCGTGTCGTCATTCAGCCACGACTCGGTGAAACATATTACAGTTTTCATGTCCCATTGTTAGGATAGTCTCAAACGGAGTTCATCTAGTTTATTCTCCAGTGATTGCACCTTGGCCAATAGAACGGATGGTAGAGGTGGTTACCCACTCGCCGCCGAATTCTCATAAGGCACCTGGATCTGCGCCCCCCTGTATCTCCGTCTTTTCTTCATGTGAATGACGTGGATTTGGGCCTGGTCCGGTAGGTCCAGTCATTGTGCAATCGCGTGTGAAAAAAGAGTTTTGACTGTCCACTATTCAAAAGAGGATCCCAGCTTTTTTGTACTGCTATATTTATTGCTAAATTCTTAAAATTAAGCACATTAATCCTCTTTACAACCGGTGTAGCCTACCTGGCATACATAGTCGGTGTGTGTGTCAAGTTTGGGGAATCAAATTTTCACCATAAAAATGCAATCCATGCATCATCGCATTTGCAGACTTATGTGAGAGAGCCTACTATTCGTTATGTGGTGAGTAGATTGGATAGTCATAATTTAGGCGAACAATATAACTCAATCACTGTTTGCAAAAAGACTGCTCAATGCATGACTGAGCTCGTATAGCGTAGAGTAGGACTAGACTATAGGCTATATCAGATACGTTTCTTTCTTTGCACGGGAAAGTGGCCTTTTATAAACATATTTCATGCAATTCTACTACACTTTATATGACTGGACATTAACAATCTTTTTCATTCGACAAATTACAGGGTACGCTTTTCTGCTGATACTGACAAACAGATCAAAAACAAAATAATTGTCCATATAATAGGCCTACGAGAAGGGGAGACACAAAGGAGGAAGTTATTGTCCAAAAACAAACTTAAGTAGCACTGACCCAACAATGATAAATAGTGAATATGCACAGTGCTCACTCCCCAGGGATAATGCCAATGCTATCCGCTAGTGCCAATAAGATATACTGGCTATACTGTTTGTTCAATTAAGTTGAGAATTTTGATAACTAAAAGACAGATTTAGTCTTTTCATTGTCTTCTCTTTACAGCAATAACCATTTGCTTTCCAAACTATATTGTCCCGCGATTGTATGTTGAAATATTGAGATATGCCTCAACAATAATCTGCCCAAATTACGCTCGCTGCCTTTCCTTCCGACTGTAGGCAAACCGATTTTAAAACAATCCACAAGTTAAGCTAATGATCCTCTGTGGCCAAATCATGCTTTAGTAGCCTATTTTGAATTATTTTATTTATTTCTGTATAGACAGGAGTAGGCTCATTAGGAATTCTAAATCAAAAATAATTCCACACATACAGTACTAGTCAAGTTTGGACACACCTACTCATTCCAGGGTTTTTCTATATTTTTACTATTTTCTGCGTTGTAGAATAATAGTGAAGACATCAAAACTTTGAAATAACACATATGGTATCATGTAGTAACCAAAAAAGTGTTAAACAAATCAAAATATATTTTATATTTGAGATTCTTCAAAGTAGCCACCCTTTGCCTTGATGACAGCTTTGCAATCTCTCAACCAGCTTCATGAGGTTGTCACCTGGAATACATTTCAATTAACAGGTGTTCCTTTTTAAAAGTTAATTTGTGGAATTTCTTTCTTTAATGCATTTGAGCCAATCAGTTGTGTTGTGACAAGGTATACAGAAGATAGCCCTATTTGTTAAGTCCATATTATGGCAAGAACAGCTCAAATAAGCAAAGATAAACGACAGTCCATCATTACTTTAAAACATGAAGGTCAGTCAATCCGGAAAATTTCAAGAACTTTGAAAGTTTCTTCAAGTGCAGTCACAAAAACCGTTAAGCGCTATGATGAAGCTGGCTCTCATGAGGACCGCCACAGGAAAGGAAGACCCAGAGTTACCTCTGCTGCAGATGATACGTTTATTAGAGTTACCAGCACAAATAAATGCTTCACAGAGTTCAAGTAACAGACACATCTCAACATCAGCTGTTCAGAGGAGACTGCGTGAATCAGGCCTTCATGGTCGAATTGCTGCAAAGAAACCACTACTAAAGGACACCAATAATAAGAAGAGACTTGCTTGGGCCAAGAAACACGAGCAATGGACATTAGACCAGTGGAAATCTGTCCTTTGGTCTGATGTCCAAATTAGAGATTTTTGGTTCCAACCACCGTGTCTTTGTGAGATGCACAGTAGGTGAATGGATGATCTCTGCATGTGTAGTTCCCACCGTGGAGGATGTGTGGGGGTGCATTGCTGGTGACACGGTCTATGATTTATTTAGAATTCAAGGCACACTTAACCAGCATGGCTACCACAGCAATCTGCAGAGATACGCCGTCACATCTGGTTTGCGCTTAGTAGGACTATCGATTGTTTTTCAACAGGACAATGACCCAACACACCTCCAGGCTGTCTAAGGGCTATTTGACCAAGAAGGAGAGTGATGGAGTGCTGCATCAGATGAACTGGCCTCCACAATCACCTGACTTCAACCCAATTGAGATGGTTTGGCATGGGTTGGACCGCAGTGTGAAGGAAAAGCAGCCAACAAGTGTTCAGCATATGTGGGAACTCCTTCAAGACTTTTGGTAAAGCATTCCAGGTGAAGCTGGTTGAGAGAATGCCAAGCGTGTGCAAAGCTGTCATCAAGGCAAAGGGTGGCAACTTTGAAGAATCTAAAATATATTTTGATTTGTTTTGACACTTTTTTGGCTGTTACATGATTCCATATGTGTTATTTCATAGTTTTGATGCCTTCACTATTATTCTACAAAGAAAAACCCTTGAATAAGTAGGTATCTCCAAACTTTTGACTGGTACTGTATATTAGTAGGCTATATGTAAAGACCAGATTAAATTAAGAGTAGTCTGATGGGTGATAATATTATCAAGTGCTTGTCAAATAGTGAATGAGAGACGAAGTGTGTGCAGCCTGCGCAAGAAACAGGGCAGAGCTTATGCCTTTCATGCAACTTTTTTCAAATCGTCATTAGTCACATCATGCAGCTAGAATGTATAAAACATGTAAACGTATAGCCTAATTTTTGTATCACAACTAAAGTTGCATAAATGTCTCTTAACTTTAGCAGATAGGACGACCTGTTTCTTTAACCGCTCAACACAGAATAGCCGCATGTGCGCACTCCCTCAAATCGTTTGGAGAAAATATCCTTTATTTTATTCAGCTATGTTCAATTGTATTCTTAATACTATTAAATTATATGAAATAATGTCATGGAATTCTAAGCAAATCTTCTCTGCTAAATAAACGAGTGTAACCCACAGCCATATGGTATAGCCAGATCAGTGCCTAACGTATGGACAACTCAGAATATGCTATTCTGTTCTTCTGAAATAGGCTACATTTTCTTCATATCATGTTTCTTTAGACCTGTGTAAAATAAATAATGGATGTATTGTGGTGTAGGCTATATTACATGGATCAGTGGAAGCCAGGAGATGCTAAAGGTGTTTGTTAATTAACGGTCAATTACCGTGAGACCGGCAGTTATTTGCATGACAATCACCCGCTGACAATTTCATGACCGCCACAGCCCTACGCCTGGCACCTACTACTATACCCTGTTCAAAGACACATCAATCTTTTGACTTGCCTATTCACCCTCTGAATGGCACACATACACAATCCAAGTCCCAATTGTCTCGGTTTAAAAATCCTTGTTTAACCAGTCTCCTCTCCTTCATCTACACTGATTTTGAAGTGAATTTAGCAAGTGACATTAATAAGGGATCATAGCTCTTTCACCTGGTCAGTCTGTCATGGAAAGAGCAGTGTTCTTAATGTTTTGTATCCTCAGTGTAAGGAGACACTAAATGTTACATAGTTACACTGCATTTCCGAGATCTCGGTACAAAAAACTGTCAGACAGCTAGATCAAGGATTCTTTACAGGGTTCAAGTTTAAAGTATTATTGAACTGATTAATGCTTAATATATGATACAACAACTTACACAGCCATAAATGCAAGGACAGAAAAGTAATGTTTTATGTCACCTGATTTTGGACAAATCCATTAAGACACCCACCATGAGAATGGTTAAACAGGTTTTAAAGGAAGTTGTGGATTGTATTGAATATAGCTATGTTCCCCCTTATATCTTAATGTAATGACATGAAAAAGAAATGGGACGATTATTATCAGTGACTTATCAACAGCTGTGACAACTTGTCCAGGGTAGGAAATACCCTCTAGTTTATAGAAAGACCCACATATAGCCTACATACAGTATTAGATCTTCCAACGGGAATAGTGGCTATTGATTTTTCTTCTTTAATGAAATCAAATCAATACAACTTATGTTTACATGTATGAATTTGACAGGTAATTGACAACAAAAAAACTCCATATGTAGAGTCTTCCCTGCCATGTTTGTAAAGTCTATTTTTTTAAACTCTTCATGTAGGTGGATGGCTGGAGACTAACAGGGCAGACTGGGCGGCCATCTTGGATTCACAGATGGGTGCAGCCAAGGGCCCAGCGAACAACATCACCGAGCAGCCCTGGACCAGAGGTGACATAGTGGAGGTCAGGGGATGGGACAGCGTCCTCAACTCTGGGCTGGGGAACAACGCTGTTAACCAGAAACAGATAGTCGAACACACAACGACATCCGAACTTAGTCTCCATGACAACAGACTGGCTGAGACCAGGGCGAGGTGTAGATTTGGTTTGCGGGGACAGGAAAGTGAACGTATGCGGCGGGAGAGTACAGACTTCGCTTATGATGCTCCGTCCTGCTCCTATAATTGTGATTCAGAAAGACTGATGGCGCCTCAGGTTAACCCCCTAACAGGTGCTGCCTTCAGCCTGTCTTCTATAGGATCTGTCAACTGTAACATGGACCCTGCGATAACACAGACACTCCCTGGCCTTCGTTCTCCTCACACACTCCTAATGTTAAACCAGACCTCAGACAATGCCAGTGCCTCAACACTAAATGGCTACACAAGCCCATTGACAAATGACAGTAGTGAAGACGGAATCAGTAAAGGTGGCAGCGCCAAAGAGAAGCGCTTCCCGTGTTCATTTTGTGGGAAAGCCTTCAGTTTTCCCCAACAGGTGGAGATCCACCAGAGAGTGCACACGGGGGAGAAACAATTTGGCTGCCACCTGTGCCGGGCCAGTTTCTCTCACTCCTTCAGCCTGAAGAGGCACCTGAGAGTCCACACAGGGGTGAAACCCTTCAGCTGTACCCAGTGTCACATGCGCTTTGCCCAGGCTGGTCACCTGAAGAGGCACCAGAGGGTCCACACAGGGGAGAAACCCTACAGCTGTACGCAGTGTGAGAAGAGGTTCTCCCGCCAGGACCAGCTGAAGATGCACCTGAAGGTCCACACGGGAGAGAGGCCATTCGCCAGTACTCACTGCGGGAAGAGGTTATCAGAGAGGAGCTATCTCAGGATGCACCAGCAGAAAAAACATTCCACTCTTTAACATAAAAAGTAACCATTCCCCTGGATAGCTTCTGACATTTAGACCAAACCCGGCATTAAAGACAAATATACATTTTCCTTGTTGTCAGCAGAAAAGACCCACAGATGCACAGATGACCCATAGATTTCAGTGTTGAATATTCCTGGGTAGAATGTTTCATCCAGACATATAAGGCATATCTACACTACCTTTCAAAAGTTTGGGGTCAGTTAGAAATGTCCTTGTTTTTGATAGAAAAGCAACAACAAAAAAAGTCCATTAAAATAACATCATATTGGTCATAAGTACAGTGTAGACATTGTTAATGTTGTAAATGACTATTGTAGCTAGAAACGGCAGATTTCTTTTTAATGGAATATCTACATAGGCGTACAGAGGCCCATTATCAGAAACCATCACTCAGCAGTCTCAACGTCAACAGTGAAGAGGCGACTACGGGATGCTGGCCTTCTAGGCAGAGTTGCAAAGAAAAAGCCATTAAGATGGGCAAAAGAACACAGACATTGGTCAGAGGAACTTTTCCTAGAAGGCCAGCATCCCGGAGTCACCTCTTCACTGTTGACGCTGAGACTGGTATTTTGCGGGTACTATTTAATGAAGCTGCCAGTTGAAGACTTGTGAGGCTTCTGTTTCTCAAACTAGACATTAATGTACATGTCCTCTTGCTCAGTTGTGGACCGGGGCCTCCACTACTTTCTATTCTGGTTAGAGCCAGTTTGCACTGTTCTGTGAAGGGAGTAGTACACAGCATTTGCCAATTTCTCGCATTTCTCATAACAAGAATAGACTGACGAGTTTCAGAAGAAAGTTCTTTGTTTCTGGCCGATTTGAGCCTGTAATCGAACCCACAAATGCTGATGCTCCAGATACTCAACTAGTCTAAAGAAGGCCAGTTTTATTGCTTCTTTAATCAGGACAACCGTAGGACAACAGTTTTCAGCTGTGCTAACATAATTGCAAAAGGGTTTTCTAATGATCAATTAGCCTTTTAAAAGGATAAGCTTGGATTAGCTAACACAACGTTCCATTGGAACACAGGAGTGATGGTTGCTAATAATGCGTCTCTGTACGCCTATGTAGATATTCCATTAAAAAGTAATCTGCCGTTTCCTACTACAATAGTCATTTACAACATGAACAATGTCTACACTATTTCTGATCAATTTGATGTGATTTTAAATGACACAAAATTTGCTTTTCTTTCAAAAACAAGGACATTTCTAAGTGACCCCAAACTTTTGAACAGTAGTACAAGTCTAAAACGTATGTTACATATCGAGGTTTTAGGACTATAAGGTTCTATCTTCAAGAAGATGATTCTGAGATAATTGGCTTTACATTTCTGAACCCTGATTGGTTTGAATGGTGTCAGCCATTTTTATCTTCTATTCTTTTTAACTAAACAACATGAATTGGGTTATTTAGAGTACTATATATGTAGAGAACATTGAACAGAACAAGGCTACATCAATAACACAATTTTGAAAGAAATTCAGGTAGAAGCTCGCGATTTTGTGTTTGTACCGGGGAAAATCTGATGTTTTTAGATCAAATCCAGACAGGAATTTTTATTCAGGGCAGGTGACCCAAATTACACGTTCGATAACATTGACAGACGTAGTAATAAAAAAGGCAAATTTAGGGAGCCTCCAAAGAGGCTGAAATATGTAATCGCTACAAATAATTTACACGACACCTAGAGACTACTATTCCCAATTACCAAAGACAATTACTTTTTTTTCTCAAAGTAAGAAAAGCTATTCAAGAATTGACAAATTTTATTCCCAAAAATGTACTAAACAATTTACTTGATTCAAAAATGTAATGATATAGTGATATCAGATCGTTGTCTGGTATCATGCTTAATTACACAAACAGAAAATACACTTAGCGACAGAATCTGTAGAATGAACAGAGCGCATCTTCTGGACCCGAAATGTATTAAATACGTAAACAAAATAATAAAAACCATTACAAATTTAGAAATAGAGGACAAAGAAAAGCCGACCCCCAATATAATTTGGGATGCCTTTAAAGTGTATATTAGGGGACTGATAATCTCATACTTGGCAAAAGTTAAATCTGATTTAGAAATTACAATTTTAAGAAAAATAAATCACTATCTTAGAAAAAGCCGATAAAAGTCTTTACAAGGTAAACAAGAACATTTATTATCTGAACATGAGCAGGAATACGATCTTTTACTTTTGAAGAGAGCCTACAACTACAGGTTAAACTCAAATAAAGCATACTACTTAATGGCAAATAAATCTGGTAACTATCTCGCAGCTCTAACAAAAAGATACAAATGTGGTAATTAGAAACAACGTGATTAATGACCATTTTAAAAGCTTCTATGAAAATGTATATAAATCAGAATTAAACAACAATTGGATGGATCCTATAGCCTTAGACTCAAGAACCCTGAAGCAATTATCAGCAGACAAAAAAACAATCACTAAAAACAGAGATCACCCAAAAATAAATATTGGATACTGTTAAAACATGACTTTCCCATTACAATTCTATTCAACATTTTGGGGCAAAGTAGTGCACCTCTTTACAAAAATGACAACACTCGTCACTCAATTCAGTACGACCTAGTTCCATCTATCAAACTGTTATTTCAGTTATATTAATACTAGGAAAATCTGGAGAGTCCCATGCTGATTATAGACCCACAAGTTTAATAAATTGTGACAATACAATAATAGCAAAGCTTATAAGCATTAGCATGGCAAAAGTCTTACCAGACTTGATACATATCAATCAACAGGGTTTATAAAAAATAGACACAAACAAATACAAGGACATGTTTAATACAATACGCAAAAAAAACTAGAAAGATTTATCAATAATGGCTGTTGATGCCGAAAAGGCTTTTGACCATCTTAAAGGGTCTTTTCTATTCAAAACTTTAGAAGCTTTCAACTTTCCAGGTGAAATAATATATTTAAATAAATTATATAAATCAAATAATACATTACCTGATGAGATTGCTTTAGAAAGGGGCACAAGACAAGGATGTCCTCTCTCACCCCCCTCCTGTTGACAGAATTAAAAAGCAATTCTGGACTGACCAATGAGGATATATTAAAATACTGTACATGCAACTAAAGTTACATATCACAAAATGTTAATTTGAAATCTTTTGGACATCAGAGAGACATTGAGGGAATCTTATTTAAGTCAGAAAAGGATGTTCATATGATAGATAAGATATACAAAACCTTACAGAGAGCATATCCACCTGACAATCTCTTACTATTGGAACCAAGACTTAAAAAGAACTGATGTTGGCACAAGATGGAGGGAATGTTGGCGCATAACTATTGAAATTACAGTTAACAAATGTACGCTTAATCCGGTATAAACCAATGGATAGAATTCATTATACAAGACACAAAATTCACAAATAACTCAATAATCCATGCATTCTGGGAAAGCTATGAAGTCCAAAAGTTGGAAGTATTACAATGTTAATTTAATTTTAATCTGTCTGTCTGCAAATTTCAAAACATGGGATATGGGGTGTAGTGAGATACCCAATGGGCTGGACAATTCTCTTCTCATCTTGAAAAAATATGTACTAAAATCCTGGAAATCAATCAATCCACCATCATTACACAATGGAACAATCAAATGATTTATTATTGAAATAGCATGGGCGACCTAGAAAAACAAATTGGTACAATTTAAGGCCAAAGTAGCAAACAATAATGCAGGTACTAGGGATGGGGGTGTGAGCATGTGGGTCTGGGCAGATGAGCTGTAGTTGTTTTTTGTGTGCATCTGTAAATTGTTGTTCATATGTGTATGTTTGTATTTGGTGTGGGGGAAAAAAACACAAAACATACAGTGCCCTCACAGTATTCACACCCCTTGGCTTTATCAACATTTTGTGGAAGCATGAATTTAAAATTGATTACATTGAGATGTTTTGTTACTGGCCTAGGCACAATACCCCATAATGTTATGTTTTTTTAAATGTTACAAATTAATAAAAAATGAAAAGCTAAAATGTCGAGTCAATACGTATTCAACCCCTTCGTTATGGCAAGCCTAAATAAGTTAAGGAGTAAAAATGTGCTTAACAAGTACGTTGCATGGACTCACTCTGTGTGCAGTAATAGTGTTTACATGTTTTCTTTATGACTGCCTCATTTCTGTACCCCACACACGCAGTTATCTGTAAGTTCCCTCAATCAAGCAGTGAATTTCAAACACAGATTCAACCAAATAAAGACCAGGGAGGTTTTCCAATGCCTCGCAAAGGGCACCTATTTTACCCATCTATTGGTAGATAGGTAAAAAAATATTTTAAAAAGCTGACATTAAATATTCCTTTGAGCATGATGAAGTTAGTGATTATACTTTTGATAGTCTATCATTACACCCAGTCATTACAAAGATACAGGCATCCTTCCTAACTCAGTTGCCAGAGAGGAAGGAAGCCGCTCAAGGATTTCACCATGTGGCCAATGGTGACTTTGAAACAAAGAGTTTAATGGCTGTGATAGAAACTGAGGATGGATCAACACCATTTTTGTAGTTACTCAACAATACTTACCTAATTGACAGAGTGAAAAGAAGGAAGCCTGTACAGAATACAAATATTCCAAAACATTCATCTTGTTTGCAACAAGGCACTAAAGTAATACACTTTTTGTCCTGAATACAAAGTGTCATGTTTGGGGCCAATACAATATAACACATTACTGAGTACCACTCTCCATATTTTCAGTCATAGTGGTGACTGCATCATGTTAAAGGTATGCTTGTAATCGTCAAGGACTGGGGAGTTTGTCAAGACAAAAAAATAAATGTAATGGAGCTAAAAAAAAATAATAAAAAAAAAACCTGGTTCAGTCTGCTTTCCACCAGACACTGGGAGATGAATTCACCTTTCAGCAGGCAAATAACCTGGAACACAAGGCCAGATCTACACTGGAGTTGCTTACCAAGAAGACCGTGAATGTTCCTGAGTGGCCGAGTTAAAGTTTTGACTTCAATTTGCTTGAAAATCTATGGCAAGACCTGAAAATGGTTTTCTAGCAATGATCAACAACCAATTTGACATAGTTTGAAGAATTTTGATTAGAATAATGGGCAAATGTTGCACAATCCAGGTGTGGAAATCTCTTAGAGACTTACCCAGAAACACGCACAGATGTAATCACTGCCAAAGGTGATTTGTAACATTTTGACTCAGGGGGTTGAATACTTGTATACAGTGCAGAAAGTATTCTGACACATTGACTTTTTCCACATTTTGTTACGTTAAAGCCTTATTCTAAAATTAATTAAATCGTTTTTTTCCCCTCATCAATTTACACACTGTCGTAACGTGACTATCATTAAATGTGAAGACTGTATTATTATCAAGTCAATTATCTATGTGTAATTATTCATTACGTGATTAAACTAATCACGTTAACTTTAATTAACTAGGAATTCGGGGCATCATGGGAAGATGTTTAAATAGTCTCTATTTCCCGAATTAACTCTGCACCTAAATCAACCATTTATCGGATCATCAAGAACTTCAAGGAGAGTGGTTCAATTGTTGTGAAGAAGGACCATCTCCTAAAGTTGATTCAGCTGCGGGATCGGGGTACCAGCAGTACAGAGCTTGCTCAGGAATGTCAGCAGGCAGGTGTGAGTGCATCTGCACGCACAGTGAGGCGAAGACTTTTGGAGGATGGCCTGGTGTCAAGTAGGGCAGCAAAGAAGCCACTTCTCTCCAGGAAAAACATCAGGGACAGACTGATATTCTTGCAAAAGCTACAGGGATTGGACTGCTGAGGACAGGGTTAAAGTCATTTTCTCTGATGAATCCCCTTTCCGATTGTTTGGGGCATCCGGAAAAAAGCTTGTCCGGAGAAGACAAGGTGAGCGCTATCATCAGTTCTGTGTCATGCCAACAGTAAAGCATCCTGAGACCATTCATGTGTGGGGTTGCTTCTCAGCCAAGGGAGTGGGCTCACTCACAATTTTGCCTAAGAACACAGCCATGAATAAAGAATGGTACCAACACATCCTCCGAGAGCAACTTCTCCCAACCATCCAGGAACAGTTTGGTGACGAACAATGCCTTTTCCAGCATGATGGTGCACCTTGCCATAAGGCAAAAGTGATAACTAAGTGGCTCGGGGAACAAAACATCAATATTTTGGGTCCATGGCCAGGATACTCCCCACACCTTAATCCCATTGAGAACTTGTGGTCAATCCTCAATAGGTGGGTGGACAAACAAAACCCCACAAATTCTGACAAACTCCAAGCATTGATTATGCAAGAATGGGCTGCCATCAGTCAGGATGTGGCCCAGAAGTTAATTGACAGCATGCCAGGGCGGATTGCAGAGGTCTTGAAAAAGAAGGGTCAACACTGCAAATATTGACTCTTTGCATCAACTTCATGTAATTGTCAATAAAAGCCTTGACACTTATGAAATGTGTGTAATTATACTTCAGTATTCCATAGTAACATCTGACAAAAATATCTAAAGACACTGAGGCAGCAGACTTTGTGAAAATTAATATTTGTGTCATTCTCAACTTTTGGCCATGACTGTACACTCATGGAAATGCTAATATTTTGAACATGAACAACCGCTCATTCGAAAAGAAATAGCAATTTACATATTTACGAGTGTATGTCTTTGTTGTCCCTCTCTGCGATCGCCAGTGCGTATGTTGGATAGTCAGTTGACAAAGTCTCTAGTTTGTACACCAGAGATCAGTCTTTCGTAGTTGTAGCTTGTTTTAATGGATACGTCAGAGTACCATTCTCGTTCTTGAGAATAGATCTTTCAGAGTACCATTGTTCTTAGATCGGATGCGTTTACCGGACTAAAGTGTTTAAACAGCTGCAGACTGAATAATTGGTCTTTAGTTTGTAGATTTCTTAACCATTTCAGTGTGGGGATGATCTCCACATTCTCTGGTCTTGTCCTTTGGTAGAGTTGTAGTTTAAACAATTTTGCAACATACGGCTCACGCCTTAGTCTTCTTGGTCTAAAGAGTGGTAGCCATTCCATCATGGGGAGCTCGTTCCTGCGTTCTTTTGACTCTATTTAAATTGCCAATCATTTCAACATGTAGTGACAGATCCATGCATTCTGGTCCAATGTAAATTCTGTCATGAGTCATTTTATTAACTCTGTGGAAAGGGGCGTTCCATGACCTTTGGGTATAATGTCTGTGCTCAACGGGGGCATGGTCACTGACTGATCATAAGTTACTATGAAAAACAATTCTCATTTAGAAGAATAAGATCACATTGTTATCTTTCCAAAAGTATTCTTATGCTTAATCATTTATTTTATACAACATTCAGATGCAAACCCCATAATTGAGAAGTGTATACAAACAAAGATACAGTGATGTGTATGTTCTGTCTTTCATGAGGTCACCAAATGAAACAAACTCGACATGACTGTTCCTTTAGTGTCCATGGACCGGTTCCACATTCTCAAAAATAGAAATATTGTTTAATTCTCCAATTTTGGGGATGTAGGAGTTTTGGCAAGTCTCTTTCTGTGTCCCACAGTCACACATTCCAATCCCAATACTGCAGAGCCCAGAGGCGCAGAGTATTTTATGACCGCCATAACGTGGCTCCCACCACCTCTCCCCTCTGCGGGAGAGAGAGGACGCTGTAGAGCAGACCCACTGTAACCTGATCCTTCAGATCTTCACAGGAGAGTTATGACAACCAAAAATGACAACGCAAAAACAGGTTTTTAGGCATTTAAAAAAAAAGAATCGGAATAACACAAGTATTCAGACCCTTTGCTCAGTACTTCGTTGAAGCACCTTTGGCAGCGAATATAGCCTCGAGTCTTCTTGGGTATGACGCTACAAGCTTTGCACACCTGTATTTGGGGAGTTTCTCCCATTCTTCTCTGCAGATCATCTCAAGCTCTGTCAGGTTGGATGGGGAGCGTTGCTGCACAGCTATTTTCAGGTCTCTCCAGAGATGTTCGATCCGGTTCATATCCGGGCTCTGGCTGGGCCACTCAAGGACATTTAGAGACTTGTGCCAAAGCCATTCCTGCGTTATCTTGGCTGTGCGCTTAGGGTCGTTGTCCTGTTGGAAGGTGAACCTTCGCCCCAGTCTGAGGTCCCCAGTCTGAGGTACTTTGCTCCCTTCATCTTTCCCTCGATCCTGACTAGTCTCCCAAAAATATCTCTAAAGCATGATGCTGCCACCACCATGCTTCACTGTAGGGATGGTGCCAGGTTTCCTCCTAACGGGATGCTTGTATTCAGGCCAAAGAGTTCAATCTTGGTTTCATCAGACCAGAGAATCTTGTTTCTCATGGTCTGAGAGTCTTTAGGTGCCTTTTGGCAAACTCCAAGCGGGCTGTCAGGTGCCTTTTAATGAGGAGTGGCTTCCGTCCTGCCACTCTACCATAAAGGCCTGATTTGGTGGAGTGCTACAGAGATGGTTGTCCTTCTGGAAGGTTCTCCCATCTCCACAGAGGAACTCTCGAGCTCTGTCAGAGTTACCATTGGTTTCTTGGTCACCTCCCTGACCAAGGCCCTTCTCCCCCGATTGCTCAGTTTGGCTGGGCGGCCAGCTCTAGGAAGACTCTTGGTGGTTCCAAACTTCTTCCGATTAAGAATGATGTAGGCCACTGTGTTCTTGGGGACCTTCAATCCTGCAGACATTTTTTGGTGCCTTGACACAATCCTGTCTCGGAGCTCTATGGACAATTCCTTCGACCTCATGGCTTGGTTTTTGCTCTGACATTAACTTTTAACTGTGGGACCTTATATAGACAGGTGTATGCCTTTCCAAATCATGTCCAATCAATTGAATTTACCACAGGTGGACTCCAGTCAAGTTCTAGAAACATCTCAAGGATGATCAATGGAAACAGGATGCACCTGAGCTCAATTTTGAGTCTTATCGTAAATGGTCTGAATACTTATGTAAATAAGGTATCGTTTTTTAAATTGTATTAATTTGCAAAAATGTCATTATGGGGTAGTGTGTAGATTGCTGAGAAAAAAAAAATATTTAATCAATTTTAGAAAAAAATAAGTCTAACAAAATGTGGAAAAAGTCAATGGGTCTGAATACTTCCGTGTTTTATTTTTCATGTTTTACAAATGTTAGAATTTGTCTTCTACTTGACATTACAGAGTATTGTGTGTTGATTATTTATATATTTGTTTACAATTAAATAATTTGATCCCACTTTGTAACACAACAAAATGTGGAAAAAGTCGAGGGGTGTGAATACTTCCTGATGGAACTGTGTGTGTATGTATATATATATATATATATATAGAAAATTATTGCAGTTTATCAAGTTCATGCAGATTTTTAGTGTGGTTTTCATATGGTGTATTTAACTTTTTTATGTTTAATAAACACATAATGGGACTTTCCATTATTTTCTGCTTATGCATTATCATTTTGATGCCAAATCCACCACTGGTGTGCGGGGAAAAGAGCTCTCTTTTCATGTCATTTGACAAAAGCTCCGGTTCTAATCCATGTGCTTGTCAGATAAACTTGTGGATACCATTTTAATGTCTCTGTGTCCAGTATGAAGGAAGTTAGAGATATACATAAAAATGGTATCCAGGAGTTAATTTGACTCTGGGGAAATAGATAAAGGGCCTTATTGCCAAAATCCAGAAGTATCCCTTTAAACTATAGCCCTTGGTATCCCTTTAAACTATAGCCCTTGCACACTGGCCATTACTGAAGGGTAGTACTGTAGATCATCCTACACTGGCAGAATTTAGAGACTGCTGGGAATATGAACGATATAAAAAAAGAGGAATTCAGATGGGCCTTCCCTTTAAAGCAAACAGAGGAAAGGAGGGGTGCTCACTTTAATCCAATGTACAGGCTGAGAACAGCTGACTGACGTTTCGGTGTAAAGCTGACTGATTTGGGTGTCTGTGAAACCGGAAATTTGGGTGTCTGTGAAACATGGAAATATTCAAAAATTTGCAAAAGTAAAATATGCACATTTTCCCACCAGTGGTGTTTCCACTAGTGTTGAATGGTATACCGGTACCATGGTACCAAAACGTCATAATACTACCAACATTTTAGAATACCAGGCTGGAGCCTGTTATAAAATGTTTATAAAGTCAGTGTTAATTTTTTAAGCAACAGCAACTAGTCTCTTGTATGCACCTGTCCAATAATGTCCACTTCACTTTCATGTGCATGTCACGTGTGGCAGCTGTGATCAACCAGCAGCATACCCTACCAGCCCTCACTCACCTGCTTCTCTCCGTCCGCTCTTCCTGCACATCTATTCCTCCATCAGTTTTTAAAATATAATTTAGCCTAGATGGCGAGCGGTGATGGAGACCCTGATCAGTCTTCTGTTGTTACATTTGTACATTTGATACATTGGAGCAGTGCGCAGAGCGAGCAAAGTTGATACATTGTATATAATTTCAACCCTGACATAACCAAGAGCACAGGCCAGTCTGAGTATAGGCTTTGCAAGTTCGTGTTTGTGATAATGAGAGAGCAGGAGACAGAGAGTGTGTGAGGGAGGTAGAGATTCTTACATAAAGTCTTTGTTGTCACTTAAACACTTTGTCATCTAAATACACCTTTGCTGTCTTCAACCAGGATCTCAGCGATCACGGCCGCATTGCCTGCATACGTAATGGGCCTGCGGTCAAATGACCACCCCTCATCACTGTCAAACACTCCCTAAAACACTTCAGCGAGTAGGCCTTTCTAATCGACCTGGCCCGGGTATCCTGGAAGGATATTGACCTCATCCCGTCAGTAGAGGATGCCTGGTTACTCTTTAAAAGTGCTTTCCTTGCCATCTTAAATAAGCATGCCCCATTCAAAAAATGTAGAACTAAGAACAGATATAGCCCTTGGTTCACCCCAGACTTGACTGCCCTTGACCAGCACAAAAATATTCTGTGGCGTTCTGCATTAGCATCGAATAGCCCCCGTAATATGCAACTTTTCAGGGAAGTCAGGAACCAATATACAAAGTCAGTTAGGAAAGCAAAGGCTAGCTTTTTCAAACAGAAATCTGCATTCTGTAGCACTAATTCCAAAATGTTTTGGGACACTATAAAGTCCATGGAGAATAAGAGCACCTCCTCCCAGCTGCCCACTGCACTGAGGCTAGGAAACACTGTCAACACCGATAAATCTATGATAATCGATCATTTCAATAAGCATTTTTCTATGGATGGCCATGCTTTCCACCTGGCTACCCCTACCCTGGCCAACAGCTCAGCATCCCCTGCAGCAACTTGCCCAAACCCCCCCCCCCCCTCAATCTGGACCCTCTCTTTCTAAAATTATTCGCCAAAATTGTTGCAACCCCTATTACTAGCCTGTTCAACCTCTTTCGTATATGCTGAGATCCCCAAAGATTGGAAAGCTGCCACCGTCATCCCCCTCTTCAAAGGGGAGACATTCTAGACCCAAACTATTATAGACCTATATCCATCATGCCCTGCCTTTCTAAAATCTTCGAAAGCCAAGTTAAACAGACCACCGACCATTTCGAATCCCACCGTACCTTCTCCGCTATGCAATCTGGTCTCCAAACTGGTCATGGGTGCACCTCAGCCACGCTCAAGGTTCTAAACGATATCATAACCGCCATTGATAAAAGACTGTACTGTGCAGCCATCTTCATTGACCTGGCCAAGGCTTTCGACTCTGTCAATCACTGCATTCTTATCGGCAGACTCAATATCCTTGGTTTCTCAAATGACTGCCTCGCCTGGTTCACCAACTACTTCTCAGATAGAGTTCAGTGTGTCAAATCGGAGGGCCTGTTGTCCGGACCTCTGGCAGTCTCTATGGGGGTGCCACAGGGTTCAATTCTCGGGCCGACTCTTTTCTCTGTATATATCAATGATGTCGCTCTTGCTGCTGGTGATTCTCTGATCCACCTGTACGCAGACGGCACCATTCTGTATACATCTGGCCCTTCTTTGGACACTGTGTTAACAAACCTCCAAACGAGCTTCAATGCCATACAACACTCCTTGCGTGGCCTCCGACTGCTTTTAAATGCTAGTAAAACTAAATGCATGCTCTTCAACCGATTGTTGCCTGCACCCACCCGCCCGACTAGCATCACTACTCTGGACGGTTCTGACTTAGAATATGTGGACAACTACAAATACCTCCAGTTGAACTCGGAAGTTTACATACACTTAGGTTGGAGTCATTAAAATTCATTTTTCAACCACTCCACAAATTTCTTGTTAACAAACTATAGTTTTGGCAAGTCGGTTAGGACATCTACTTTGTGCATGACACAAGTAATTTTTCCAACAATTGTTTAGACAGATTATTTCACTAATAATTCACTGTATGACAATTCCAGTGGGTCAGAAGTTTACATGCACTAAATTGACTGTGCCTTTAAACAGCTTGGAAAATTCCAGAAAATGATGCCATGGCTTTAGAAGCTTCTGATAGGCTAATTGACATCATTTGAGTCAATTGGAGGTGTACCTGTGGATGTATTTCAAGGCCTACCTTCAAATTCAGTGCCTCTTTGCTTGACATGGGAAAATCAAAAGAAATCAGCCAAGACCTCAAAAAAGAAATTCTAGACCTCCACAAGTCTGGTTCATCCTTGGGAGCAATTTCCAAACGCCTGAAACTACCATGTTCATCTGTACAAACAATAGTACGCAAGTATAAACATCATGGGACCATGCAGCCGTCATAACACTCAGGAAGGAGATTAGTTCTGTCTCCTAGAGATGAACGTACTTTGATGCGAAAGTGCAAATAAATCCCAGAACAACAGCAAAGGACTTTGTGAAGATGCTGGAGGAAACAGGTACAAAAGTATCTATATTCACAGTAAAACAAGTCCTATATCAAATCAAATCAAATGTATTTATATAGCCCTTCTTACATCAGCTGATATCTCAAAGTGCTGTACAGAAACCCAGCCTAAAATCCCAAACAGCAAGCAATGCAGGTGTAGAAGCACGGTGGCTAAGAAAAACTCCCTAGAAAGGCCAAAACCTAGGAAGAAACCTAGAGAGGAACCAGGCTATGAGGGGTGGCCAGTCCTCTTCTGGCTGTGCCGGGTGGAGATTATAACAGCACATAGCCTAGATGTTCAAATGTTCATAAATGACCAGCATTGTCAAATAATAATAATCATAGTAGTTGTCGAGGGTGCAACAAGTCAGTAACACAAGAGTAAGTGTCAGTTGGCTTTTTCATAGCCGATCTTTGAGAGTATCTCTACCGCTCCTGCTGTCTCTAGAGAGTTGAAAACAGCAGGTCTGGGACAGGTTGCACGTCCGGTGAATAGGTCAGGGTTCCAGCAGGTCTGGGACAACAGGTCTGGGACCGGTAGCACGTCCGGTGAACAGGTCAGGGTTCCATTGCTGCAGGCAGAACAGTTGGAACTGGAGCAGCAGTACGGACAGGTGAACTGGGGACAGCAAGGAGTCATCAAGCCAGGTAGTCCTGAGGCATGGTCCTAGGGCTCAGGTCCTCCGAGAGAGAGAAAGAAAGAAAGAGAAAGAGAGAATTAGAGAGAGCATATTTAAATTCACACAGGACACCGGAAAAGACAAGAGAAATACTCCAGATGTGACAGACTGACCCTAGCCCCCCGACACATAAACTACTGCAGCATAAATACTGGAGGCTGAGACAGAAGGGGTCAGGAGACACTGTGGCCCCATCCGATGAAACCCCCGGACAGGGCCAAACAGGTAGGATATAACCCCACCCACTTTGCCAAAGCACAGCCTCCACACCACTGGAGGGATATCTCCAACCACCAACATACCATCCCGGGACAAGGCCGAGTATTGCCCACAAAAATCTCCGCCACGGCACAGCCCAAGGGGGGGGCGCCAACCCAGACAGGAAGACCACGTCAGTGACTCAACCCACTCAAGTGACGCACCCCTCCCAGGGACGGCATGGAAGAACACCAGTAAGCCAGTGACTCAGCCCCCGTAATAGGGGTAGAGGCAGAGAATCCCAGTGGAAAGAGGGGGAACCGGCCAGGCAGAGACAGCAAGGGCGGTTCGTTGCTCCAGTGCCTTTCCGTTCACCTTCACACTCCTGGGCCAGACTACACTCAATCATAGGACCTACTGAAGAGATGAGTCTTCAATAAAGACTTAAAGGTTGAGACCGAGTCTGCGTCTCTCACATGGGTAGGTAGACCATTACATAAAAATGGAGCTCTATAGGAGAAAGCCCTGCCTCCAGCTGTTTGTTTAGAAATTCTAGGGACAGTAAGGAGGCCTGCGTCTTTTGACCGTAGCGTACGTGTAGGTATGTACAGCAGGACCAAATCGGAAAGATAGGTAGGAGCAAGCCCATGTAATGCTTTGTAGGTTAGCAGTAAAACCTTGAAATCAGCCCTTGCCTTAACAGGAAGCCAGTGTGGAGAGGCTAGCACTGGAGTAATATGATCACATTTTTGGGTTCTAATCAAGATTCTAGCAGCCATGTTTAGCACTAACTGAAGTTTATTTAGTGCTTTGTCCGGGTAGCCGGAAAGTATAGCATTGCAGTAGTCTAACCTAGAAGTGACAAAAGCATGGATTAATTTTTCTGCATCATTTTTGGACAGAAAGTTTCAGATTTTTGCAATGTTACGTAGATGGAAAAAAGCTGTCCTTGAAACAGTCTTGATATGTTTGTCAAAAGAGAGATCAGGGTCCAGAGTAACGGCGAGGTCCTTCACAGTTTTATTTGAGACGACTGTACAACCATCAAGATTAATTGTCAGATTCAACAGAAGATCTCTTTGTTTCTTGGGACCTAGAACAAGCATCTCTGTTTTGTCCGAGTTTAAAAAAGTAGAACATTTGCAGCCATCCACTTCCTTATGTCTGAAACAGGCTTCCAGCGAGGGCAATTTTGGGTTTTCACCATGTTTCATCGAAATGTACAGCTGAAAGTTAACATTATGTTTCCGAATGACATCACAAAGAGGTAAAATATATAGTGAAAACAATAGTGGTCCTAAAACAGAATCTTGAGGTACACCGAAATGTAGAGTTGATTTGTCAGAGGACAAACCATCCACATAGACAAACTGATATCTTTCCGACAGATAAGATCTAAACCAGGCCAGAAATTGTCCGCGTAGACCAATTTGGGTTTCCAATCTCTCCAAAAGAATGCTGCCAATGACTGGAATGAACTGCAAAAATCACTGAAGCTGGAGACTCATATCTCCCTCACTAGCTTTAAGCACCAGCTGTCAGAGCAGCTCACAGATCACTGCACATAGCCCATCTGTAAATAGCCCATCCAACTACCTCATCCCCTTACTGTATTTATCTTGCTCCTTTGCACCCCAGTATCTCTACTTGCACATTCATCTTCTGCACATCAATCATTCCAGTGTTTAATTGGTATTTTGTAATTACTTCGCCACCATGGCCTATTGATTGCCTTACCTCCCTTATCTTACCTCATTTGCACACACTGTATATAGACTTTTTCTACTGTATTATTGACTGTATGTTTGTTTATTCCATGTGTAACTCTGTGTTGTTGTATGTGTCGAACTGCTGTGCTTTATCTTGGCCAGGTCGCAGTTGTAAATGAGAACTTGTTCTCAACTAGCCTACCTGGTTAAATAAAGGTGAAATAAAAAATAAAAAAATAAAAATCAGCAGCACCTCTGGACCCTCCTCCTGGAAGAGTGAGGTGATACAGATTACACAGACATACACTCCCTCAGGTATGTAAACACACTTTCAACAGAGTGTTTACCCATCCCCACTACGTTTGAGTCCTATACTATAGTTACAGAATGACTTCCACTTGTTGAAATTGGCCTATAACAGAATAACTATAAAAAAAACATATGCATTACCATGGTAGAAATTGAAAGAGAACACTTTGGAGATTATGGTAAATTATCAGACCAAAGGTGAGGACACAACAGTTCACCTGACACAAGACTGAATCCAGACATGACATTGTTAATTTGATGTGCATTTTATATTTACTGTAGATTTCTCAGCATTTTGCCATTGAGGAACTGAAGCAAGCACACTTGTCATTTTTTTGTTGTTTGTAACACAGCCCCGCATCCCCAACATCACACAATTACTGTTGTTGTTTACACAATCATTATAGATCACAACCTGGGTGAGGTGGGCATCATTTGAACGTGTATTCTATTGCCAATATGGCTAGCTAAGTGAAACCATATGATCATACAGTGTTAGGCTTTCAAAAGGCACTTCAGACAAACAGATTGTAATTTTGGTGCACATAGAATGGAGTCATGAGTGCATTCAAGTGCGTGTTGCGCGGCTAAGTTTCTTCACAATAAGTTTCTTCACAAACACAGGCTCATTGTGTTCAGGACAACCCAGGGTATAACGCATGTCATCTTTGTAACAGTGGATCAAACATAACGATCATAAACGTTGATACTGTAAATTACATGAGTTTTCAAATATGGAAATGTGAAGTGCACATTTGGACTCATAGCTGTGGTTTGCTTGTATGACATCAGTGGTATTTATTACAATCCTCAACGTCTCATCTTTCTGAACACATTGACTCCTCTCAATTTATATTTGCCCCACTCAGACAAATGTGCAAAAGTAGCCCAATTAGCGGGAGGGATGGGGGTATCTTGTCGCGCACGGTGCTCAAATTTATAACGGCTGTCAGTCAAAACCCATACAGTGATGGGAAGCGGAGAACCTGAGCCCTGACGTCATGTACAGCCACTGCGTTCTAATTTAGGCGCTTATCAATGAAAACATTTGCCATTTTCAATCAGTATATGATGATAGGGCCTGTGAGTGGAAAGGGCAACACCTATCATCATTAAACCCATCCCGGTGGACATAAATATGATATTGTGGGTAAATATGAGTCAGCGACGATAAGTCAAAAGTCATCAGACAAACCTGACTAAACTATTTTGATGTGTACAGTAGAGGTTTGTTAGTGTGTGGGTATGTGTAGCTATATTTAGTAAGTGTATATTGGTTATAAAACGCTGTCGGGTGTATATGCAGAATAGGGTGAGATCAGTGATGTATACTAAAGAGAGTCTCAATGAAAGTCTTAGAATGAAAAGTCCCATTTTGTGTTTATTAAACAAAAACAAGTGTTAAATACACCATATGAAAACCACACACCTCAACTAAAAATCTGCATGAATTTGATAAACTGCATTATTTCTTGTGAAAAAAATTAAGTAGTGGAAGTAATGAATGGAAGTAATGAAATGGGCATTTGTGAACATCATATACAGTGAGGGAAAAAAGTATTTGATCCCCTGCTGATTTTGTACGTTTGCCCACTGACAAAGAAATTATCAGTCTATAATTTAAATGGTAGGTTTATTTGAACAGTGAGAGACAGAATAACAACCAAAGAATCCAGAAAAACGCATGTAAAAAATGTTATAAATTGATTTGCATTTTAAATGAGGGAAATAGGTATTTGACCCCACTGCAAAACATGACTTAGTACTTGGTGGCAAAACCCTTGTTGGCAATCACAGAGGTCAGACATTTCTTGTAGTTGGCCACCAGGTTTGCGCACATCTCAGGAGGGATTTTGTCCCACTCCTCTTTGCAGATCTTCTCCAAGTCATTAAGGTTTCGAGGCTGACGTTTGGCAACTCGAACCTTCAGCTCCCTCCACATATTTTCTATGGGATTAAGGTCTGGAGACTGGCTAGGTCACTCCAGGACCTTAATGTGCTTCTTCTTGAGCCACTCCTTTGTTGCCTTGTGTTTTGGGTCATTGTCATGCTGGAATACCCATCCACGACCCATTTTCAATGCCCTGGCTGAGGGAAAGAGGTTCTCACCCAAGATTTGACGGTACATGGCCCCGTCCATCGTCCCTTTGATGTGGTTAAGTTGTCCTGTCCCCTTAGCAGAAAAACACCCCCAAAGAATAATGTTTCCACCTCCATGTTTGACGGTGGGGATGGTATTCTTGGGGTCATAGGCAGCATTCCTTCTCCTCCAAACACGGCAAGTTGAGTTGATGCCAAAGAGCTCCATTTTGGTCTCATCTGACCACAACACTTTCACCCAGTTGTCCTCTGAATCATTCAGATGTTCATTGGCAAACTTCAGATGGGCATGTATATGTGCTTTCTTGAGCAGGGGGACCTTGCGGGCGCTGCAGGATTTCAGTCTTTCACGGTGTAGTGTGTTACCAATTGTTTTCTTGGTGACTATGGTCCCAGCTGCCTTGAGATCATTGACAAGATCCTCCCGTGTAGTTTTGGGCTGATTCCTCACCGTTCTCATGATCATTGCAACTCCACGAGGTGAGGTCTTGCATGGAGCCCCAGGCCGAGGGAGATTGACAGTTCTTTTATGTTTCTTCCATTTGCGAATAATCAGAGTAAAAACTGTTGTCAAATTCTCACCAAGCTGCTTGGCGATGGTCTTGTAGCCCATTCCAGCCTTGTGTAGGTCTACAATCTTGTCCCTGACATCCTTGGAGAGCTCTTTGGTCTTGGCCATGGTGGAGAGTTTGGAATCTGATTGATTGATTGCTTCTGTGGACAGGTGTCTCTTATACAGGTAACAAACTGAGATTAGGAGCACTCCCTTTAAGAGTGTGCTATTAATCTCAGCTCGTTACCTGTATAAAAGACACCTGGGAGCCAGAAATCTTTCTGATTGAGAGGGGGTCAAATACTTATTTCCCTCATTAAAATGCAAATCAATTTATAACATTTTTTACATGCGTTTTTCTGGATTTTTTGGTTGTTATTCTGTCTCTCACTGTTCAAATAAAGCTATCATTAAAATTATAGACTGATAATTTCTTTGTCAGTGGGCAAACGTACAAAAATCAGCAGGGGATCAAATACTTTTTTCCCCTCACTGTAGCCTACACAGTACAAACACTATGTAACAGACATTTTGGACTTAAATATGCCTTATATATCACACAATGTCTGGATGCAATATTCTACCCAGGAATATTCAACACTGAAATCTGTTACTCTCGTTATTCCAAATGCATCTGTGGATATTTTATGTTGACAACAATGAAAATGCACCTTTGTCTTTAATGCAGGGTTTGATCTAAACGTCAGAAGACCTTTCTCCCATGTGGACCTTCAGGTGCATCTTCAGGTTGCAAGCCTGGGCGAAGCGCATTTGACACTGGGTACAGCTGAAGGGTTTCTCCCCTGTGTGGACCCTCTGGTGTCTCTTCAGGGTGCCAGCCTGAGCGAAGCGCATGTGACACTGGTTACAGCTGAAGGGTTTTTCCCCTGTGTGGATCCTCTGGTGGATCTCCACCTTCTGGGGGTAGCGGAAGCCTTTGTTACAGAACATGCAGAGGAACCGTTTCTCTTTACTATTACCTGATGTTGCTCCCCCTCCCTGAGTCTGCGCTCTAGCCCTGTCGTTTGAGTTCAATACCTGATTGAAAAGGACGTGTCCGTGTGAATCGGAAGGTGCCATCGACGTGGACACTGGGTCGCGATCCCTGAGCGTGTGTAAAGGGTAGTGAGTTGCAACATTTGGATTTGTCTGTAAGCTTTCCCTGTAGTCTAAGAAGTCACTAGTGTTGCCCTGCGGCTGGCCTCCTAAGTGAGTCTTGTCTGCATTCCATGTCAGAGGAGCGTCACCCTCCACTTTCACCTCATCTATGACCAGACCCTCTCCTTTCTTATCTAGGCGCCCTTCAGAGTATACACCACTACAGTACTGGTTCCAGTCCCCTCTCATTGGATCAGTCTGTGTATCTAAGCCCACAGGCATGTCACCAGGTATCATCTCTCTCTCTGTAACATATGAACAGGACGGATCATTGCCAGTCTCTAACGTGTCACCTGAGTCCTGATGGGACAGAACCGGGCTCAGGTTACCGTGAAGTAAATACTTTGAGCGGGGAGCAGGAGGACAGCCCAGTCGCTCCAGCACTGTTAAAGTCTCTGTGTCTGTCTCTGACTTGAGGACGGCGTTCGGCGTTCCACTGACCGCCGTCATGCTGCGTTGGGTCCTAGGCTGAGCTGGGGTGATGGTGGGGTCCTCCGTAGCGACTGGGGGCACTCCAGCCAATCCAGTCTGGATGTCTCTGCTGTGTGGTGGGTCCTCCTCTCCTTCAGACCTCTCCTGCTTGACCCCAGGACCTGCAGCCTCTGCAGACTAACACAAGAAGAGAGGAGGTTATTATCAGTACATGAGTTGAACTGGATAACAATGTTTGAGTTTTTTTTTTTTTTTTTTTTTTTTTTTTACAGGGACAGTGCACATTAAATCAACGTTTCAGTAAAAGTGCCGGTTTTAGCCAGCCGGCTAATTTTCAACCGCAGTCCCTGGGCAGGTTATTAAAAACAATTACAATATAGACAATCATTGAACAGTGAGCACACGCAGAGTAACATAGGACAAGCAAGACATAGCATACAGACAGAGCAACATAGGACAAGCAAGATGTAGCATACAGACAGAGCAACATAGAACAAAAAGCAACAAGACAAAATCCATAAAAACAACAAAGTGTTTCCACACCTCACAAGCTACAGACAACATGGAAAGTGGCAATACACAGCTAGTGATTATGTTCACAAATCTGATTGACCTTTAGCCATGTCTTCATGCATTTTGTGAAAGTGTGATATGTGGTGCAGTTGTGTGTCTGATGGCAGTGTATTCCAGACATGGGACGCTCTCACAGAGAAAGCGGATTTACTAAAGGTGCTTTTCCTTAAGGGAACTATACAGTCCCCTCTCATGGCAGACCTTGTGGATCTGCTGCCATATGTTTGGGTTTTCTGTTTAACAAAAATACTGAGTGGAGGGGGAGCTAGGCCATTTAGGATCTTGAATACAAGACATGCGTTGGTGTATTGCACAAGATTTTCCCAACTCAGGAGCTCATACTTTCTGAGGATGTAACAGTGATGATGGCTATTGGGCTTCCTATCGAGCACTTTGAGAGCCTGTTTGTAGACAGACTGAATAGGTTTTAATGTTGTATAGCAAGCTTGGGCCCAACTAGTCAAGCAGTATGTTAAGTGGGGGACTATCATCGATTTGAAGTACAGTCTTGCTACCTCTGTGGTCAAACAATTTCGTATAAATCGGAAATTAGCTAGGTTGAATTTGGTTATTTGAATTATCTTTTTCACATGCTTTTTAAAAGAGAGGTTGGAATCAAGTATGATGCCAAGGTACTTAAAATCAGATACCACCTGGAGCTTCTCCCCTGACACATAGACATCTGGCTCAGTAGCATCTGTTGCCCTCTTTGTGAAGAACATGCAAACTGTTTTTTTCACATTGAGCCACTTTGTAACCTGGACCATTACAGTAGTGAGTTCTTGTGCAGCTTGTTGTTTGCTCTTTGCATGCACATATATCACTGTATCATCTGCATACATTTGAACTTCAGACCCAGTGTTGACAGAAGGCAGATCATTAATGTACAGGCTGAACAGGAGGGGCCCCAGTATTGACCCTTGGGGCACGCCCACATCATAGCTAAGAGTGGGCGACAGCTCATTGCTCACTCTGACACACTGAGTTCTGCCTTCAAGGTATGATTTCATCCATCTCAAGGCATCGGGGGAAAAGTTGAACTTGGACAATTTTGTGATGAGAATCTCATGGTTAACAGTATCGAAAGCTTTCCTTAGGTCCAGAAACACAGCCCCAACAACACCCCCTTTGTCCATCTTGGACTTCCATTTTCCAGAAGAAAGCAGTTGGCCGTTTCTGTGGAGTGTTTCGCTCTGAAGCCAAACTGCATGGAGTGTAATGTGAAGGGGCTGTTGTTGAGGTGGGAAATCAGTTGTTCTGCTACACACTTTTCAACAACCTTCGACACTACAGGTAGTATACTAATGGGCCTGTAGTTACTCAGGTCAGCAGGGTCGCCCGATTTAAAGATGGCCATTATTATGGCTGACTTCCATACCCTTGGAAACACCCCCAGACCAATAGATGTGTTGGTGACCTTAGTAATGGGGCCAATGAGTGATTCTTTGTAGTTTTTAAGAAAGGCAGAGTCCAGCCCAAACACATCTTTGGATTTAGAGTTCTTTAGTGAGCTAATCACCTTGTTCACCTTTGACTCAGAAACCTCCCTTAGGTTGAGCGTCATTCACTAGCACTGAGCCCAATAAACCAGTGGAGGGGTTCTGTGTCAGTACCTTGACAGAGTCAATAAAGTAGGAATTGAAGGCTATTGCTATTTCGACTGCATCCTGTGTTAGATTGTTATTCACCATGATTTCTGGTCTTTTTGCATTATTACTATGGTCTTTCCCTGTTAACTTTTTTAGATTCTCCCAGATCAATTTAGAATTTCCCTTTGCCTCACCAATTATGTTAATAAAAAAGTTTGCCTTGGCCTGTCTGATTTCTTTCATCACCTTATTTCTCAACATGGTAAACCTACGTCTGTCATGCTCTAATTTGAATTTTAGGGCTGTTTTTAGAGCATAATCTCGTTCTTTCATCAATTTCCAAATTTCTCCATTTAGCCAAGGAAGAGTGCTCTTTTGGCCAGGTTTGGATTTGATTTTCTTTAGGAAACCATTTATTGTAGCCTGGATTGTGGATAGAAAAACCTCACTATCAGCTTCCACGTCTGTATAGGACAAGAGATCATTCCAGTTAATTCCATGAATTGCGTTTTCAAAATAGTTTAATTCACTCTTAGGTATTCTTAGTTGATCTGGCTTTCTAACAGTAGAGAGCTTAAACCTGCTCTTAGACAGCTTTCTGGCTATAAGTGTCAAATTATGATCAGATAGCCCAGTAACCATATTGAGTGATTTAGTCACTCTCTCTGGTTTATTACTGAACACCAAATCAATCTGTGTTTTAGAGCAACAAGTCACCCTGGTTGGCCCTTTAACGAGCTGTGTAAGGTCAAAGGTATTAGTGATCCGTTTGAGATATTTCCTACAAGACTTGTCTTCATAATTAATATTAAAATCTCCCATTAAGATGACCTCCTTCCCAAAATCACATTCCCTAAGCATGTTATTAAACTGATCAAAAAACACACTTTTGGTGGAAGGTGGTCTATACATTCCAATAAGGGTAAAGGACATTTGGGGAGACAGTGTAACGTTCAGGCCAATACATTCTAGTTCATTATCACATGACCACTCAAATTGTTTACTTCCCTACATGTTGTAGGGAAGTCTTACAAGCTCCCCTATGGCAGATACAGTTGGAAGTTTACATACACTTAGGTTGGAATCTTTAAAGCTCTTGTTAATGAACTATAGTTTTGGCAAGTCGGTTAGGACATCTACTTTGTGCATGACACAAGTAATTCTTCCAACAATTGTTTACAGACAGATTTCACTTAATCTCAATTCCAGTGGGTCAGAAGTTTACATACACTAAATTGACTGTGCTTTTAAATAGCTTGGAAAGTTCCAGAAAATGATATCAGAAGCTTCTAAAGCCATGACAGGCTAATTGACATAATTTGAGTCAATTGGAGGTTTACCTGTGTATGTATTTCAAGGCCTACCTTCAAACTCAGTGCCTCTTTGCTTAACATCATGGTAAAGTCAAAAGAAATCAGCCAAGACCTCAGAAAAAAAATTGTAGGCCTCCACAAGTCTGGTTCATCCTTTGGAGCAATTTCCAAACGCCTGAAGGTACCACATTCTTCTGTACAAACAATAGTACGCAAGTATAAACACCATGGGACCACGCAGCCGTCATATTGCTCAGGAAGGAGATACGTTCTGTCTCCTAAAAATGAACTTACTTTGGTGCGAAAAGTGCAAATCAATCCCAGAAAAACAGCAAAGTACCTTGTGAAGATGCTGGAGGAAACAGGTACAAAAGTATCTATATCCACAGTATAACGAGTCCTATATTGACATAACCTGAAAGGCCGCTCAGCAAGGAAGAAGCAACTGCTCCAAAACCGCCATAAAAAAAGCCAGACTACGGTTTGCAACTGCACATGGGGACAAAGATCGTACTTTTTGGAGAAATGTCCTCTGGTCTGATGAAACAAAAATAGAACTGTTTGGCCATAATGACCATCGTTATGTTTCGAGGAAAAAGGGGGAGGCTTGCAAGCCGAAGAACATCATCCCAACCGTGAAGCACTGGGGTGGCAGCATCATGTTGTGGGGGTGCTTTGCTGCAGGAGGGACTGGTGCACTTCACAAAATAGATGGCATCATGAGGTAGGAAAATTACGTGGATATATTGAAGCAACATCTCAAGACATCAGTCAGGAAGTTGAAGCTTGGTTGCAAATGGGTCTTCCAAATGGGCAATGACCCCAAGCATACTTCCAAGGTCTCTACTATTATTCTGACATTTCACATACTTAAAATAAAGTGGTGATCCTAACTGACCGAAGACAGGGAATTTGTACTAGGATTAAATGTCAGGAATTGTGAAAAACTGAGTTTAAATCTATTTGGCTAAGGTGTATGCAAACTTCCAACTTCACCTGTACATGAACCTGTACATGTAAGCAAGTGAATAGCTGATGGGAGCCTTTCTGAAATAAACTGGCAACATTTGATGTGATTTAATACTATTGCACTAACCTCTATCACAATAACTTGCTGGGTCGAGGTTCTACTCGCCTCATCAACAGTGATTGGTTGGTCATCTCTCCATGTATTGTGTCCCACTGGCTTCACAAAGCTCCTGTAGCCTCCAGTGAGATGTCCTTCACCTGAGAGAGTGATTTGGGGAAAAGAGGTGTTAAGTTAGGTACTGTCATTGCTATATTGTACACTATTGGTAGTTTTGACACTGACTAGAATTGGCAAGGATGTAAACCGGCCAATCAGCCCTAGGCTGGTTTGAGTAATATATATCTTTTTTTTACAAACTCAATATACTTTAAAATTACTAAAACCTGTGTAGAAATGATAATGGTCCCACATTCATACAGTTTCATGATTGTGTCCAGCTTGCTAATAATCAATTAAATGAAAGATAGTCAGGTAGCATCCAAAAACGATGGATAGAGGACAATTTTTTTGCTAATTTTGACAGCAAGGAAATATTTAAATTCAGTGCAGCCCTCCAGACCTCAATGGACAACTTCTTGATACTGTTTATATACACTGCTCAAAAAAATAAAGGGAACACTTAAACAACACATCCTAGATCTGAATGAATGAAATAATCTTATTAAATACTTTTGTCTTTACATAGTTGAATGTGCTGACAACAAAATCACACAAAAATAATGAATGGAAATCCAATTTATCAACCCATGGAGGTCTGGATTTGGAGTCACACTCAAAATTAAAGTGGAAAACCACACTACAGGCTGATCCAACTTTGATGTAATGTCCTTAAAACAAGTCAAAATGAGGCTCAGTAGTGTGTGTGGCCTCCACGTGCCTGTATGACCTCCCTACAACGCCTGGGCATGCTCCTGATGAGGTGGCGGATGATCTCCTGAGGGATCTCCTCCCAGACCTGGACTAAAGCATCCGCCAACTCCGGGACAGTCTATGGTGCAACGTGGCGTTGGTGAATGGAGCGAGACATGATGTCCCAGATGTGCTCAATTGGATTCAGGTCTGGGGAACGGGCGGGCCAGTCCATAGCATCAATGCCTTCCTCTTGCAGGAACTGCTGACACACTCCAGCCACATGAGGTCTAGCATTGTCTTGCATTAGGAGGAACCCAGAGCCAACCGCACCAGCATATGGTCTCACAAGGGGTCTGAGGATCTCATCTCGGTACCTAATGGCAGTCAGGCTACCTCTGGCGAGCACATGGAGGGCTGTGCGGCACCCCAAAGAAATGCCACCCCACACCATGACTGACCCACCGCCAAACCGGTCATGCTGGAGGATGTTGCAGGCAGCAGAACGTTCTCCACGGCGTCTCCAGACTCTGTCACGTCTGTCACATGTGCTCTTTGTGAACCTGCTTTCATCTGTGAAGAGCACAGGGCGCCAGTGGCGAATTTGCCAATCTTGGTGTTCTCTGGCAAATGCCAAACGTCCTGCACGGTGTTGGGCTGTAAGCACAACCCCCACCTGTGGACGTTGGGCCCTCATGGAGTCTGTTTCTGACTGTTTGAGCAGACACATGCACATTTGTGGCCTGCTGGAGGTCATTTTGCAGGGCTCTGGCAGTGCTCCTCCTGCTCCTCCTTGCACAAAGGCGGAGGTAGCGGTCCTGCTGCTGGGTTGTTGCCCTCCTACGGCCTCCTCCACGTCTCCTGATGTACTGGCCTGTCTCCTGGTAGCGCCTCCATGCTCTGGACACTACGCTGACAGACACAGCAAGCCTTCTTGCCACAGCTCGCATTGATGTGCCATCCTGGATGAGCTGCACTACCTGAGCCACTTGTGTGGGTTGTAGACTCCGTCTCATGCTACCACTAGAGTGAAAGCACCGCCAACATTCAAAAGTGACCAAAACATCAGCCAGGAAGCATAGGAACTGAGAAGTGGTATGTGGTCCACCTGCAGAACCACTCCTTTATTGGGGGTGTCTTGCTTATTGCCTATAATTTCCACCTGTTGTCTATTCCATTTGCACAACAGCATGTGAAATGTATTGTCAGTGTTGCTTCCTAAGTGGACAGTTTGATTTCACAGAAGTGTGATTGACTTGGAATTACATTGTGTTGTTTAAGTGTTCCCTTTATTTTTTTGAGCAGTGTATATTTTCCAGTTTTTTAAACAGCAAATACAAACATACACATGAACCACAACTTACAGACGCACACAAAGACTACATCTCCTCCGCCCAGACCTGAATTCTCACACCTCCATCACTAGTGCTTGCCACATGGCCTTAAATAGTTTTTCCTCGGTCGCCCATGCTATTTCAATAATTATCATTAGATTTTTCCATTTGGTTAATGATGGCGGATTCATTATTTCCACGATTTGAATATACAGTACGTTTTTTCAAGATGAATGATGAGAAGAAAAACGTCCAGCCCATTGGGTATCTCACTACACCCCCATTTGCCATGTTTTCATTTAGTAAGTAATAGGAAATGCAGTAAATTATCCTCAGCATTCTGCTAAATGTACCTCTTGCCATTACTCTGCATCGGACGAGGCTCTTGGCACTACAGGGATGATTCGTAAGGACGCGCTCTCGCATTGTCCTCTCTGCGCGCTCCCGTGCCACCTTCGATTCCAGTAGTTTCCGCCGCAATCCCCTATTTTCTTTCTGGCTTCGAGTTATTTCCAAACGAAACACTGCATAGTCGTCGTCTACGAGTTTACAGATCTCTTCCACGGCTGCATTCGCTAGCGCCTCCATGATGGAGGCTATTTGAGTGTGAAAAACCATACAGTTAGCCATTGTTAGCTAACGTTAGCAGCTAGCGTTAACTAGATAATGTCCTGACAATAACGCGAATGAAAGACTACCTGGTGTACATATGTGATACTGTGCTGTTAAATTTGTCATATTTTGAGTTCCATGGTGTGAATAAATGTCTAAGTAAGAACCGATAACGTGGAAATTGTTGTTGGTCACTTCACTTGTTTCTTCTTCTTTGGTATAATGGCGTTTACAACAATTATATGTGCATTCCGCCACCTACTGTACATGTGGATAATAAAGTCACCTCCCCAAAAATGTGGGGTAAAAAATAATACATATAAAAAAATTCCATACAAACTATCAAAAACGAAATGTTAATTAAACTAAATCAGCCTGCTTTTCTGTTTTAATCAGGTCGCTACACAAGCTCAGAATGATCCTGTGAGGGCGGGACATTTCCTGGCGACAGTAGTCCTTGCAGTGCTTCTGCCATTAAGTCTTGGGAGGACCAAAATCTTCTTGGCTACAGATATAATGATGTCCAGCTTCTTGGACACTTGTGCAGTACAGTTAATAACTGTAGCTATAAATGCTACAAAATAGTAAAATAGACCTTATTCACAATATTTGTATCCAGATAACTTGATTGACCCACTGGCTACAGGTTATCTACAAGTCTCTGCTAGGTAAAGCCTTGCCTTATCTCAGCTCACTGGTCACCATAGCAGCACCCACTCGTAGCACGCGCTCCAGCAGGTATATCTTACTGGTCACCCCCAAAGCCAATTCCTCCTTTGGTTGTCTTTCCTTCCAGTTCTCTGCTGCCAATGACTGGAACGAACTGCACAAATCTCTGAAGCTGGAGACTCATATCTCCCTCACTAGCTTTAAGCACCAGCTGTCAGAGCAGCTCACAGATCACTGCACCTGTACTTAGCCCATCTGTAAACAGCCCATCTATCTACCTACCTCATCCCCATACTGTATTTATTTATTTATCTTGCTCCTTTGCACCCCAGTATCTCTACTTGCACATTCATCTTCTGCACATCTACAATTCCAGTGTTTAATTGCTATATTGTAATTACTTCGCCACCATTGCCTATTTATTGCCTTAACTTACCTCATTTTCACTCACTGTATATAGACTTTTTGTTTTCTTTTATTATACTGTATTATTGATTGTATGTTTGTATATTCCATGTGTAACTCTGTGTTGTTGTATGTGTCGAATTGCTATGCTTTATCTTGGCCAGGTCGCAGTTGCAAATGAGAACTTGTTCTCAACTAGTCTACCTGGTTAAATAAAGGTGAAACATTTTTTTTTAAGAAAATTGACGTATAACATTTGCAACTGGATGAGGTGCAAATGCAATATCTTCTTCAGAACTTGCCCCTTCAACTTTCTTCACCGCCTCCACATAGGACATTTGCTGTACAGCCCTGATCCTTGACACCTCAACCTCTTTCACCCTAACAGGTCACTCAGGGAATTCGGAAATATGATCCCCACCAGAAGGTGTTTAGCTTGTCTGGGAGAAGGCGTCGGTGACCGCGACGTGGCTGGTTTTCCGTAGACCCTGCCACATACGTCTCGTGTACGGCAGACTGTAAACACAAATTGCACAGAAGAGAATATGAAGTTTTATATAACAAATTCTTTGCTGTACACACAGAAATATGATGTTATAACATTTTAACCACAGTCAAGCCAATCTAACACTGTGATTCAGGTTGCTAACATTATGGAGCCATTGGAGTTTATTTTAAAGTTTTATTTTTTCTTCTTAAATGTAGCCCTTTTTCTCCCCAATTTGTGGTATCCAATTGGTAGTTACAGTCTTGTCCCATCGCTGCAACTCCCGTACGGACTCAGGAGAGGCGTAGGTCGAGAGCCGCGCGTCATCCGAAACACGACCCAGCCAAGCTGCACTGCTTCTTGACACATTGCTCGCTTAACCCGGAAGTCAGCCGCACCAATGTGTCGGGGGAAAACACCGTACACCTGGCGATCTGTCAGCGTGCATTGTGCCCAGCTCGCCACAGGAGTCACTAGTGCGCGATGGGACAAGAACATCCCTGCCGGCCAAACCCTCCCCTAACCCGGACGACGCTGGGCCAATTGTGCACCGCCCCATGGGTCTCCCGGTCGCGGCCGACTGCGACAGAGCCTGGACTCGAACCAGGATCTCTAGTGGCACAGCTAGCACTGCGCCACTCAGGAGGCCTACTTTTAAGTTTTGATTCAAGAATTCAGTATAACGTTTTGGTTCGACCGTAATAAGGAAAACTCAGTCGCTGCAATGACGCAAACAAAAAACTAGTCAGATAGTAGAGAGTCAATTTTGTATTTAATTTAAACAAAATGGTCATATAGTCAACTGTGAACTACATTACTTTTATTGCACAAAACGATAAATGATAACATTAATTTGAATACTTTGGAAAAGGTTCAACATTACATTACACACAGCTTCACTACTTCATGTCAAGTAAACATGAATTAAGGCACTGTCATTATCTCACTATAAAGCAGTATCAACCTAAAGGGCCACAGCATTTTTACAGACACCATCACCATAATCATCTACTCTGCCTCATCATCCTCAGTTCACATCATTCACTTTCCTATACATCTAAATCCAACATAATTAATTTTCAGTGCGTACAGGCAAACTCCCTTTCTCCCGTGTGGACCTTCAGGTGCCTCTTCAAGTGGTGCTGGTGGGAGAACCTCTTCTCACACTGGGGGCAGCTGTAGGGTTTCTCCCCTGTGTGGACCCTTTGGTGCCTCTTCAGCTTGGAGGAGTGGGAGAAACTGGCCCGACACAGGTGGCAGCCGAAAGGTTTCTCCCCTGTGTGCATCCTCTGGTGGATTTCCACCTGTTTGGGGAAATTGAAGGCTTTCCCACAGAATGAACATGGGAAGCGCTTCTCTTTGCCACCAGATCTGCAGATAGCGTTACTGCTACTGTCATTTGTCAATAGGCTTGTGTAGCCATTTAGTGTTGAGGCACTGGCATTGTCTGAGGTCTGGTTTAACAAAGGGAGAGTGTGTGGAGGATGAAAGCCAGGGAGTGTCTGTGTTGTGGCAGGGTCCATGTTCCAATTGATAGATCCTATAGAAGGCAGGCTGAAGGCAGCACCTGTTAAGGGGTTAACCTGAGGCGCAATCAGTCTCTCTGAATCACAACTATAGGAGCAGGACAGAGCATCGCTAGCAGAGTCTGTGTCTGTTCTCTCCAGCTGCATACGGACACCTCCCCATCCCCGCAGACCAAATCTAAGTCTCGCCCTCGTCTCAGCCAGTCTGTTGTCATGGAGACTGAGTTCAGATGTTGTTTTGTGTTCGACTGTCTGTTTCTGGTAGTGGTCAACAATGTTGTTCACCAGCCCAGAGTTGAGGACGCTGTCCCATCCACTGACCTCCACTATGTCACCTCTGGTCCTGGCCTGCTCAGTGATGTTGTCCCCTGGGTCCTTGCCTGCACCGGTCTGGGTCTGGGAATCCGAGATGACTCCCCAATCTCCTCTGTTAGCCTTCAGCCAACCACCTGCAGGAAGAGATTAGAAAATATACTTTACAAACATGGCAGAGAAAACTCTACATATTAAGTATTTTGTCAATTACCTGGTGAAGTTATTAATACATTATAATGTTTGTGTGTTTTTTGTATGTAAACATAAGTTGTTTAATTTTATGAATGAAGAAAAAAGTATAGCCAGGTGCATCATTCCCATTGAAAATATATTACTGTATGTAGGCTATATGTATTTCTTCCTTACTTTTCTCCCCCATCTTTAGTCCACTCAGCAGATTAATGCTCTCTGGTCCATCTTCTATTGTCTCCTCTTTGACCAGCAGCAGATCAGGCTTCCCATCCTCCATGTCTACTGACTGTAAGAGATACAGAGTGAGAGGATGTTGGATCAAGAAATCTGATATGAGCACCCTGCTATGGAGCATCTTCTGATTGGGCAATGAAGGATTGCCATGAGTACTATGCAAACGTTAGTTGATTTGATTACTATACACTTTAATGGTTTGATCATTCAAAGGCATGTTCCCACACTTAAGACAAAATCAATCAAGACCTTTGAATCAAATTTTACGGACACATATTTTGCAGATGGTATCGCAGGTGCAGCGAAATGCTTATGTTTCTAGCTCCAACAATACCTAACAATACAAAACAATTCACAGAAGAACAATATTTAAGAAGGATCAGAACGCATAATGTCAAAGTCCGGAAAATAGTGTGATGGTTTGGGGATGCTTCGCTGCCTCAGGACCTGGACGACTTTCCTTAATAGAAAGGAACCATGAGTTCTGCTCTGTATCAGAGAATTCTACAGGAGAATGTCAGGCCATCCGTCTTTGAGCTGAAGCTGAAGTACAGCTGGGTCATGCAGCAAGACAATGATCCAAAACACACAATCAAGTCTACATGAAAATGGTTAAAAAGCAACAAATGTGAAGTTTTGTAATGACCTAGTCAAAGTCCAGACCTAATCCCAATTGAGATGTTGTGCCCAGACTTGAAACGAGCATTTAATGTTTGAAAACCAACAAATGTCGCTGAGTTAAAGCAGTTCTGCATGCAAAAGTGGGCGAAAATTCCTCCACAGCGACATGAGAGACTGATCGACAACTACAGGAACCATTTGGTTGCAGTCATTGCAGCTAAAGGTGGCACACCCAGTTATTGAGTGTAAGGGGGCAATTACTTTTTCACACAGTGGAATTGGGTGTTGCATAACTTTGTTAATTAAATAAAATATATATTTGGGGGGTTATTTGTAAATTCAGGTTCCCTTTATCTGATATTAGGTTTTGGTTGAAGATCTGATGACATTCAGTATCAAAAATATGTGGAAATAGAGAAAATCCAAAAGGAGGCACATACTTTTTCATGGCACAAAAAAAATACAAATAAAATGAGAACAGATTTTTCAAAAATTCAAAATATCAGAACGTCCCTTGTTTCATGAGCCATTATAAAAGTTCCCAGAAATGTTCCATACACACAAAATCCGTCTTCTTCACCTGCGGGATCGTCTGAGCCACCCAGACAGCTGATGAAACTGGGGGTTTGCACAACCGAAGAATTTCTGCACAAACTGTCAGAAACCGCAAACTGTCAGAAACCGTCTCGTTGCCCTCACCAGGGTCTTGACATGCCTGCAGTTCGTCGTCGTAACCTACTTAAGTGGGCAAATGCTCACCTTAGATGGCCACTGGCCCGCTGGGGAAGTGTGCTCTTCACGGATGAATTCCGGTTTCAACTGTACCGGGCAGATGGCAGACAGTATGGCGTCTTGCGGGCGAGCGATTTGCTGACGTCAACGTTGTGAACAGAATGCCCCGTGGTGGTGGAGTTATGGTATGGGGAGGCATAAACTATAGAAAACAAACACAATTGCATTTGATTGATGGCAATTTGAATGCACAAAGTTACTGTGACGAGATCCTGAGTCCCATTGTTGTGCCACTCATCCGCCACCATCACCTCATATTTCAGCATGATAATGCACAGCCCAATGTCACAAGGATCTGTACACAATGCCTGGAAGCTGAACATTTCCCAGTTCTTCCATGACCTGCATACTCACCAGACACCATTGAGCATTTTTGGGATGCTCTGGATTGACGAGTATGACCACGTGTTCCAGTTCCCGCCAATATCCAGCAACTTTGCACAGCCATTGAAGAGGAGTGGGACATTCCACAGGCCACAATCAACAGCCTGATCAACTCTATGCGAAGGAGATGTGTCGCGCTGCATGAGGCAAATGGTGATCACCAGATATTGGCTGGGTTTCTGATCCACTCCTCTACCTTTTTTTTTAAAGTGTCTGTAACCAACAGATGCATATCTGTATTCCCAGTCATGTAAAATCCATAGATTATGACCTAATTTCTTTATTTCAATTGACTGATTTCCTTAATATGAACAGTAACTCAGTAAAATCTTTGAAATTGTTGCATGTTGCGATTATTTTTTTTTGTTTAGTATATGATCCGTTATTGATGTCACTTGTTAAATCCACTTCAATCAGTGTAGATGAAGGTGAGGAGACAGGTCTGTTCACCCTTCTACCATCCAGACGGTGGAGACAGTACTGGTGTATCAAAGCTGGGACCGAGAGGATGAAAAACAGCTTCCATCTCCAGGCAATCAGACTATTAAATAGTCACCACTAGCTGGCCTCCGCCCAGTACCCTGCCCTGAACCTTAGTCACTGTTAATAGCCGGCCACCACCTCGTACTCTACCCTTCACCTTCGACTACTGCCCTATGTACATAGTCACTGAACACTGGTCACTTTAATAATGTTTACTTACTGTTTTACCCACTTCATATGTATATACTGTATTCTAGTCAAGGCTCATCCTATATAACTACTGCTGTACAGACCTTTTCTATTCATATACTGTCCATAATGTCTATAGACATATTTCTATATGCACAAACACATTAAGTATAGCAAACATTAGGAACACCTTCCTAATATTGAGTTGCAACCCTCCATTTTGCCCTCAGAACAGCCTCAATTTGTCAGGGTATGGACTGTCAGGGTGTCGAAAGCGTTCCACAGGGATGCTGGCCCATGTTGACTCCAAGGCTTCCCACAGTTGTGTCAAGTTAGCTGGATGCAATTTGGGTGGTGGACCATTCTTTTTTAGTCTTTATATATTTTTATTTAGACTTTTTTTTATTAACCCCTCCACCACATCCCCTCTTCGGAGGACAACTATCGTAGTTTTTTTACAGCTTTTTTTGCTACATATACATACATTTTCCATACATGGTACTTTTATATAAAGCAGTCACATAACAATAATACATTACCAAACATAAGCTCTTTAATCCCAACCCTCAGCCACTCTCAGCCCATCCCACCTATCACTATAGACCACCCTCGTTTGGTTTCCATGTGCCATATATTTTTCAATTGTGTTGTTTTACAAAATGTTTGAACCTTTCCAATCGTATATTATCCAAGCTAAAGATGAAAACCTTTCCTACAAGTACTTTTATATTGTTTATTGACTGACTATGGCTTTCCAAATCTCCCAACACTGCTATTTGTAAGGTTAATTTTAAGTGCATGTTGTGATTTTTTAACCATTCCTGAACCTGTGACCAGAAACAAGCTACATATTTTTATTTTACCTTAACTAGGCAAGTCAGTTAAGAACAAATTCTTATTTTCAATGACGGCCTAGGAACAGTGTGCCTTGTTCAGGGGTAGAATGACAGATTTTGTACCTTGTCAGCTCGGGGATTCGATCTTGCAACCTTTCGGTTAGTAGTCCAACGCTCTAACCGCTAGGCTTCGCTGCCGCCCCACTTAGGGGCAATACCAGAATAAATGATCTATTGATTCGGTCTCTTCGCAACAAAATCTACAGAGCTGAGATTGTTGAATGCCCCATATATATAGCATTCTGTTGGTGGCGAGTATGTTATATAATAATTTAAATTGAAAAACTCTAAGTGTTGAATCAAGTGTAGATTTTGTACCAGTTCATCAACCATGTGCCATGGAATTGGTACATCGAAAATCTCCTCCCATTTATTTTGCAACCTGTATGGCGCAGCTGTTAACATTTTTGTCCTCAGATGAAACTGGTATATTTTTCTATTTATGCCAGTTCCTTTCAGCCAATTTGTATCTTTAATATATGGTAGGCAAACAAGTTCCCTACCTTTTCCCTTTTCCACTTGCCGCCTCCAATTTTGTGGTAGTGCTGCAATCAGTTGGTTGTAAATTTGGATTGAGCAGATATTCCCATATATTTTCGATAACTGCATATGTGACATAACTCCTCAGTTTCTATTCATAATATAATTAATAAATATAATACCATTTACCATCTATCTTTTCTGGAGGATAAAAGTGAAATTGTAACTAGCTTTGTATGGCTTGTTTAAGAAAGGTTCAATACTTTAAACAAAATTTCATTTTCAATTAGTCAGAAATGAGAATTTGTAATCTGTATAAAGGCAAAAAGGCCATTTTTGAACAAAGGATGAACCTTTCTTAATAATCTACTGGAGAACCATTTTGGGTTTAAGTATAATTTATGTATGAGTGAAGCTTTTAGTGAGAGGTTTAAAGCATTAATATTTAATAATTTTAGCCCCCAAAACTCATATTCATTATATAAATAGGCATGTTTAATTTTGTCTGGCTTAGCATTCCAAATAAAATGAAATATATTTTGCTCATATGATTTGAAAAACAAGTCATCTGGAGTAGGCAGTGCCATTAGTAAGTAAGTCAACTGTGATAGGACCAAAGAGTTAATCAATGTGATTTTTCCATAAATAGACAAGTATTTACCTCTCCATGGTTGCAGAATCGTATCTATTTTTGCTAACTTTCTATTGAAATGAATTGTGGTAAATTCAATTATATTTTTTAGATGTGAATACCAAGTATGTCTACTTCACCATCTGCCAAATGTTATTGGTAAACTACATGGTAGTGTAAACACTGTATTTTTTTACGATCCCTGTACATAATATGGTGCACTTGTGATAATTAGGTTTTAATCCAGAGAGGCTAGAAAAGTGAGCAAGATCTTCAATGAGACTGTGCAGGGATCCAGATTGTGGACTTAAGAAAAAACTATAATCATCGGCATACATTGACACTTTTGTTTTTATCCCCTGGATTTCTAACCCCTTGTTCTTGTTGGGTCTAATTTTAATAGCTAGCATTTCAATGGCCATAATAAATAGATATGTAGACAACGAACAGCCTTGTTTTACTTAAAAAGCTCAATACTTTCTGAGAAGTAACCATTATTTAATATTTTACATCTGGGGTTGCTGTACATAACTTTAACCTATTGTATAAGAGATTCACCAAAATTAAAGTAATCCAGGCATGTATATATAAATTCTAGTCGTACTTTATCAAACAAACGTCTTTTCAAAATCTGCTATGAAGATCATACCTGGTATCTTTGATGTTTCATAATGTTCAAGTAATTTCAAGTAATTGTCGTATATTATCTCCAATATATCGTCCATGTAAAAAACCTGTCTGATCAGGATGAATAATATCTGGTAAAATCTTTTTTAAAACACAAGGCCAAATCTACACTGGAGTTGCTTACCAAGAAGACAGTGAATTTTCCTGAGTGACCGAGTTAAAGTTTTGACTTACATCTACTTGAGAATCTATGGCAAGACCTGAAAATGGTTATCTAGCATTGATTAACAAGCAATTTGATAGAGCTTGATGAAGTTTGAAAATAATATGCAGATTTAGAAAGCTCTTGGAGAAGTACCCAAAAAGATTCAAAGCTGTAATCGCTGCCAAAAGTGTTTCTACCAAGTATTGACTCGGGTGTGAATACTTATGTAAATTATACATTTCTGTACTTAATTTTCAATAAAATTTCAATAAACCTGTTTTCACTTTGTCATTATGGGGTTTTGTGTGTAGATGGGTGAGAAAATGTTTTTAATCAATTTTGAATTCGGCTGTAACACAACAACATGTGGAAAAAGTCAAGGGGTATGAATACTTTCTGAAGGCACTGTAATCTAATCCAATGAGAGGGGACTGGAACTGGTACAGTAGTAGTGTATACTCTGAAGGGTGCCTAGATAAGGAAAGGGAGGGTCTGGTCATAGATGAGGTGACTGTGAAACTGGAGGGCGATGCTCTTCTGACATGGAATTCAGATGAGACTCTAGATAACCATTTTCAGGTCTTGCCATAGATTCTCAAGTAGATGTAAGTCCAAACTGTAACTCTGCAACTTAGGAAAATTCATTGTCTCTTGGTAAGCAACTCCAGTGTAGATTTGGCCTTGTGTTTTAGGTTACTGTCCTGCAAAGGTGAATTAATCTCCCAGTGTCTGGTGGAAAGCAGACTGAACCAGGTTTTCCTCTAGGATTTTGCTTAGCGCCATTCCATTTAATTTTTATCCTGAAAAACACTGCAATAATTAACGATTACAAGCATGCCCATAACATGATGCAGCCACCTATATGCTTGAAAATGTGGAGAGTTGTACTCAGTAATGTCTTGTATTGGATTTGCCCCAAACATAACACTTTGTATTTAGGACAAAAAATGTATTGCGTTGCCACATTTCTTGCAGTATTACTTTACTGTATTGATACACCATCCAAAGTGTAATTAATAACTTCACCATGCTCAAAGGGATATGCAATGTCTGTTTTTTTACCCATCTACCAATAGGTGCCCTTCTTTGCGAGGCATTGGAAAACCTCCCTGGTCTTTGTGGTTGAATCTAATCTGTGTTTGAAATTCATTGCTCGCATGAAGGACCCTTTGAGATTATTGTATGTGTGAGGAATTCATTAAAATATCATGTTAAACACAATTATTGCACACAGTGAGTCCATGCAACTTATTATGTGACTTGTTAAGCTCATTTTTACTCCTGAACGTATTTAGGGGTGGAATACTTATTGACAAAAGATGTTTCAGCTTTTCATTTTTTTATTAATTTGTAAACATTTCTAAAAACATTTTCACTTTGACATTATGGGGTATTGTGTGTAGGCCAGTGACAAACAAATAAAACATTTAAATTCAGGCTCGAACACAATAAAATGTGGAAAAAGTCAAGAGGTGTGAATACTTTCTGAAGGCATTGTATATGCCTTATATATCACAAAATGTCTGGATACAATATAGACTACCCAGGAATATTCAACATGTCTGTTACTCTAGTAATTCCAAATGCATCTGTGTAATACTCACCACTGCATCCTGTATCAAAAGGTTGGCTGGTCCTCATTAAAGTCCCTTTTTGTTACAAAGCTTTACTACACAAGTTTCCAACTTACCTAACTTCGTTGTTGAAGTATAAAAACATGAGATCCCAAACCCGTTTACAGGGTTGGTTAACTCTTGAGGTTCCTCGGGCCTCCACCAAACTAGGTAAATCCACTTTTAGTTTTAAATGCACCTCATTGCTGGAACCAACTACAAAATACATTGCAATTAGATGTTCCGGTGCCGTTCGGGCAATTCTTACAGAGGAATGTAACTGTTTTTCTTGAACATTTGTGTATTTCTTTGTATCTGATTTTTATTTTGTCCTATTCATTGTATATGCAGGGCTCCCTTGTGAAAGAGACCCTGGTACCAATGTTGACTCCCTGTTAAAATAAAGGTCAAATCGAAAATATATTTTCTGCTGACAATAATGACAATTCATGTTTGTTTTTAATGCACCGCAGGCTCGATTACAGTGGGGGAAAAAAGTATTTGATCCCCTGCTGATGTTGTACGTTTGCCCACTTACAAAGAAATGATCAGTCTATAATTTTAATAGTAGGTTTATTTGAACAGTGAGAGACAGAATAACAACAAAAAAATCCAGAAAAACGCATGTCAGAAATGATATAAATTGATTTGCATTTTAATGAGGGAAATAAGTATTTGACCCCTCTGCAAAACATGACTTAGTACTTGGTGGCAAAACCCGTGTTGGCAATCACAGAGGTCAGATGTTTCTTGTAGTTGGCCACCAGGTTTGCACACATCTCAGGAGGGATTTTCTCCCACTCCTCTTTGCAGATCTCCTCCAAGTCATTAAGGTTTCGAGGCTGACGTTTGGCAACTCGAACCTTCAGCTCCCTCCACAGATTTTTTATGGGATTAAGGTCTGGAGACTGGCTAGGTCACTCCAGGACCTTAATGTGCTTCTTCTTGAGCCACTCCTTTGTTGCCTTGGCCGTCTGTTTTGGGTCATTGTCATGCTGGAATACCCATCCACGACCCATTTTCAATGCCCTGGCTGAGGGAAGGAGATTCTCACCCAAGATTTGACGGTACATGGCCCCGTCCATCGTCCCTTTGATGCAGTGAAGTTGTCCTGTCCACTTAGCAGAAAAACACCCCCAAAGCATAATGTTTCCACCTCCATGTTTGACGGTGGAGATGGTGTTCTTGGGGTCATAAGCAGCATTCCTCCTCCTCCAAACACGGCGAGTTGAGTTGATGTCAAAGAGCTCCATTTTGGTCTCATCTGACCACAACACTTTCACCAGTTGTCCTCCGAGTCATTCAGATGTTCATTGGCAAACTTCAGACGGGCATGTATATGTATTCTTGAGCAGGGGGACCTTGCAGGCACTGCAGGATTTCAGTCCTTCACGGCGTAGTGTGTTACCAATTGTTTTCTTGGTGACTATGGTCCCAGCTGCCTTGAGATCATTGACAAGATCCTCCCGTGTAGTTCTGGGCTGATTCCTCACCGTTCTCATGATCATTGCAGCTCCACGAGGTGAGATCTTGCATGGAGCCCCAGGCCGAGGGAGATTGACAGTTCTTTTGTGTTTCTTCCATTTGCGAATAATCGCACCAAATGTTGTCACCTTCTCACCAAGCTGCTTGGCGATGGTCTTGTAGCCCATTCCAGCCTTGTGTAGGTCTACAATCTTGTCCCTGACATCCTTGGAGAGCTCTTTGGTCTTGGCCATGGTGGAGAGTTTGGAATCTGATTGATTGATTGCTTCTGTGGACTGGTGTCTCTTATACAGGTAACAAACTGAGATTAGGAGCACTCCCTTTAAGAGTGTGCTCCTAATCTAAGCTCGTTACCTGTATAAAAGACACCTGGGAGCCAGAAATCTTTCTGATTGAGAGGGGGTCAAATACTTATTTCCCTCATTAAAATGCAAATCAATTTATAACATTTTTGACATGCGTTTTTCTGTATTTTGTTGTTGTTATTCTGTCTCTCACTGTTCAAATAAACCTACCATTAAAATTATAGACTGATCCTTTCTTTGTCAGTTGGCAAACGTACAAAATCAGCAGGAGATCAAATACTTTTTTCCCCCACTGTAAGTGGAATAGTTACTTTCTATGTTATAGAGTGGAATGGTTTTTCTGCAGGTGTATCCTGAGGTAGCTCCTTTCTGAGAACCTCCTCCTGCAGTGCAAACCACCTCTCTCCCGTGTGGATCTTCAGGTGCCACTTCAGCTGGTGCTAGCAGGAGAATCTCTTCTCACACTGGGGTCAGCTGTATTGTTTCTCCTCTGTGTGGACCCTTTGGTGTCTCTTCAGGTTGCCAGCATGGGCAAAGCGCATGTTACACTGGGTACAGCTGAAGGGTTTCTCCCCTGTGTGGACTCTTTGGTGCCTATTCAGGCTGGACGATTGGGAGAAAGTGGCCCGGCACAGGTGGCAACCGTACGGTTTCTCCCCCGTGTGCATCCTCTGGTGGATTTCCACCTGTTGGGGGAAACTGAAGGCTTTCCCACAGAACGAACACGTGAAGCGCTTCTCTATGGCGCTGCCACCTTTACTGATTCTGTCTCTACTACTGTCATTTGTCAATGGGCTTGTGTAGCCATTTAGTGTTGAGGAACTGGCATTGTCTGACGTTTGGTTTAACATAAGGAGAGTGTGAGGAGGATGAAGGCCAGGGAGTGTCTGTGTTGTCATAGGGTCCATGTTCCAGTTGATAGATCCTATAGAAGGCAGGCTGAAGGCAGCACCTGTTAGGGGGTTAACCTGAGGCGCCATCAGTCTCTCTGAATCACAACTATAGGAGCAGGACGGAGCATCGCTAGCCGAGTCTGTGTGTGTTCTCTCCCGCCGCATACCGACACCTTCCAGTCCCCGCAGACCAAAGCTATGCCTCGCCCTGGTCTCAGCCAGTCTGTTGTCATGGAGACTAAGTTCGGTTGTTGTTTTATGTTCGACAGTCTGTTTCTGGTTGTGGTTAACAGTGTTGTTCCCTAGCCCAGAGTTCAAGACGCTGTCCCATCCACTGACCTCCACTATGTCGCCTCTGGTCCTGGCCTGCTCAGTGATGTTGTCCCTTAGGCCCTTGGCTGCACCGGTCTGGGTCTGGTAATCCAAGATGGTCGCCCAGTCTCCTCTGTTAGCCTCCAACCAACCACCTGCAGGAAGAATTTAGAAAATAGACTTTACAAACATGGAAGAGAACTCTACATATGAAGTTTTTTTGTCAATTACCTGGTGAAGTTCATACATTATGTGTGTTATTGTATGCAAACATAAGTTGTATTGATTTCATTCGATGTATTGAATGAAGAAAAAAAAAATAGGTGTATCACTATTCAATGTGCTATATGTATTTCTCCCTTACCTTGCTCCCCCATCTTTAGTCCACTCAGCAGATCAATGCTCTCTGGTCCATCCTCTATTGTCTCCTCTTTGACTAGCAGCAGATCAGGCTTCCCATCCTCCATGTCTACTGACTGTAAGAGATACAGAGTGAGAGGATGTTGGATCAAGAAATATGATATGAGCACCCTGCTATGAAGCATCTTCTGATTGGGCAATGAGGGACTGATATGAGTACTATGCAAACATTATAGTTGATTTGATCACTTGATATTATTTAATGGTTTGATAATTCAAAGGCATGGTTCCACACAATATTAATCAAGACCTGGGCCCGTATCCACAAAAAGTATCGGAGTAGAAGTGCTGATCAAAGATCAGGTCCCCACCTGTCTACATAGTCATTCATTATGATCTAAAAAGAAAAACTGATCCTAGATCAACACTCCTAATCTGAGAGGCTTTGTGGATCCGGGCCCTGACCTAATACCATTCAGACAGTAGTTTACAGTGGACTAACCTCAGTGAGACTGTGTGTGGTCCTGTGCTGCTCAGCTGGTTCCTCTGTGGGTTCAGAACGATTCGTAGTCTGGTTTTCCTCCATGACCACGGTCCCCTCAGGGTTCCCCAGACCCTCCTCACACCCCTCCTCCTTCACCAGCAGCACCTCTGGACCCTCCTCCTCCTGGAAGAGACAGGTGATACAGATTACAGACATACACACCCTCAGGTACGTAAAACACAGATAATTAGATAGATAACACACTTACAACATGGAGTGTTGACCCATCCCCACTACGTTTGAGTCCAATACTGTAGTTACAGAATGACTTCATTGTTGTTAAGCCCATCATGGTGGACATGAATATGATGTTGTTGGTAAATATTAGTCGCCTATGATAAGTCAAAAGTCGTCATCATCCAAACCCAACTAAACTGTACAAAAATATAAACACAACACGCAACATTTTCATAGATTTTACAGTTACAGTTCATATAAGGAAATCAATCAACTGAAATAAATTAACTAGGCCCTAATCTATGGATTTCAAATGACTGGGCAGGGGTGCAGCCATGGGTGGCCCACCCACTTGGCAGCCAGGCCCAGCCAATCAGAATGAGTTTTTCCCCACAAAAGGGCTTTATTACAGACAGAAATACTCCTAGGCTGACGTGGTCTATAGCTGTGAGGTTGATTGGACGTACTACCAAATTCTCTAAAACGAAGTTGGAGGCAGTTTATGGTAGAGAAATTAACATTAGATTCTCTGGCAACAGCTCTGGTGGACATTCCTGCAGTCAGCATGCCATTTGCACGCTCACTCAAAACTTGAGACATCTGTGGTATTGTGTTGTGACAAAACTTCACATTTTAAAGTGGCCTTTTATTGTCCCCAGCATAAGGTGCACCTGTGTAATGATCCCACTGTTAAATCAACTTCTTGATATGCCACACCTGTCAGGTGGATGGATTATCTTGGCTAAATATAAACGCTCACTAACAGGGGTGTAAACAAATTTGTGCATATAGAAAATGTCAGGGATTTATTTTTTTCAGCTCATGAGACATGGGACCCTTTACATGTAGAGTTTATATTTTTGTTCAGTGTGTTTTGACATGTAAGGTAGGTGTTTGTTCGTGTGTGGGTTTTTGTAGGTATATTTAGTAAGTCTATAATGGTTATAAAGCACTGTTGTGTGTATGCAGAATAGGGTGAGATCGGATGTGATGTGTACTAAAGAAAGTCTCAATGAAAGTCTTAGAATAAAAAGTCCCATTTTGTTTTTATTAAACATAAACAAGTTATAAAGCTGCAATATATAACTTTTTGGGCAACCTGACCAAATTCACATAGAAATGTGAGTTATAGGTCTGTCTATAAGTCTAAGAAGTGGTAGATCTGTTCTATATGAACTTTTTCTATGCTTCCCCTTCTTAAGTTTCATCTTTGCGTCTTTTACACCAGCTTTAAACAGCTGAAAATACAACATTTTTGGTTATGGAAAACATATTTCACAGCGGTTTAGATGGTACAATGATTCTCTACACAAAGTCTGCTTGTTTTGTCAACAACTATTAGAATTTTAGCAACCAGGAAATGGAAGAGGGATTTCTGCATATTACATCTTTAAATACACCATATGAAAACCATACATACAAAAAATCTGCATAAACTTGATCAACTGCATTAATTTTCTTATGAAAAGTGTCTTAGAAAAAAATTAAGTAGTTGAATGGAAGTAATGAAAATAGGCACTTGTGAACATCATATAGCTTACACAGTACAAACACAATATTTAACAATATTTTCATGCTTATATATGCCTTATAAAGTGCCTGGCGAAGTCTACCCACCTCTTGCAGTGTATACAAACAGTATTAAATTGAAAGTTTTTCCTTCTGATCTACACAATCTTCTCCACATTTTCAAAGTGAAAGAAAGATTATAGAACATAGTGTGGCAGCATTATGTTATGGGTATGCTTGTCACCGGCAGGGACTGGAGACTTTGTCAGGATCAAAAGAAATATGAAAGGAGCAAAGCCCAGGTTAAAGGTTAGAGGAAATCCCCCGTCAGTCTTCTGAAAACCTAACTCTGGGATAGTGTTTTATTGTTCAGCAGGACAATTATACACATTTAATGAGCAGAATAGCTTTCCAAGAGGTGTTGAGTATTCCTGAGTAGTCCAGTCTTAGTCCTGAACTAATTTGCTTGAAAATCAGAGACACGGTTTGAATATTGCTCGCCGTCAATGATTCCCAACCAAATTTACTGAGCTTGAGCAATTTTGACAAACACAATGGATATATGTGGCCCTAAGAGTTGTGCATAGTTGGTAGAATCTTATTCAAAATGATTCACAGCTGTACTGGCTGCCAAAAGTGCTTCCACCAAGTATTAACTCTGGGTTGTGAAGACATACGCAATCAAGACATGGTCGTTTTTTCAATTTTTTATACATTTGGAAAATGATCTATAATTTTTATTTAACTTGTGGAGTAGGTTGTGTAGATGGGTAGGAAAGAAATTAATGTCATCCCTTTTTAGATTTAATTTGAAGACAGCAAAATGTGAAGACTGTGCAAGGGGTGTGTAGACTTTCACTAGCAACTGTATATCCCACAATATCTGGATGCAATATTCCACCCAGGAATATTCAACATTGAAATCTGTCAGTTCAGATACATAAGATGAGACACAACGGTCTTAAGTTGATAGCTAAGCAGAGAACTAGCTATTTTGCTACACATAGCTAGCCTATCTGACAAGTTACTATGGCCCCGATTCTGACCCAATTTAAGAGTTCATAAATGGAACGTAATTCACTTTTAATGCGCTTTTCTTTTTATGCATATTCTGACCTTGAACCTAAGCATTAGAACAGCATGCCATTCACCCACTATTTGTTTGAGGTGAAGCTCGAATAAATGAAGTTGTGGCGGAGCTGTGTCCAGATACGCAGTATTCTGACCTTGACTTAATTCCCCTCATAATTCCACCACCTTTAAGCCCGAGGAAACCATGCACAAGGTCAAGATAACCTGCCATATTCCAAGAGGAAAAAGTATGTACTTATTTTTTTCTGATAGAAATAACAGCATTTTTGTAAATTATAAATTGTTAATAGCTAGGTAAATGAGTAATCCGTTTTGAGAAGGGGATTGGAAATACACATGGCAATTGTTTTAGATTATTTCCCTTTATGATCCCTGGAGGCAAATGTGAAACCAGCCATATGGAAGCAAAGCGAAAATCATATCAACATGACATGTATTGAGGCCCCTTTTCCACAGTGAAATAAGATATAAATAGCGTAGCCGTTATTCCGAATTTTACTTTGTGTGCCCTCCTAATTTGCATGGATGAAATTTGGAGACCCAAACTATAGTTGTTGTTGATGTATGCACTTTAGAATGTTTTGATTATATGCCCAGGCTTTTCTACGTTTTATTTTACAAATTGTATCATGTTAAATATTAGCCGGTATCGGGAGCCACCTTCAGTAATACCCACGTACATTTATTTTTGCATCATTCCATTCCGTTTACCTTTCTTTCCTCTGTCACATCCTTGTAAATCGTTCCAGAGTCGCTAGCAATAGTGGATCATATTAGGCTAACGTTGTTCAATAATTTGGGACATGTAGCCTATTTGAATCTTTATGGAACTCAGACCACACGTAGCAGTTTAATCCTGGAACATTGTGACGTTCATGACGAATGGAATGTTGTCATACAGTTCCACGATTAGTAAAGAAATTAGGGTAGATTTATAGGATTATTGTTCAATCCCTACTGTACACTTTTCCCCCCACCTTTTAATATTTTATGGATTGAAATTGAATATCACAACTTTCAGGATGAATCAAACCGCTATTTTTTATTCATCAATATATTTTGTGGGTAAAGGCTGTCCAAACCGTTTACTTTTAATCATACATACTTTCCTAACCCAAAAATGTGCCTAAATAATCTACAAAATCTGAGTATTTTTAAATCTACCAGTTGGTGCAAAAACAGAGACGAATATGCATAGATGGCTTTCTTTCAATGATCCCTATATTCTGACCTCGTTCTCTCATGTATTCTACTGAGTCTGTCGATATAAATCTAATTCAAAAGTGACACCGTATTTAAAGGGATGGCTTAAGCAGAAAAAGGTCCTGTGTGGCTCAGTTGGTAGAGAGAGCACGGCACTTGGAACGCCACGGTTGTGGGTTCGATTCCCACTGGGGACCAGTAAGAAAAAGTATGAAAATGTATGCACTAACTACTTACTGTAAATCGCTCTGGATTAGTGTCTTCTAAACAAATGTTTTTGTAATGTAAGATAAGATGAATGTGCTGAAAACCCCATTGAATGAAAACTCCACGAGAAAATCTGTTAGCCAGCAAGGGGAGGGTTTTCAGCAGTTGAATGAAATTTATTCAGAGCACGCAAGGTAGCCACACCTGCAGAGAGCATTATGTGACTGAATAAGGTAAGTCTGAATACCAAATACTGAGAAGTGCGTAGGAAAGACATAAATTCCTAAATCGGGATTGGGCCCAAGGTGTACCCTGTTTCTGGTGCATGTATTTCATGACGCTCACTTGCTGCAACTTTGTTGCATCATGTCATTGTAGAGGCACCATTACCGTGGAAACGTTCTCAAGTGCATGTCTCGCCTTCTTGATCTGAATGCCTCCTCTTTAGTCAGCTGTTGTACAACATAACATTCTAAAACTAGCTAGTTTTATCTTGTCTCATGTTGGCTGTTGCATCTGAACTGGGCTTAACTCTAGTTATTCCAAATGCATCTGTGGATCGTTTGTGCTGACAACAATAAAAAATGTATCTTCATCTTTAATGCAGGGTTTGTTCTAAGCTATCCAGTGGAATGATTTTTCTGTTGGTGTATCCTGAGGTATCTCCTCTCTGAGAACCTCTTCCCACAGTGCGTACAGGCGAACGGCTTCTCTCCTGTGTGGACCTTCAGGTGCATCTTCAGATGGTCCTGGCGGGAGAACCTCTTCTCACACTGGGGGCAGCTGTAGGGTTTCACCCCTGTGTGGACCCTCTGGTGCCTCTTCAGACCACGAGCCTGGGCGAAGCGCATTTGACACTGGGTACAGCTGAAGGGCTTCCCCCCTGTGTGGACCCTCTGGTGGATCTCCACCTTCTGGGGGCAGCTGAAGCCTTTGTTACAGAACATGCAGAAGAACCGTTTCTCTTTACTATTGCCTGATGTGGCTCCCCCTCCCTGAGCATGGGCTCTAGTCCTGTCTTTTGAGTTCAATACCTGATCGAAAAGGATGTGGCCGTGTGAATTGGAAGGTGCCATCGATGTGGACACTGAGTTGCGATCCCTGAATGCGTGCAAAGGGGAGTGGGTCGCAACATTTATTTTTGTCTCTAAAAAGTCCCTGGTGTTGCCCTGAGAGTGTCCTTCTCCTAAGTGAGTCTTGTCTGCATTCCATGTCAGAGGAGCGTCGCCCTCCATTTTCACAGTCACCTCATCTACGACTATAACCTCCCCTTTCTTATCTAGGCAGCCTTCAGAGTGTAGACTACTACTGTACTGGTTCCAGTCCTCTCTAGACAGATCAGTCTGTGTCTCTAAACCGAAGGCCATGTTGCCAGGGTCCATCTCTGTAGTGTAAGAACAAGATGGATCATCACCGCCAGCGTCTAACGCGTCACCATAGCCATCCCCACGGGAATGAACCATCCTCTGGCTCTGGTGAAATACCGGTAAATACTCTGAGCCTGAAGCAGGAGGAGAGCCCAGTGGCCCCAGTCCCAGTCTCTCTGGGTCTGATCTGTGGTCAGATCCTCTGTGTAAGAACCTTTGTGTTACAGTTAAAGGCATGTTGTCTGTCTCTGACTTGAGGACGGCGTCGGGCCTTCCACTGACCTCCATGATGCTGTGTCGGGTCCTGGGCTGGGGCGCAGAGGTGGTGGGGTCCTCCATGGCTTCATACGACGCACCAGCCACTCCAGTCTGCATGTCTCCGCTTTGCCTTGAACCCTCTCCTTCAGACCTGTGCTGCTTGACCCCAGGACCTGCAGCCTCTGCATCTGCAGACTGACACAAGCATTGGCTAACATTGTTGTAGGGAAGTCTCACAAGCTCTCCTATGGCAGAACAATTAGGATGTAAGCAAATGAATAGCTGAGGGGAGCCTTTCTGAAATAAACTGGTCACATTTTATATACTGTAATTTTAATGCAACACTATTACACTAACCTCTATCATGATAACGTGCTGGGTTGAGGTTTCACTCCCCTCATCAACAGTGATTGGTTGGTCATCTATCCATGTATTGTGTCCCGCTGGCTTCACAAAACTCCTGTGGCCTCCAGTGAGCTGTCCTTCACCCGAGAGAGTGATTGGGGTAAAAGAGGTGGTTAGGTTAGCTATTGTCAATGCTTTACTGTACACTATTGACAGTTGACAAATGTCTAGAATTGACAGGGATATAAGGTAACAATTTGCATAATTTATTGATATACTATTTATAGACTGATTATGTTCCATGCATCCTATTGTTTTCATTAAGTAAATAATAGGAATGCAGTAAATAAATTATCTGGTTAGAATATGATAGCGTCTTTGTGCAATATAGTAAGTAATGAGGGGAATTACTGCATATTATCCAAAATTGACCATGACCCAATTCTGGGTAACACATCTGAACACATGTGCAGAGGGGAACCGGGCGACAGGCACTTAGATATATTTGAACAGCGACAGGCCGCTCAGCCTTGGCCTTCTGCTAAATGTACCTCTTGCCATTCCTCTGTATCGGTCGAGGATCTTGACACTACTGGGACGACTGGCGAGGACGCGCTCCCGTGCCACCTTCAGTTCGAGTAGCTGTAATTTCCTCCGCAATGCCCGGTTTTCTTTCTGGCTTTGAGAAATTTCCAAACGAAACACTGCATAGTCGTCGTCTACAAGTTTACAGATGTCAGCCACGGCTGCATTAGCTAGCACCTCCATAATGGAGGCTATTTCAGTGTGAAAAACCATACAGTTAGCCATTGTTAGCAGCTAGGTAGCTAACGTTACCTAGATAACATCTATCAAGCAAGTCCTGTCCTCAACGCGAATTAAACACTACCTGGGGGTAAGTAGGTGATGCTGTGCAGTTAAATGAGTCATAGTTTGAGTTCCAGGGTTTTAATAAACGTCTAAATAACAACAATAAAAACGCTAACTGTTTTTGGTCTTGGTCACTTTACATTTCCGTTTACTCTGAAGAGAAAGGATGTTATTGGGTGGAGTCATAGCTCATAGGGTGTGGCTAAGTGAAAAACTGTACTATCGTTATCTTTTAATCTGAGCGCAGACTTGTTTAGAAATAAGTGTGTTAGCAAGAGCAGAGTAGAATAAAATTCAATACAATATAATTACCGTATTCCATTTACATCACCTCAGTAAGGTAAATAGTCAACTGTCTTAGAAATGTTTGGGGGCATCTGAAGCTAATTTCCTGCATTTCTACACAATCTAATAAGAATTTAATATTTTTCTTAACTTCTACATTAATGTGGATGCTACCATGATTACGGATAATTCTGAATAAATAATGATGAATGAGAAAGTTATAGACGCACAAATTTCATACACCTCTCCTGTTATTGTAGTGGTGAGAGGTTAGTATGTCTTGGGGTATGATATTTGTGCGTCTAACTTTCTCACCAGTCATTATTCACGATTCATTCACGATTATCCGTAATCATTGTAGCATCCACATTAATGTAGAAGGGTTATAAACATATTATTTTCTTATTTACAATAAAAGTGACTCCAAAATGACACAATATATTATGTACCGTTAATTTCTATTGGCAAAAACATTTCTGAACACAACCAAAACAAACAGCAAATGCATCCAACAAATGTGTATAGTCACAAGCTTGATTTAGGCATTGCATGCTATGAATGTGGGACCAAATACTTAACTTTAATACACATAAGTGCATTTGTCCCAATACTTTTGCTCCTCTAAAATGGGGGGACTATGTAAAAAAAAAAAGTGCTGTAATTTCTAAATGGTTTACCCAATATGGATGAAAATACCCTCAAATTAAAGCTGACATTCTGCACTTTGACTTCGTCAATCCTTGTTTGAGTTCAAATCCACAATTTGAGTATAGAGCCAAAATAATAAAAAATGCTTAATTGTCCAAAAAATTATGGAGGACAATGTAATTCATATCAGAGGCATAATAGTACTGTACAACTCTTTTTACTTGCACACAATATAGCTGGATCTCCCCGTCCTGCCCCTAGGGGTCCACAACCCAACACACCCCACTCAGCTTTAGGATCTTAGTGAAACATTCATTATTGGTTACAGGTGTGTTAGGCCAAGGCCAGAGTGACAACCAACAGTAAGGCAGACCCCCAGAACTGAGCAGCCCAGCATCTAGGGATTACCTAAATAGGCATCCCCCTGACTTGGGCATGTTTTCAATACAGACTCCTTTTGTCGTACAGTATTCCATAAAAGGCATCCAGAATTTACAAATGTTGCACAGTATAACTTTAAACTTGTAATAAATCAAGTGATACATAATTTGACATTTCTGCCATCATTGTGACATTGTGGGAGGATAACCAACCTTCCAATTAAGGGCAATGGATATCTTAGCCGCTATAAATGCTAGGTTACACAGTTTCTTCTGATAAGTCTCCAGTATCAATATTTCCAAGCAACAACAAAAAACAGGCAGAAAGGAGAATCTGTAGAAATGCTGAGATAAAAGAACATACTCTTTGCCAGAATTCAGCCAGCCTTCACAAGAGCACAACATATGCAAATATGTCTCCTTTTGTGTTTTACATCTCCAGCAGTGGAATTACATTTCTGAGTGCATGATATTCAGTTTTACTGGCATATAGGATGTTCTATGGATGGTCTTAAACTGCAGTAGTTTATGTCTGAGATGATATGAACATGACTGGGCATTCAAACGTATCTGTATCCATTCATTATCATCAATAGTCTCCCAGGTCTTCCTCACATTTTTGTTTTACATGTTTTGTGTCATCGAGAAAAGCCTCTATCAACCCTTGATACAGATTGGAAATGAACTAAGCTTTGTCAGCCTGCCTTAAAATATAGTGAACAAAAATAAACACAACATGCAACAATTTCAACGGTTTTACCGAGTTACGGTTCATAAGGAAATCAGTCCATGAAATTAATTAATTAGGCCCTAATCTATGGATTTTACATGACTGAGCAGCGGAGCAGCCAAGGGAGGGCCTGAGAGGGCATAGGCACACCCACTTGTTAGCCAGGCCCATCCACTGGGGAGCCAGGCCCAGCCAATCAGAATTTGTTTTTCCCAGACAAAAAGGCTTTATTACGGACAGAATTACTCCTCAGTTTCATCAGCTGTCCGGGTGGCTGGTCTCAGACGATCCCGCAGGAGAAGAAGCCAAATGTGGAGGTCCTGGGCTGGTGTGGTTACACATGGTCTGCAGTTGTGAGGCCGGTTGGACATACTGCCAAATTCTCTAAAACAACGTTGGAGGTGGCTTATGGTAGAGAAATTAACATTAGATTCTCTGGCAATATTGATAGACTGGCGCCGGAGGGGATGGCTGCCGTTTTACGGGCTCCTAACCAACTGTGCTATTTTGTGTGTTTTTTTACGTTGTTTGTAACTTATTTTGTCCATAATATTGCTGCTACCGTCGCTTATGACCGAAAAGAGCTTCTGGATATCAGAACAGCGATTACTCACCTCCAACTGGACTCAGATCTTTTCTTTAATGAGTCCGACGCAAAGGATATACTGCTTCTCCGAGACCAGTCCCAAATCCCGTCATTCGCGTGAAGAAAATACGGAAATACAGGGGGCGGAGATTGGGGTGCCTTGTGAGAATTAGTTGGCGAGTGGGTAATCTGCCTCTACCATCCGTTCTATTGGCCAACGTGCAATCACAGGAAAATAAACTGGATGATCTCCGCTCAAGACTATCCTACCAATGGGACATTAAACTGTAATATCTTATGTTTTACAGAGTTGTGTCTGAACGACGACACAGATAATATACAGTTGGCTGGGTTTTCCTTTCCCCTCAACGACATCCCCACAGTGACCGTATGTACATATCCCAAACAGAAGCCATGGATTACAGGCAACATCCGCACTGACCTAAAGGCTAGAGCTGTCGCTTTCAAGGAGCGGGACACTAATCCGGACGCTTATAAGAAATCCCGCTATGCCTTTCAGACGAACCATCAAACAGGTAAAGCGTCAATACAGGACTAAGATTGAATCCTACTACACCGGCTCTGACGCTGGTCGGATGTGACAGGGCTTGCAAACTATTACGGATTACATATTGAAACCCAGCCGCGAGCTGCCCAGTGACGCGCGCATACCAGACGAGCTCAACACCTTTTATTCTCGCTTCAAGGCAAGCAACACTGAAGCATGCATGAGAGCACCAGCTGTTCCAGGTGACTGTGTGATCACGCTCTCTCCATAGCCAATGTGAGGAAGATCTTTAAACGGGTCTACATTCAAAAAGCCGGATTACCAGGACATGTACTCGAAGCATCCGTGGACCTACTGGCAAGTGTATTCATTGACATTTTCAACCTCTCCCTGACCGAGTCTGTAATACCTACATGTTTCAAGCAGACCACCATAGTCCCTGTGCCCAAGAAAGCTAAGGTAACCTGCCTAAATGATTACCGCCCCATAGCACTCACGTCGGTAGCCAAGAAGTGCTTTGAAAGGTTGGTCATGGCTCACATCAACACCATCCTCCAGGAAACTCTAGACCCACTCCAATTCGCATACTGCCCCAACAGATGATGCAATCGCACTCCATACTGTCTTTTACCACCTGGACAAAAGGAACACCTATGTAAGAATGTTGTTCATTGACCAAAAGGTTAGCGTTCAACACCATAGTGCCCACAAAGCTCAGGACCCTGGGACTAAACACGTCCCTCTGCAACTGGATCCTGGACTTCCTGACGGGCAGCACCCAGGTGGCAAGTGTAGGCAACAACACATCTGCAATGCTGATCCTCAACACTGGGGCCCCTCAGGGGTACGTGCTTAGTCCCCTCCTGTACTCCCTGTTCACCCACGACTGCGTGGCCAAGCACAACTCCAACACTCTCATTAAGTTTTCTGACAACACAACAACAACAATAAGACAGCCTATAGGGAGGAGGTCAGAGACCTGGCATAGTCACTTTACCCCAATCAAGATGTTCAAATTACCTCGACTAACTTGTACCCCCACAAATTGACTCGGTACCGGTATCCTCTGTATATAGCCTCAGTTGCCTTTTCTTAACTCTATTTCTTGAACTGCATTGTTGGTTAAGGGTTTGTAAGTAAGTAATCCATGGTAGGTGTACACCTGTTGTATTCGGCGCATGTCGCAAATACAACTTGATTTGATTTGAACAGCTCTGGTGGGCATTCCTGCAGTCAGCATGCCAATTGCACGCTCCCTCAAAACTTGAGACATTTGTGGCATTGTGTTGTGTGACAAAACTGCACATTTTTAGAGTGACTTTTTCTTGCCCCCAGCACAAGGTGCAATGATCATGCTGTTTAATCAGCTTCTTGATATGTCACACCTGTCAGGTGGATGGATTATCTTGCCAAAGGAGAAATGCTCACTAACAGGGATGTAAACAAATTTGTGCACAAAAGTTTAGAGAAATAAGCTTTTTGTGTGTATGGAACATTTCTGGGATCTTTTATTTCAATTCATGAAACCAACACTTTACATTTTGCGTTGTCTAGTGTTTGCTGCACAGAGAGAATAGTGTTGCATCAGCAAAAATTCACCTTAGTACCATCAGACTGGTCTTCACTGGTTGTCTGACCCTGCTGTCACCATCTGACCCTTTTCAGATGAGGCATGATAAAGAATTACCTTGGTGTGCATGTATACATCCAAGAATAGAATCAATTGTTCAATAATTGAAATTACCATTATTCCCAGATCCCAAACTGTAGCCTACCCATCAACTCAAGATGGAACGTTGTATCCATTCAGTGGTTGTTATAATATACTGCAAAATTCCCCTGAGCTCCGTAGACTGGTCTTCCCTGGCTGTCTGACGCTGCTGGGACACCTGCCACCATCTTATCCTGCTAAGAGACATGATGAGTATAGTGTTGTGTAATGACTGTGCACTATGACAGTGAAGCCTGTAGAGCTGTTTATACTGTGTCAGTGTGAAAAGTAGGGAATTAGCTAGCGAAACTGACAGATCAATAACGTTACATTGCTATACTGACTAATAAAAACACATTCACTGAAGAAACGCCTGAATATATCGGTCTTCAATCGTTTGGCCGCTGGTTCATCATTTGATTCAGGTCTAGTGTGATTGAGGCAAAAATAATAGCTAAAGTTAGTGAGCTAGCTAGCTAACGTTAGCCAACTTTTGGCTAGCTCTAGCTTATGGTACAATGGTACATCAAATTTACTAATGTTGAAATGGGACAAAACAAAAGGCTACAAAATATTTCCATACACACAACAGTCGTTAAATACTGCTACCTGACAGATAGCTAGAAGCTAGCTAGAGCTGAACTGGCTGTGGTAGCTTCTAGCTAGCTAACTAGCTGCTAGTAGTTCATTCATTTCAGTCTAGTGGGGATGAAACGTTGGCTAACGTAACATGTCAGTTACACTACTAGCTCAGCACTAGGAATAAATACTTTTCCCCTGTCAAACAGCATACCTTGCCAGCAAGATAAGTCAACTAAAGAGTATCCAGTTTCTTCTCTGCTTGCTTTTACAACTCTGAGAAAAAGCGCCACACAGACAGCAGCTGCCTCTGATCATCTCTCCCATCCTGGTCCTATACGCCAGCCTTTCAGAAGCTTTGCCTCGACACAGCCTGTCCGCATGCTCTGTGGTGTCCGCGCGGCCCTAAATCCAGCCGGCTGAAACCGGAAAACAGCCTGCCCGACCGCTCTGAGATGACCACATGGTCCTAACGCACACCGGCGCAGCGTTTTGTATCACAGTGCAATTAAAACGGGGGGGGGGGACGGGACAAAAATGCACTGTCAGAATGCGGGGGATCCCCCGCGTCCCCAGTGAAAGTTGCGCCCCTGGTCCTATGCTAGGTTTACTGTCTCTCCAAAAACAGGTATTTACAAGCCTTTTTCAAATGACATGTTAACAAAGGGTCAATGAGGGTTATGTGGTTGATAACCCTCCTAAACAGAAGTAAACAAGTCATACAATCTGACACAGTTTGTAGAGACCAGTCAGTCTGGAATATCAAGTACAGGTTCACTTTAGTTCATGTTTAATATTTCACTTCAGTCATCACACAACCTGAAGGTAGATTATAGGCCATTTACTGCAAACAGCTTGAGGCCAAGGGCTGTAGACTAAAGGGAAAGGGGGATACCTAGTCAGTTGTACAACTGAATGCCTTCTACTGAAATGTGTCTTCCGCATTTAACCCAACCCCTCTGACAGTGATATGGTGACGTATACTCCCCTAAGTAATTATTTGGACAGTAAAGCTTTTCATTTGGCTCTATACTCTAGCATTTTGGATTTCAGATCCAATGTTTAATATGAGGCGACAGACAGATTGTTGTGCCCAATTGAAATGAATGGTAAATAATGTAGTATTATTTTGGAATCACTTTTATTGTAAATAAGAATATGTTTCTGAACACATACATTAATGTGGATGCTACCATAATTACAGATAATCATGAATGAATCATGAATAATGTGAGAAAGTTAAGAGGCATAAATATCATAAATACCACCAACAACTAAAACAAACTGCAAATGCATCCAACAAGTTTGTCGAGTCACAAGCTTGATGTAGTCATTGTGTGCTAGGAATATGGGACCAAATACAAATCTTTTGACTACTTTAATACACATTTAAGCATAGCCGCAGGAAGTAGGGGTGCTACTTCCTACATCTATGCATAGAATAAAAAAGTATCTGATTAAGGACAACTCCTACGTACTACCCAGTGACATGAGTCCAAACTTTTCACAGAAGCTGGACAAAAATAACTTCCAATATACAGAAAAGTGGCATGTCTTTTGAAGGTTTTGCTGCTCTCAAAGTTGAAATTTTAATAAAACATTTATATGCCACTGATTAGGCTACTGTGTGCCTCTGCTGGCTTTACCACTAAGACCAGTTTGGCACACGTTTTTAAGGACAAACCTAAAATATTTCCACCCCTTCCTTCTCAGCGCTAGCGAGTTGATGTTGGACAGGTGAAATTACCAACCCTGGCACAAGGGTTGGAAAATAGCAGAGCTCCAATTTTTACAAGTCGACATTCCCAACGAGCAATAGAGCCCTTAATGTCTTAGTCAGCCGGCTGTGTCCCACCCGTAGCCTTGTAAAGATGGCCTCCACTCTTCTGTCTCTTCCTGCTGTCCTCCCCTCCCCAACTTTACTCTGTAGCCTACTTGGAATAGATGCCTACCCTTATTGTCTCTTAGCAGTTCCACTGCTCCTGCCATCTCTGCACCACCACTATCCATATCATCCCATTAGCGTCTGCCAAACTCATTAGCACCTCCACATCATCTCTTGCCAAAGATGGTGGATGAATAAAGATAGTTCTATCAGGCCTTTTACCATTGAAAAAAATGGTCAGTTCCGGTCAATGATGTACATAAACCCTGACTTGCTGATGCTATGTTTTGGCCATGGAGAGGCTTTGAAGCCAATATTCGGCCATATTGGCACTCTTCCATAGGAATAAATGGAATTCTACAGTATTTTATTTAATTGTTTAAAGAACAAAATGACATGACTAGGTCTTTTTTTGTTGTAATGGTGACTGTAACATTAGTACTTTCCAAAAAGTTTACCTTAAGAATTAAAAAAAATATATATATTAAATAAATAAAAAATGTTTAGCTCACATAGCGCTTTGCTGTTGACAACGTTGTGAACAGAGTGCCCCATGGTGTTATGCTATCGTATGGGCAGGCAACAAACACAATTGCATTTTATCTATGGCAAATTGAATGCACAAAAATACAAAATCCTCGAAATACTGAGGCCCATTGTGAGGCCCGTTTTTTTTTTTTTAAGGTATCTGTGACCAACAGATGCATATCTACATTTCCAGACATGTGAAATCCATAGATTAGGGCCTAATACATTTCAATTGAGTCATTTCCTCATATGAACTGTAACTCAGTACCATAGGGCCTGAGGCCGCAACCGATGTCAATATGGGGAACTCTCAGAGTAACCAATGATGGAATGTTATAAACTGACTTACATGGGCTTTGCTTGCTATCGTTCAACAGCCCAAGCCCTCTACGTGATTTGAAAACCGAGGGGGTTAGGGTTATTTCTTATATAAAACTTCATATTCTCTTCTGTGCAATTTGTGTTTACAGTCTGCAATACACGAGACGTATGTGGCAGGGTCTACAGACAATCACGGATTACAAAGGGAAAACCAGCCACGTCGCGGTCACCGACGCCTTCTCCCAGACAAGCTAAACACCTTCTGGTGGGGATCATATTTCCAAATTCCCTGAGTGACCTGTTAGGGTGAAAGAGGTTGAGGTGTCAAGGATCAGGGCTGTACAGCAAAGGTCCTATGTGGAGGCGGTGAAAAAAGTTGAAGGGGCAAGTTCTGAAGAAGATATTGCAGTGGATGCACCTCAACCAGTTACAAATGTTATGTCAATTTTCTTATTTTTTCACCTTTATTTAACCAGGTAGGCTAGTTGAGAACAAGTTCTCATTTGCAACTGCGACCTGGCCAAGATAAAGCAAAGCAGTTCAACACAGAGTTACACATGGAATAAACAAACATCAAAAATCAAAAATACAGTACACAAATCTATATACAGCATGTGCAAATGAGATGGGATAAGAGAGGTAAGGCAATAAATAGGCCATGTTGGCGAAGTAATTACAATATAGCAATTAAACACCGGAATGGTAGGATGTACAGAAGATGAATGTGCAAGTAGAGATACTGGGGTGCAAAGGAGCAAGATAAATAAATAAATACAGTATGGGGATGAGGTAGATTGGATGGGCTAATTACAGATGAGCTATGTACAGGTGCAGTGATCTGTGAGCTGCTCTGACAGCTGGTGCTTAAAGCTAGTGAGGGAGGTAAGAGTCTCCAGCTTCAGAGATTTTTGCAATTCGTTCCAGTCATTGGCAGCAGAGAACTGGAAGGAGAGGCGGCCAAAGGAGGAATTGGCTTTGGGGGTGACCAGTGAGATATACCTGCTGGAGCGCGTGCTACGGGTGGGTGCTGCTATGGTGACCAGTGAGCTGAGATAAGGTGGGGCTTTACCTAGCAGAGACCTGTAGATGACCTGGAGCCAGTGGGTTTGGCGACGAGTATGAAGTGATGGCCAGCCAACGAGAGCGTACAGGTCGCAGTGGTGGGTAATATATGGGGCTTTGGTGACAAAACGGATGGCACTGTGATAAACTGCATCCAATTTGTTGAGTAGAGTGTTGGAGGCTATTTTATAGATGACATCGCCGAAGTCGAGGATCGGTAGGATGGTCAGTTTTACGAGGGTATGTTTGGCTGCATGAATTAAGGATCCTTTGTTGTGAAATAGGAATCCGATTCTAGATTTAATTTTGGATTGGAGATGCTTAACGTGAGTCTGGAAGGAGAGTTTACAGTCTAGCCAGACACCTAGGTATTTGTAGTTGTCAACATATTGTAAGTCAGAACCGTCCAGATGCTGGACGGGCGGGCAAGTGCGGGCAGTGATCGGTTGAAGAGCATGCACTTAGTTTTACTTGCATTTAAGAGCAGTTGGAGGCCACGTAAGGAGAGTTGTATAGCATTGAAGCTCATCTGGAGGTTAGTTAACACAGTGTCCAAGGAAGGGCCAGAAGTATATAGAATGGTGTCGTCTGTGTAGAGGTGGATCAGAGAATCATCAGCAGCGAGAGATACATCATTGATGTATACAGAGAAGAGAGTCGGCCCGAGAATTGAACCCTGTGGCACCCCCATAGAGACTGCAATAGGTCCGGACAACAGGCCCTCCGATTTGACACATTGAACTCTATCAGATAAGTAGTTGGTGAACCAGGCGAGGCAATCATTTGAAAAACCAAGGCTGTTGAGTCTGCCAATAAGAATGTGGTGATTGACAGAGTCGAAAGCCTTGGCCAGGTCAATGAATACGGCTGCACAGTAATGTCTCTTATCGATGGTGGTTATGATATCGTTTAGGACCTGGAGCGTGGCTGAGGTGTACCCATGACCAGCTCTGAAACCTGATTGCATAGCGGAAAAAGGTACGGTGGGATTCGAAGTGGTTGGTAATCTGTTTGTTGACTTGACTTTCGAAGACCTTAGAAAGGCAGGGTAGGATAGATACAGGTCTGTAGCAATTTGGGTCTAGAGTGTCTCCCCCTTTGAAGAGGGGGATGACCGCGGCAGCTTTCCAATCTATGGGAATCTCAAACGATACGATTGAGAGGTTGAACAGGCTAGTAATAGGGGCTGCAACAATTTCAGCAGATAATTTTAGAGAGGGTCCAGATTGTCTAGCCCGGCTGATTTGTAGGGTTCCAGGTTTTTCAGTTCTTTAAGAACATCAGCTATCTGGATTTGGGTGAAGGAGAAATAGGGGAGGCTTGGGAGAGTTGCTGTGGGGAGTGCAGGGCTGTTGACCGGGGTAGGGATAGCCAGGTGGAAAGCATGGCCAGCTGTAGAAAAATGCTTATTGAAATTCTGAATTATAGTGGATTTATTGGTGATGACAGCGTTTCCTAGTCTCAGTGCAGTGGGCAGCTGGGAGGAGGTGCTCTTATTCTCCATGGACTTTACAGTGTCCCAGAACATTTTGGAGTTTGTGCTTCAGGATGCAAATTTCTGCTTGTAAAAGCTAGCCTTTGCTTTCCTAACTGCCTGTGTATATTTGTTCCTGACTTCCCTGAAAAGTTGCATATCACGGGGGCTATTTGATGCTAATGCAGAACGCCACAGGATGTTTTTGTGCTGGTCAAGGGCAGTCAGGTCTGGAGAGAACCAAGGGCTATATCTGTTTCTGGTTCAAAAAACATTGAAAGAGGCATGCTTATTTAAGATGGTGAGGAAGGCACTTTTAAAGAATGACCAGGCATCCTCTACTGACAGGATGAGGTCAATATCCTTCCAGGATACCCTGGCCAGGTCGATTAGGAAGGTCTGCTCGCTGAAGTGTTTTAGGGAGCGTTTGACTGTGATGAGGGGTGGTCGTTTGACCGCAGACTTTTTACGGATGCAGGCAATGAGGCAGTGATCGCTGAGATCTTGGTTGAAAACAGCAGAGGTGTATTTGGAGGGCAAGTTGGTTAGGATGATATCTATGAGGGTGCCCGTGTTTACGGATTTGGGGTTGTACCTGGTGGGTTCATTGACAATTTGTGAGAGATTGAGGGCATCAAGCTTAGATTGTAGGATGGCCGGGGTGTTAAGCATGTCCCAGTTTAGGTCACCTAGCAGCACAAGCTCTGAAGATAGATGGGGGGCAATCAGTTCACATATGGTGTCCAGGGCACAGCTGGGGCAGAGGGTGGTCTGTAGCAAGCGGCAATGGTGAGAGACTTGTTTCTGGAAAGGTGGATTTTTAAAAGTAGAAGCTCGAATTGTTTGGGTACAGACCTGGATAGTAAGACAGAACTCTGCAGGCTCTCTCTGCAGTAGATTGCAACACCGCCCTCTTTGGCAGTTATATCTTGTCGGGAAATGTTACAGTTAGGGATGGAAATTTCAGGGTTTTTGGTGGTCTTCTTGAGCCAGGATTCAGACACGGCTAGAACATCCGGGTTGGCAGAGTGTGCAGTGAATAAAACAAACTTAGGGAGGAGGCTTCTAATGTTAACATGCATGAAACCAAGGCTTTTAAGGTTACAGAAGTCAGAAAATGATAGCGCCTGGGGAATGGGAGTGGAGCTAGGCACTGCAGGGCCTGGATTAAACACCACATCACCAGAGGAACAGAGGAGGAGTAGGATAAGGGTACGGCTAAAGGCTAAAATAACTGGTTGTCTAGTACGTACAGAACAGAGAGTAAAAAGAGCACATTTCTGGGCACGGTAGAATAGATTCAAGGCATAATGTACAGACAAAGGTATGGTAGGATGTGGATACAGTGAGGGTAAACCTGTGCCTAGATTGACGATGAAAGAGATATTGTCCCTGGAAATATAATTTAAACCAGGTGATGTCACCGCATGTGTGGTAGGTGGAACTAAAGTGTTAAATAAGGCGTAGTGAGCAGGGCTAGAGGCTCTACAGTGAAATAAGGCAATAAATACTAACCAAAACAGCAATGGACAAGGCATGTTGACATTAGCGAGAGGCATGCTTAGCCGAGTGATCATAGGAGTCCAGTGAGTGGCTTCAGGCAGCTTGCGGGCCGGGGCTAGCAAGCTAACAGAAGGGTCTTGGAGGGACGTCGCAACGGAAGAAAGTCTGTTGTGGCCCCCTCGTGCTATTACATCGGCAGATGGATCAGCAGTGTGTTAAACCAGGCCAATTGGCAGAATAGGTATAGTGGCCAAAGAATTTGTCCAGTGGGCCTCTTAAACTAACAGTCCGATGTGCTCTGGACAGCTAGCAGGCCGCGGCTAGCATGCTAGCGGATGGGATTTAAGGGGACGAAGTGACGGCGGAGCCAGTTGAGAAAAACCCCATCGCGTGATGAGTCGGCGGGGGTCCAAGCCAGTTCGCAAAAAGAGGTATTGTAGCCCAAGTGGTGGCTGATGGACCTCTTTGGCTAGCCGGGAGATGGGCCTAGCAAGGCTAGCTCCAGGCTAATTCGTCATTGCTTCGGGACAGTGACGTTAGCCAGGAGTGGCCACTCGAATAGCAGCTAGCTAGCTGCGGTGATCCAGTTGAAAAAAAAAGGTTCAGAGCTTGCGGTAGGAATCCGGAGATATGGAGAAAAATAAGTCCGAATTGCTCTGGTTTGAGTCGCGCTGTGCAGACTGGCGAGAGTTGTCCGTGCTAGAGGTGGCTGATGACTGCTAGCTGACTACTAGCTAGTCGCTAGTGAGCTGGCTAGCATCTGTTGGGGTTCCGATTCAGGCGACGGATCAGCAGGGCTCCATATGGTGGGTATAGTGGCCAAAGAATTTGTCCGATGGGCCTCTACAGCTAACAGTCCGATGTACTTTAGACAGCTAGCGGGCCGTGGCTAACTAGTAGCCAGTTAGCTGGCTTGCTTTTGATGAGTTGAGTTCTTAAGTATAAAAATAGCAGATCCGTACCACATTGGGTGAGGCGGGTTGCAGGAGAATATATTCAGTCCGTAGATAGAAAGTGATATTAAAATATTAAATATATATACGAGAAAACAAACAAGGAAAAACAATGTTTACAAGGGACAAGACAAAAACACACGTCCGACTGCTACGCCATCTTGAAGTTTATGGAATTAACATTTGAACTAAAAGCACTGGGTGAAGGGGAGAAGACAGGTTAAAGAAGGATTTTTAAGCCTTGAGACATGGATTGTGTATGTGTGCCTTTCAGAAGTTGAATGGGCAAGACAAAATATTTAAGTGCCTTTGAACGGTGTATGGTAGTAGGTGCCCAGGCACACCGGTTTGTGTCAAGAACTGCAATGCTGCTGGGTTTTTCACGCGAAAGGCTTTCGACAGCTTGTAGAGTCCATGCCCTGACAAATTAAGGCTGTTCTGAGGGCAAAAGGGGGCGGGGGGTAAGAGTCTCACCTTTCCTTAGAGTGGTCATATTAGTTTTTGTAGGCCAAACCGTTCGGACGCTACAGACGTTTTTGTGAGAAGACCAATTTTTCGGGATGTCTCCTGGTCTGACAAACACCGCTGTAGCTCGGCCACCTTCCACTGCAGATGTGGAAGGCCAACACTGGCGGATGTGGTGGATTGAGACGCAGCCTCCGGAGGAATGCAGAGGCCAAATTGAGCTCCGTACTCCCAAATTTTGTAACAATGCGGAGGGCTCCATATACAGTTGAAGTCGGAAGTTTACTTACACCTTAGCCAAATACATTTAAACTCAGTTTTATACAATTCCTGACATTTAATCCTAGTAAACATTCCCTGTCTTAGGTCAGTTAGGATCACCACTTTATTTTAAGAATGTGAAATGTCAGAATAATAGTAGAATGATTTATTTCAGCTTTTGTTTCTTTCATCACATTCCCAGTGGGTCAGAAGTTTAAATACACTCAATTAGTATTTGGTAGCGTTACCTTTCAATTGTTTGGGTAGGCTTCCACAAGCTTCCCACAATAAGTTGGGTGAATTTTGGCCCATTCCTCCTGACAGAGCTTCTGTAACTGAGTCAGGTTTGTAGGCCTCCTTGCTCGCACACACTTTTTCAGTTCTGCCCACAAATTTTCTATGGGATTGAGGTCAGGGCTTTGTGATGGCCAATCCAATACCCTGACTTTGTTGTCCTTAAGCCATTTTGCCACAACTTTGGAAGTATGCTTGGGGTCATTGTCCATTTGGAAGACCCATTTGCGACCAAGCTTGAACTTCCTGACTGATGTCTTGATGTTGCTTCAATATATCCACATAATTTTCCTACCTCATGATGCCATCTATTTTGTGAAGTGCACCAGTCCCTCCTGCAGCAAAGCACCCCCACAACATGATGCTGCCACCCCCGTGCTTCACGGTTGGGATGGTGTTCTTCAGCTTGCAAGCATCCCCCTTTTTCCTACAAACATAACGATGGTCATTATGCCCAAACAGTTCTATTTTTGTTTCATCAGACCAGAGGACATTTCTCCAAAAAGTACAATCTTTGTCCCCATGTGCAGTTGCAAACTATAGTTTGTCTTTTTTATGGCGGTTTTGGAGCAGTGACTTCTTCCTTGCTGAGCGGCCTTTCAGGTTATGTCGATATAGGACTCGTTATACTGTGGATATAGATACTTTTGTACCCGTTTCCTCCAGCATCTTCACAAAGTCCTTTGCTGTTGTCCTGGGATTGATTTGCACTTTTCACACCAAAGTACGTTCACCTCTAGGAGACAGAACGCGTCTCCTTCCTGAGCAGTATGACGGCTGCGTGGTCCCATGGTGTTTATACTTGCATACTATTGTTTGTACAGATGAATGTGGTACCTTCAGGCATTTGGAAATTGCTCCCAATAATGAACCAGACTTGTGGAGGTCTACAACTTTTTTTCTGAGGTCTTGGCTGATTTCCTTTGATTTTCCCATGATGCCAAGCAAAGAGGCACTGAGTTTGAAGGTAGGCCTTGAAATACATCCACAGGTACACTCCCAATTGTCTCAAATGATGTCAATTAGCCTATCAGAAGCTTCTAAAGCCATGACATTTTCTGGAATTTTCCAAGCTGCTTAAAGGCACCGTCAACTTAGTGTATGTATACTTCTGACCCACTGGAATTGTGATACAGTGAATTATAAGTGAAATAATCTGTCTGTAAACAATTGTTGGAAAAATTACTTGTGTCATGCACAAAGTATATGTCCTTACCGACTTGCCAAAACTATAGTTTGTTAACAAGAAATTTGTGGAGTGGTTGAAAAACGAGTTTTAAATGACTCCAACCTAAGTGTATGTAAACTTCCGACTTCAAGTGTTGCTCCGCATTGACATGAATGGTAACTGAAGCAAGCAGTAGAATCAGATTTAAAAAGCCAGTAAAAATACACCTTATGGAACAACAGGGACAGTGAAGACACACAAAAGGTACAGACACATGCATACGCACACATTGTGATATTGTTGTATGGTGGTATTGAACATATTGTGTTGTGGATATGTGGTGGTGTAGGGATGTTATATGATGTAGTGTTTTATCTTTAGCTCATTCAGTACAAACATAGTTCACTGTTTTATCTGTTGTTTTACATGTAATGTGGGTGCTTTGGTGTGTTTGGACCCCAGGAAGAGTAGCTGCTGCCATGGGGATCCTTTGTCTTAAGTGTGGGACCATGCCTTCAAATGATCAAATCACCGCCTAGAGTCGATTGGCGCACAGGTTAACATAATACACAAATCCCTATCAAAATCAGTCTGTTTAAGGTAGAGAGATGTTTTTTTGCATTGGATGTGTGTCAATCTGCCTATGTCGGCTTTCCGCATCTGCCGTGGAAAGTGGCAAAGCTACAGTGCTGTTTGTCAGACCAGGAGACATCCCAAAAATCTGTCTTTTCATGAAAACGAATTGTCCGACAAACTAATATGACCAGTCTAGGGAAAGAGGAGGCTCTGACGAACACGGTGGTGTTCTCCGTTTTGCCTCATGGGACTCGTCTGAAGTTGGTGCCAACTTCTGTCTGTAGCGTCCAAACCGTTTGGGCTACAAACTGATATGACCCCACTGTAGAAAGGGGAGATTAGTTTTGTTCTACGACCCCCACAAGTGTCACGGGACTTGTCTGAAGGTAACCCGGTACCGGTTAAAAACATTTATGGAAGTAGTTTTGTGCCTGCAAAAAAGGGTTAAATATGTGTACAAAAAAATCATCTCTCCTAGATATAGGACAGACACTTTTTAAAACCTTAACATGAAAGAGAAGGGATCTTGGTTGCCGTCATAGCTCAAAGGGTATTGTTAAATTAAATAGGGATGCGCGTTGTTCTTTGAAATATGGTACTGCTTATTAGATTACACAAAGTGGTGTAAAGTACTTAAGGAAAAATACTTTAAAGTACTCCTCAAGTAGTTTTTTGGGGTATCTGTACTTTATTATTTATATTTAACTTCACCACATTCCTTAAGAAAATATTGTACTTTTTACTCCATACATTGTCCTTGACATCCAAAAGTACTTGTTACATTTTGAATGCTTAGCATGACAGGAAAATAGTCAAATTTATGCACTTATCAAGAGAACATCCCTGGTCATCCCTACTGCCTCTAATCTGGCGGACTCACTAAACACACTGTGCCCGCAGGCTTTCCTTAAATAAATAAAACAAGAAAATGGTGCCATCTGGTTTGCTTAATATAAGGAATTTGAAATGATTTATACTTGTACTTTTGATACTTAATATATTTTAAACCAAATACTTGTATACTTTTACTTAAGTAGAATTTTACTGGGTGACTTTTACTTGAGTCATTTTCTATTAAGTTATCTTTACTTTTACTCAAGTAGGATTGTTGGGTACTTTTTCCACCACTGATTACACATCAAATCCCCTATGATCAGTATCTTTCAAACTGAGAACAGACTTGTTTAGAAAGAACAGTGTGATAGTAAGAATAGAGTAGAAAATAATAGAATGACTTTATTCCATCTACATCACCTCAGTAAGGTAAATATTAAACTGTCCTTGTTTTAGCCTAGGTTTACTGTCTCTCTGAAAACGGGTATTTACACAAGCACATTTCATATGACAAGTTAACAAAGGGTTAATGAGAGGTACAGTGAGGGAAAAAAGTATTTGATCCCCTGCTGATTTTGTACGTTTGCCCACTGACAAAGAAATTATCAGTCTATAATTTTAATGGTAGGTTTATTTGAAGTGAGAGACAGAATAACAACAACAAAAAATCCAGAAAAACGCATGTCAAAAATGTTATGAAATGATTTGCATTTTAATGAGGGAAATAAGTATTTGACCCCTCTGCAAAACATGACTTAGTACTTGGTGGAAAAACCCTTGTTGGCAATCACAGAAGTCAGACTTTTCTTGTAGTTGGCCACCAGGTTTTCACACGTCTCAGGAGGGATTTTGTCCCACTCCTCTTTGCAGATCTTCTCCAAGTCATTAAGGTTTCGAGGCTGACGTTTGCCAACTCGAACCTTCAGCTCCCTCCACAGATTTTCTATGGGATTAAGGTCTGGAGACTGGCTAGGCCACTCCAGGACCTTAATGTGCTTCTTCTTGAGCCACTCCTTTGTTGCCTTGGCCGTCTGTTTTGGGTCATTGTCATGCTGGAATACCCATCCACGACCCATTTTCAATGCCCTGGCTGAGGGAAGGAGGTTCTCACCCAAGATTTGACGGTACATGGCCCCGTCTATCGTCCCTTTGATGCGGTGAAGTTGTCCTGTCCCCTTAGCAGAAAAACACCCCCAAAGCATAATGTTTCCACCTCCATGTTTGACGGTGGGGATGGTGTTCTTGGGGTCATAGGCAGCATTCCTCCTCCTCCAAACACGGCGAGTTGAGTTGATGCCAAAGAGCTCCATTTTGGTCTCATCTGACCACAACACTTTCACCCAGTTGTCCTCTGAATCATTCAGATGTTCATTGGCAAACTTCAGATGGGCATGTATATGTGCTTTCTTGAGCAGGGGGCGCTGCAGGATTTCAGTCTTTCACGGCGTAGTGTGTTACCAATTGTTTTCTTGGTGACAATGGTCCCAGCTGCCTTGAGATCATTGACAAGATCCTCCCGTGTAGTTCTGGGCTGATTCCTCACCGTTCTCATGATCATTGCAACTCCACGAGGTGAGATCTTGCATGGATCCCCAGGCCGAGGGAGATTGACAGTTCTTTTGTGTTTCTTCCATTTGCGAATAATCGCACCAACTGTTGTCACCTTCTCACCAAGCTGCTTGGCGATGGCCTTGTAGCCCATTCCAGCCTTGTGTAGGTCTACAATCTTGTCCCTGTCATCCTTGGAGAGCTCTTTGGTCTTGGCCATGGTGGAGAGTTTGGAATCTGATTGATTGATTGCTTCTGTGGACAGGTGTCTTTTTTACAGGTAACAAGCTGAGATTAGGAGCACTCCCTTTAAGAGTGTGTTCCTAATCTCAGCTCATTACCTGTATAAAAGACACCTGGGAGCCAGAACTCTTTATGATTGAGAGGGGGTCAAATACTTATTTCCCTCATTAAAATGCAAATCAATTTTTAACATTTTTGACATGCGGTTTTCTGGATTTTGTTGTTGTTATTCTGTCTCTCACTGTTCAAATAAACCTACCATTAAAATTATAAACTGATCATTTCTTTGTCAGTGGGCAAACGTACAAAATCAGCAGGGGATCAAATACTTTTTTCCCTCACTGTATGTGGTTAATTACCCTCTTATCCCAAGACACTTCACATGATAACTATAATATGTCAGCTAAAGAATGGTTCCCAGATATCCCCTGTGTACATCTCAAGCCACACTGCTACGAATTCTTCCCGTTGTGGACACTCTTATGTCTGGTAAGGTTAGTCAGGAAAGAGAAGCTCTTGTAACATAGTTTGCACTTGAAGGGCCTCTCCTTGGTGTGAACGGTCTGGTGCTCCTTCAAATAGTTTGCCCTAGCGAAGCACTTCCCACACGTGGGGCAGGAGTAGGGCTTGTCGGCGTCCGTCCTAACGCTCGGCCTCACACGTTCTGACCCAATGACACCAGAGGAGGTAGAAGCAGGAGCCACCACTCTCAGGTGGTTAGTCTTTGAGATCCCTCCTTGATCTCTAGCCATTGTTTGGGTGTTGTTGGGATTGTGTTCTGTGTTATAGGCTAGGTACCTCCTGTGGTGAATGCCCATCCTGACCGTGTCTGTATTGGTGGGGTAACCATGACCAGGAAAGCTAGACCCAGGTCCAGGCTGTCTATGAACCCAGTCACCAGGCTTTAGACGAGACCCTGAAGGAGAAGACAGACTTGCTGATAGACTACCACCAGGGGCGTCTCCCACCGCTCTCTGTGAAGGCTGAAGCCCAGGGTAACCTGCTCTGTTCATCATGGATACTGTAGTGTTTGTATCATAGGAACAGGAGGGTCTATCAGCCCCAGGCCCTGCTACATCCCTGCACTGAGACTGTGAAGAGAAGGGTCTGGGCTGCAGAATGGATACCTGACTGGAGCCTCTGTCTCTCTGATGACCACCAGGACTGAGGTTGTTCAGTCCACCTGTCCACTGGTTGTCTTCTGTGTGGTTGTGGTGGAGTCTCTGTCCCTCGGGGTTGGGTCCTGGTTCCGACTCAAGAAGGAACCGTGACGGCTCTTGATCCAGTGTCCTGATCCGGGGCAAGGGTTTGTGACCAGTCACCTCAGAGATCCAGTCTCTCCTACCAGCAACACCGGATATCAGCAGGTCATCATGGACTGCAGACTGTAAACACAAATTGAACAGAAGAGCATTTAAGTTTATATATATTTATATAAAACAAACTCTTTACTGTACACACAGTAACATGACATGATATTAAAAAATGTTTACAACAGTCAAGCCCATCCCTAACACTGTGATTCAAGTACCTAACAATATGGCACCATCGGAGTTTCTTATAAAAAAAATCCAGATGTGTTGATTTGGTATTTTGTTAGGATCCCCATTTTATTTATTTTTCTATTTTTTTTTGTTTGTTTTACCCCTTTATCTCCCCAATTTCGTGGTATTCAACAGTCTTGTCTCATCGCTGCAAGTCCCGTACGGACTCGGGAGAGGCGAAGGTCGAGAGCCGTGCGTCCTCTGAAAGACAACCCAACCAAGCCGCACTGCTTCTCGACACAATGCTGCTTAACCCGGAAACCAACCACACCAATGTGTCGGAGGAAACACCGTACACCTGGCGACCGTGTCAGCGTCCATGCACCCGGCCCACTACAGGAGTCGCTAGAGAGCGATGGGCCAAGGACAATACGGCCGACCACACCCTCCCCTAACCGGGACTACGCTGGGCCAAATGGGTCTCCCGGTCTCGGCCCGGCTGCAATACAGCCTGCGCCACTCTGGAGCCCCCCCCCCCCTCCCAGCCCAGCGTTGAGGACACTTTCCCATCCACTGACCTCCACCAAGTCACCTCTGGTTGTGGCCTGCTCAGTGATGTTGTCCCCTGGGCCCTTGGCTGCATCCGTCTGGGTCTGGGAATCCAAGATGGTCGCCCAGTCTCCTCTATTAGCCTCTAGCCAACCACCTGCAGGAAGAGATTACAAAATGGACTTTACAAACATGGTAGAGAAAACTCTACATATGGAGTTTTCAGTAAATTACCTGGTGATGTTCATACAAAAACACACTTTATAATGTATGTAAACATAAGTTCTATTAATTTCATTTTATGAATGAAGAAAAAACAACAGCCAGAAGTATCACTATTCCCATTGAAGATCTATTACTGTATGTAGGCTATATGTATTTCTCCCTTACCTTGCTCCCCCATCTTTAGTCCACTCAGCAGATCAATGCTCTCTGGTCCGTCTTCTATTGTCTCCTCTTTGACCAGCAGCAGATCAGGCTTCCCATCCTCCATGTCTACTGACTGTAAGAGATAGAGTGAGAGGATGTTGGATCAAGAAATATGATATGAGCACCCTGCTATGGAGCATCTTCTGATTGGGTAATGAGGGATTGCTATGAGTACTATGCAAACATGTTAGTTGATCTGATTGACACTTGACACTCTAATGGTTTGATCATTTAAAAGCATGATCCCACACTTAAGACAAAATGTATTAAGACCTGGGCCCGTATCCATGAAGAGTCTCAGAGTAAAAGTGCTGATTGAGGATCAGGTCCTCACCTGTCTATATAGTCTTATTCATTATGATCTAAAATGCAAAACTAAACCAAGATCAGCACTCCTACTCAGAGAGGCTTTGTGGATACCACAGTAGTTTACATTGGGCTCACCTCAGTGAGACTGTGTGTGGTCCTGTGCTGCTCAGCTGGTTCCTCCATGGGTTCAGGGGGAGGTGTAGACTGGTTACCCAGACCCTCCTCACACCCCTCCTCCTTCACCAGCAGCAACTCTGGACCCTCCTCCTCTTGGAAGAGACAGGTGATACAGATCACACAGACATACACTCCCTCAGAGTTTACCGATCCCCACTACATTTGATTCCTATACTGTAGTTACTTAATCGTTGTTAAAGCCATCATGGTGGACATGATTGATTGATTTTATTTGTCAGTAAAAAAAGAAAAATTATATAAACTCAGCAAAAAAAGAAACATCCTCTCACTGTCAACTGTGTTTATTTAACACAGTGTGTAAATATTTGTATGAACATAACAAGATTCAACAGTTGAGACAAACTGAACAAGTTCCACAGACATGTGACTAACATAAATAGAATAATGTGTCTCTGAACAAAGGGGGGGGGGGGTCAAAATCAAACGTAACAGTCAGTATCTGGCCACCAGCTGCATTAAGTACTGCAGTGCATCTCCTCCTCATGGACTGCACCAGATTTGCCAGTTCTTGCTGTGAGATGTTACCCCACTCTTCCACCAAGGCACTTGCAAGTTTCCGGACATTCATGGGGGGAATGGCCTTAGCCCTCACCCTCCGATCCAACAGGTCCCAGATGTTCATTAATTGTTTATGGTTCATTGAACAAGCATGGGAAACTGTGTTTAAACCCTTTACAATGAAGATCTGTGAAGTTATTTGGATTTTTACGAATTATCTTTAATAGACAGGGTCCTGAAAAAGGAACATTTATTTTTTTGTTGAGTTTATATATACATATACACAGTACAATGATTTTTTTTTTTACGGAAATATCACATTTACATAAGTATTCAGACTCTTTAGTCAGTACTTAGTTGAAGCAGCTTTAGCAGCGATTACAGCCTTGAGTCTTCTTGGGCATGACTTTACAAGCTTGGCACACCTGTATATGGGGAGATTCTCCCATTCTTTTTTGCAGATCCTCTCAAGCTCTGTCAGGTTGGATGGGGAGTGGCGCTGCACAGCTATTTTTAGGTCTCTCCAGAGATGTTTGATCGGGATCAAGTCCGGGCTCTGGCTGGGCCACTCAAGGACATTCAGAGACTTGTCCCGAAGCCACTCCTGCGTTATCTTGGCTGTGTGCTTAGGGTTGTTGTCCTGTTGGAAAGTGAACCTTCGCCCCAGTCTGAGGTCCTGAGCGCTCTGGAGCAGATTTTCATCAAGGATCTCTCTGTACTTTGCTCCGTTCATCTTTCCCTCGATCCTGACTAGTCTCCCAGTCCCTGCCGCTGAAAAACATCCCCACAGCATGATGCTGTTACCACCATGCTTCACCGTTGGGATGGTGCCAGATTTCCTCTAGACGTGATGCTTGGCATTCAGGCCAAAGAGTTCAATCTTGGTTTCATCAGACAAGAGAATCTTGTTTCTCATGGTCTGAGAGTCCTTAGGTGCCTTTTGGCAAACTCCAAGCGGGCTGTCATGTGCCTGTTTTACTGAGGAGCGGCTTCCGTCTGGCCACTCTACCATAAAGGTCTGATTGGTGGAGTGCTGCAGAGATGGTTGTCCTTCTGAAAGAATCTCCACAGAGGAACTCTGGAGCTCTGTTAGAGTGAACATCGGGTTCTTGGTCACCTCCCTGACAAAGGCCCTTCTTCCCTGATTGCTCAGGGAAGAAGGGAAGAAGGACTCTAGGAAGAGTCTTGGTGGTTCTAAACTTTTTCCATGAAAGAATGATGGAGGCCACTGTGTTCTTGGGGAACTTCAATGGTTGGTTTCCATGGCCCAGCAGACGCACACAAGCCTAAGATCACCATGGGCAATGCCAAGTGTCGGCTGGAGTGGTGTAAAGCTCGCCGCCATTGGATTCTGGAGCAGCAGAAACACGTTCTCTGGAGTGATGAATCACGCTTCACCATCTGGCAGTCCGACAGACGAATCTGGGTTTGGCGGATGCCAGGAGAATGCTACCTGCCCCAATGTATAGTGCCAACTGTAAAGTTTGGTGGAGGAGGAATAATAGTTTGGGCTAAGCCCCTTAGTTCCAGTGAAGGGAAATATTAACACTACAGCATTCAATTACATTCTAGACGATTCTGTGCTTCCACCTTTGTGGCAACTGTTTGGATTGGTCCCTTTCCTTTTTCAGCATGACAACACTCCAGTGCACAAAGCGAGGCCCATACAGAAATGGTTTGTTGAGATCGGTGTGGAAGAACTTGACTGGCATGCTCAGAGCCCTGACCTCAACCCCATTGAACACCTGTGGGATGAATTGGAATGCCAACTGCAAGCCAGGCCTATTCGCCCAACATCGGTGCCCGACCTCACAAATGCTTGTGGCTGAATGGAAGCAAGTCCCCGCAGCAATGTTCCAACATCTAGTGGAAAGCCTTCCCAGAATAGTGGAAGCTGTTTTAGCTGCAAAGTGGAGACCAACTCCATATTAATGCCCATGATTGTGGAATGAGATGTTCGACGAGCAGGTGTCCAAATACCTTTGGTCATGCAGTGTAAGTCTCAACTAAAAATCTGCATGATGAACTACACTGTACAAAAATATAAAAGCATTATATAAAGTGTTGGTCCTCTGTCATGAGCTGAAATTAAGGATCACAGAAATGTTCCATATGCACAAAAAGCTTATATTCCTCAAATTTTGAGCACAAATTTGTTTACATCCCTGTTAGTGAGCATTTCTCCTTTGCCGAGATAATCCATCCACCTGACAAGTGTGGCATTTCAAGAAGCTGATTAAAACCTGTTACATCTAGGGGGCAGTAATTTCACGGCTGGATAAAAAACGTACCCGATTTAATCTGATTATTAGTCCTGCCCAGAAACTGGAATATGCATATAATTATTAGCTTTGGAGAGAAAACACTCCAAAGTTTCTGAAACTGTTTGAATGGTGTCTGTGAGTATAACAGAACTCCTATGGCAGGCAAAAACCTGAGATGCTTCTGTTCAGGAAGTACCCTGTCTGAACATTTCTTGCCCTTCTTTATTATCTCTGTCGTTTACAAAGGATCTCTGCTCTTACGTGACACTTCTCACGTCAACAATGGAGTCTCACAGCCCGGGAAAAACAGGAATGATGTCATTCAAAGCCCTGGCTGAAGCACACGAGAGCAAATGCTGAGTGGTCAGTCAATGGACTAAGCCTTAGGCGCGTGACACGCCCCGCCCCCGGCTTTTGGTTTTTTCCTCAGTTTACAGACAGGCAGATTCCCGGTCGGAATATTATCGCTTCTCTACGAGATAAATTGCATAAATATTGGTTTTAAACAGCGGTTGACATGCTTCGAAGTACGGTAATGGAATATTTCGAAATTTTTTGTCATATTTTGCGTCATGCTCGTGGCCGAGATTTAGCGTTGGGATAGTGTCTAGAACGCACGAACAAAACGTCGCTGTTTGGATATAACGATGGATTATTTGGGACCAAACCAACATTTGTTATTGAAGTAGAAGTCCTGGCAGTGTATTCTGATGAAGAACAAGCAAGGTAAGAACATTTTTCTTATAGGAAATGTGATTTTGGTGAAGGCTACACTGGGTGGGTGTCTAAATAGCTAGCCCTGTAACGCCGGGCTATGTACTTACATTATTGCAAAATGTGCTTCATCCGAAAAGCTATTTTAAAATCGGACATATCGAGTGCATAGAGGAGTTCTGTATCTATAATTCTTAAAATAATTGTTATGCTTTTTGTGAACGTTTATCGTGAGTAATTTAGTAAAATCACCGGAAGTGTTCGGTGGGAATGCTAGTTCTGAACGTCACATGCTAATGTAAAAAGCTGGTTTTTGATATAAATATGAACTTGATTGAACAGACATGCATGTATTGTATAACACAATGTCCTAGGTGTGTCATCTGATGAAGATCATCAAAGGTTAGTGCTGCATTTAGATATGGTTTGGGTTTATGTGACATGATATGCTAGCTTGAAAAATGGCTGTGTGATTATTCCTGGCTGGGTACTCTGCTGACATAATCTAATGTTTTGCTTTCGCTGTAAAGCCTTTTTGAAATCGGACAGTTTGGTTAGATAAAGGAGAGTCTTGTCTTTAAATAGCTGTAACATAGTCATATGTTTGAAAAGTGTAAGTTTTCGGATTTAGAGGAGTTTGAATTTCGCGCCCCGCCCATCATTGGATATTGGAGCAGACGTTCCGCTAGCGGAACGTGTAGATGTAAGAGGTTTAAACAGCATGATCATTACATAGGTGCACCTTGTGCTGGTGACAAAAGGACACTAAAATGGGCAGTTGTCACTCAACACAATGCCGTAGAGGCTGCACGTTTCGTGGGAGCATGCAATTGGCATGCTGACTGCAGGAATGTCCACCAGAGCTGTTGCCAGAGAATTGAATGTTCATTTCTCTACCATAAGCCGCAGCCAACGTTGCTTTAGAGAATTTGGCAGTATGTCCAACTGGCCTCACAACTGCAGACCACGTGCCCAGGACCTCCAAATCTGGCTTATTCACCTGCGGCATCGTCCAGCCACCCGGACAGCTAATGAAACTTTGGGTTTGCACAACCGAAGAATTTCTGCACAAACTGTCTCAGTGAAGCTCATCTGTGTGCTCGTCGTCCTCACCAGGGTCTTGACTTGACTGCAGTTCGACATCGTCACCGACTTCAGTGGGCAAATGCTCACCTTCGATGGCCACTGGCACGCTGGAGGTGTGCTCTTCACGGATGAATCCCGGTTTCAACTGTAACGGGCAGATAGCTTGTATGGCGTCGTGTGGGTGAGCTGTTTGCTGATGTCAATCGTTATGAACAGAGTGCTGGTTATGGTATGGGCAGGCATAAGCTACGGACAACAAACACAATTGCATTTTATCAATGGCAATTTGAATGCACAAAGGTACCATGACGAGATCCTGAGGCCCATTGTCATCCAATTCATCCACCGCCATCACCTCATGTTTCATGTCGCAAGGATCTGTACACAATTCCTGGAAGCTGAAAATAGCCCAGTTCTTCCATGGCCGGCATACTCACCAGATGTGTCACCCATTGGGCATGTATGTTTGGGATGCTCTGGATCGACAGCGTATTCCAATTCCCGCCAATACCCAGCAACTTTGCACAGCCATTGAAGAGGAGTGGGTCCACAGGCCACAATCAACAGCCTGATCAACTCTGCGAAGGAGATGTATCGCGCTCCACGAGGCAAATGGTGGTCACACCAGATACTGACTGGTTCTGATCCACGCAGCTAACCTTTTTTTTTTTTAAGGTATCTGATGCATATCCATCTGTATTCCCAGTCATGTGAAATGCATATTTTATCGCCTCATTTATTTATTTAAATTGACAATATTAACTGTAACTCGGTAACATTTTGGAAATTGTTGCATGTTGCATTTTATATTTTTATTCAATGCTATTCTCAGAAAAAGTGTCTTGGGGAACACAATTAAGTAGTTGAATGGAAGTAATGAAATAATGAACATCGTATAGTCTACACAGTACAAACACAATATGTAACAGTCGTTTTATGTCTGGATGCAAAAATAGGCATTTAAATAGATTTCACCTGCGTTCTAACTAAACAAACTGACATTTAATACATGGGTCCACTCAGTCTTCTTGTCTAGAATGCAGGAAAATACAGGTCAGTTCAAGAGGATGCTATGTTAAAACGTAGTTCTCTTTATCTTATGTCATTATAAATCACATACAATTATTATATTATCTGAACAATAGCATAGACTTGATTAATATGCCTGCACTGGGCAGTGTTGATGAAATACGAACGCAATAACAGGTGTGTTTGATAAATGACCAGCTCTTGACAAGCATCATTGATTCATTCTGAATCAAATTTATTTGATTTAATTCTTCCTTAGTGTAACCACAATGTTCCGTTGAAATGACAGATGCACTCACAATTGGACACACCAACAGTAGGGACATCTTATTGATCAAATATATGAAATATGGATTTGGGCTAATTTACCATCTGAGGAAAAGGAAACTCCAAATGCATTAGCTAGAATGCTAATAAAATATGCTGCTAGTTAGCAGTGTATTGGTTAATGTAAGTTAACCCCTGTAAGTCTATACCGTTGTTGGGGGAGGGTTCAAAGCTGAAATATGGAATTGTTTTAAGATGGTCATACTATGGATAATTTAGCTATTTGATTCTGAATTTTGACGCCCCTTTAGGTATCAAAAAAATATACTCCTACTCTTATGGGTAAAAATAAAAGCTATGCATGAAGCCTCTAGTAATAAAAGTCCCACATACTCAACAGATACTTAGGAGACCTCATGAGTTGTCCTAACCAGTTAACCCCTAGAGTCAATATCCGCAGCCCCGCGGAAATGAATTAGCATAATAAAATGGATGAAAAATTTCAGATAAAAGCAGCGAGTCGATTTAAATATAAAAATGTGGAACTTGAAATTGAATGTCATGGTCAATACACCTGCGTTTTCAGAATGCAACACTTTTTTTCTGCTATTGTGATCTCCGCAGATTATTCAAATTAAATCATAAAGTCTTTAATGCGATTTTTGATGGCTTTTATGTCAAAGTGATTAGAGGGACACTAGAGCGCTGAGTACTCCAGTTTTGGAGTAGCCTAGATACCGCGACTCAACGGTCATGTGGAATTTGACTGCAATCCGCCAGTGTGGCGTTAATAAGAACACAGTAACAGCCCTATGTACAGGCGTTACAACCTCTCTCCCGTGTGGACATTCAGGTGCATATTCAGCTGGTGCTGGTGGGAGAACCTCTTCTCACACTGGGGGCAGCTGTAGAATTTCTCTCTTTTTGTGGACCCTCTGGTGCCTCTTCAGGTTGCAAGCCTGGGCGAAGCGCATTTGACACTGGGTACAGCTGTAGGGTTTCTCCCCTGTGTGGACCCTCTGGTGAATCTCAACCTTCTGGGGGCTGCTGAAGCCTTTGTTACAGAACATGCAGAGGAACCGTTTCTCTTTACTATTGCCTGATGTGGCTCCCCCTCCCCGAGACTGGGATCTAGCCCTGTCGTTTGAGTTCAAAACCTGATCAAAAAGGACACGGACGTGTGAATCGGAAGGTGCCATAGTCATGGACACTGAGTCGCGATCCCTAAGCGTGTGTAAAGGGGAGTGGGTTGCGAAGTTTGTATTTGTCTCTAAGCTTTCCCTGTAATCCCAGAAGTCACTGCTGTTGACCTGCGAGTGTCCTTCTCCTACGTTAGACTCTGCATTCCATGTCAGAGGAACGTCGCCCTCCACTTTCACCTCATCTACGACCAGACCCTCCCCTTTCTTATCTAGGCACCCTTCAGAATATACACTACTACTGTACCGGTTCCAGTCCCCTCTCATTGGATTAGTCTGTGTATCTAGACCCACAGGCATGACACCAGATATCATCTGTGTCTCTGTAGTGTATGAACAGGACGGATCATTGCCAGTCAGTAACGAGTCACCTAAGTCCCGATGGGACAGAACCGTCCTCGGGCTCGGGTTACTATAAAGTAAATACTCTGAGCGGGGAGCAGGAAGATAGCTCAGTTGCCTCAGCCCCGTTATAGTCTCTGTCTTGAGGACGGCGTTCGGCGTTCCACTGACCTCCGTGATGCTGTGTCTGGTCCTGGGCAGTGCTGGGGTGGTGGTGGGGTCTTCTGTGGCTACAGGGTGCACTCCAGTCTGGATGTCTCTGCTGTGCCGTGGGTCCTCTCCTTCAGACCTCTCCTGCTTTACCCCAGGACCTGCAGCCTCTGCATCTGTAGACTGACACAAGAAGAGAGGAGGTTATTATCAGTACATGAGTTGAATTGGATAACAATGTTGCTGGGAAGTCTAACAAGTTCCACTATGGCAGATAGATGAAGATGTACAAGTAAGCAAGTAAATAGCTGAGGGGAGCCTTCCTGAAATAAACGGGCCACATTAGATGTACTGTAATTTATATGTTACACTATGACGCTAACCTCTATCACGATAACGTGCTGGGTTGAGGTTCCACTCCCCTCATCAACAGTGATTGGTTGGTCATCTCTCCATGTATTGTCTCTCGCTTGCTTCACAAAGCTCCTGTGGCCTCCAGTGAGATGTCCTTCACCTGAGAGAGTGGTTGTGGGTAAATAAGTGCTTAGGTTAGGTACTGTGTTGTCAATGCTCAACACTATATTGTAAAGTATTTGACATGGTCTACAATTGGCAACGATATAAGGTAACACGTCACATAACAAGTCACATGTAAGGTAACAAGTCACAAAACTATTCATAGATCGATTGATTATGTTCCATTCATCATATTGTTTTCAATGAGTAAGTGATCGGAAATGCAGGAAGTCGAGAATATGATATTGTGTCTTTGTGCAAGATTGCGAAGTAATCAGTGGAATTATTGAATACAATCCAAAAACTGATCAAGACCCAACTCTGGTTAACCATGCAGTGTGTGCTTAACACATGCGCAGAAGGGAACGGGCCTTCTGCAAAATGTACCTCTTGCCATTCCTCTGTATCGGTCGAGGATCTTGACACTACTGGGACGACTGGCAAGGACGCGCTCTCGTATTGTCCTCTCTGCGCGCTCCCGTGCCACCTTAAGTTCCAGTAGCTGTAGTTTCCTCCGCAATGTCCTGTTTTCTTTCTGGCTTTGAGTTATTTCCAAACGAAACACTGCATGGTCGTCGTCTACGAGTTTACAGATCTCTGCCACGGCTGCATTCGCAAGCACCTCCATAACGGAGGCTATTTGAGTGTGAAAAACCATTACGTTACAGTTAGCCATTGTTAGCGGCTAGATAGCTAGCATTACCTAGATAACATCTATCAACCAAGTCCTGTCTTCAACGCGAATTAAACACTACCTGGGGTACGTATGTGATATTTTTAGTTCCAGGGTGTTAATAAACGTCTAAATAACAACAAAACGCTAACGTTGAAAATGTTCCTGGGCACGATTCACTTCCGTTTACTACTTCTTTGTGTGAATTTCCGGCAGACAAGACGATGTGTTGCCCATTGCTGCCTTTCACAGGTCGGAATGCGGATTGCGCATTTTGGTCACAAAAAAGTAAAATAGTAATGGACCAACCCTGTACACTATCCCCGAAAACCACCACCCATCCCACTACTTTGGCCCCAAGAGATCCTACATCAGTCCTGGGAGGATGGAACCCCTTCTCTCAAAACTCCCTGTAGATCTTCTGCTCTAAAATCTCTCACACCCTAATATTTCTCTGCTGCTGCAACTACCACATCAATCTTCTGTTATTTCTGCTCCATCAGTGCAGATGATCACCATGGCTATAAACGCAATAAATCCAACCTTAGTAAAACTCCTCTCTGGATCTCTCTCTTCAGGCCTATTCACTGGGTGGCTCCCAGTCGAATCCCTCACCCTTGGGCTATTGAAGCGTTATGGGTTCTAGGGGCACAACGATTAGCAGCTCAGATCAGAAAGAAGGCAGAGCGCCCATTAAGCTTGAATAACTGGGCCTGCTTGGAGCATATGTGGTCCTATTATTATAGGATGACTTGGGAGAATGATGATCCGCAATAGAGAGGTGGCACGTTTCACCAGCTCTGCTCTCCACATCACTCAAGCGTTGGCAGTCTGCGCTGGCCAAGTGATGGCTGCATTGGTCATGACGCAGACCCACTTCTGGCTCTCCATGACTTCCATCCAGAAGACAGAAAAGAGCCCTTTGCTCAATGCACCCATCTCTGAAAAGTGCCTCTTCGGAGACACCATGAGTAAGACAACGGGGCGTCTCATGAAGTTAGGGAATGAAAAGAAGCAGCTGCCTCTCTCCTGTGGTGCGTTGGCTCCCAAACAGCTGACCTCCGACCTTCTTCATGCCGGCTGGGAGGAGCAGCTCGTGGCCGAAAGCTAGGCAAGCAGCTCCAAGAAACTCCTAGCCCCCCCCGTGGAAGCCCGGTTGCCCCAACAGTACCGCCGGCCCACCAGCTGCCTTTCTTGAAGCCTAGATGGGTGCCTGCACCAACCTGTCAGAATGCTCTCGGAAGCGCCACCGAACCTGTGACCTGAATAAAAACCTTTTAATAAAACAGAGAAACAGACAACTTGTCTATTTCCCCGTTGTGGACAATCCTATGTCTGAGACGCTTGCCCCACACGTAGGGCAAGCGTACGACTTGTCGCCATCCGTCCTAATGCTCGCCCTCCCACGTTGTGACCCAATGACACTGGAGGAGGTAGAAGCACGTGCCACCACCCTCAGGTGGTTAGTCTTTGAGCTCCCTCCTCTAGCCATTGTTTGGGTGTTGTTGGGATTGTGTGCTGTTTTATAGGCTAGGTACCTCTCATGGTGAACGCCCATCCTGGCCCATCTGTATCGGTGGCGTAACCCTGAGGTAACTGAGTAAGGCTAGACCCAGGACCAGGCTTTCTATGAATCCAGTCACCAGGCATTAAATGATATCCTGAGGGAGAAGACAGACTTCCGGGTTAGACTCCCACCAGGGGGGTCTCCCACCTCGCTCTGTGAAGGCTGAAGACCAGGGTGACCTACTCTCTATCTGCCCCAGGACCTGTTCATCCCTGCATTGAGACTGTGAAGATTAGGGTCTGGGCTGGCGACTGGATCTCTGACTGGAGGCTCTGTCTGACCACCAGGATTGAGGTTGTTCAGTCCACAGGTTGTGGTGGAGTCTCTGTCCCACGCGGTTGGGTCCTGGTTCCGACTCTGGAAGGAAAAGTGATGGCTACTGATCCATGGTTCTGATCCGGGGCCAGGGTTTGTGATCAGCCAACTCAGAGGTCCTGTCTCTCCCACCAGTAACACTGGATACCAGCAGGTCTTCATGAACTGCAGACAAATATTGTACAGAAAAGCATAAACGTTTATAGAAGAAACTCCTTGCTGTACACACAGAAACATGACTATAAAATGTTAACCACAGTCAAGCCCATCTCTAACACTGTGATTCAGGTACCTAACAATGTGGAGCCATTGGAATTTATTATAAAAATTGTCCATATGTGTTGATTCAAGAATTAAGTATAATGTTTTGTTTCGACTGAGACAAGGGAAACTCAGTCCCTGCAATGATACAAAAATAACCAAGTCAGTCAGCACAGAGTCAATTTTGTATTTCATTTCATTAAAATGGTCATACCCTCACATAGTGAAGTACAGAACGTTTACTGCACAAAACGATACGTGACAAGTAGAATAAGTTCTCACTTTGGTAACACTACCCTTTCTGTAAATCTGCCACCCTTGCTTTGATAATTTGTTTTATTTTAGAATACTTTGGAAAAGGTTCATTACATTAAAAAGGCTTCACTATTTTATGTCAAGTAAACATGAATTAAGGCACTATCTTATCTTACTATAAAACACCAGCATCAACCTAAAGGGAATTAGTTGTCACTCTTCATCAGTGAAGCATTTTTACAGACACCATCACACCAACCATCACCATATCATCTACTCTGCCTCATCACACTCATTCTTTCCTCAGTTCATCTCATCCAGTTCCCTACTACATCCAAAACCAACAGAATTAACTACAAACAAACTAACTAGCACTGTTACGTTTCACTATACATGGGCCATGTGCATTTTCTGCTGGTGTTTCCTGAGATAGCTCCTTTCTGAGAATCTCTTCCCACAGTGTGTACAGGCGAACGGCCTCTCTCCCGTGTGCATCTTCAGGTGCATCTTCAGCTGGTGCTTGTGGGAGAACCTCTTCTCACACTGGGGGCAGCTGTAGGGTTTCTCCCCTGTGTGGACCCTCTGGTGCCTCTTCAGCTTGGATGAGTGTGAGAAACTGGCCCGGCACAGGTGGCAGCCGAACGATTTCTCCTCCGTGTGCATCCTCTGGTGGATTTCCACCTGTTTGGGGAAACTGAAGGCTTTCCCACAGAATGAACAGGGGAAGCGCTTCTCTTTGCCACCAGATCTACTGATAGCGTTACTACTACTGTCATTTGTCAATGGGCTTGTGTAGACATTTACTGTTAAGGCACTGGCATTGTCTGAGGTCTGGTTTAACAGGAGACTGTGAGGAGGATGAAGGCCAGGGAGTGTCTGTGTTGTGGCAGGGTCCATGTTCCAGTTGATAGATCCTATAGAAGGCAGGCTGAAGGCAGCACCTGTTAGGGGGCTTACCTGAGGCGCCATCAGTCTCTCTGAATCACAACTATAGGAGCAGGATGGAGCATCGCTAGCCGAGTCTGTGTCTGTTCGTTCCTGCTGCATACGAACCTGGCCTCCCTGTCCCGCAGACCAAATCTACGCCTCGCACTGGTCTCAACCTTTCTCTTGTCATGGAGACTAAGTTCGTATGTTGTTTTGTGTTCCACTGTCTGTTTCTGGTTGTGGTTAACAGTGTTCTTCCCCAGCCCAGAGTTGAAGACGCTGTCCCATCCACTGACCTCCACTATTTTGTCTCTGGTCCTGGCCTGCTCAGTGATGTTGCCCTTGGCTGCACCGGTCTGGGTTTGGGAATCCAAGATGGCCACCCAGTCTCCTCTGTTAGCCTCCAGCCATCCACCTGCAGGAAGACTTTAGACTTTAAAAGCATGGCAGAGAAAACTCTACATATGTTTTTTTATAAATTAACTACTCAAGTTCATACATTGTGTTTTTGTAAGTAAACATAAGTTGCTGTAGGCTATATGGATTTCTCCCTTACCTTGCTCCCCCATCTTTAGTCCACTCAGCAGATCAATGCTCTCTGGTCCATCTTCTATTGTCTCCTCTTTGACCAGCAGCAGATCAGGCTTCCCATCCTCCATGTCTACTGACTGTAAGAGATACAGAGTGAGAGGATGTTGGATCAAGAAATATGATATGAGCACCCTGCTATGGAGCATCTTCTGGTTGAGGGATTGCTATGAGTACTATGCACTATTTAATTGTTTGATAATTCAAAGGCATTGTCCCAAACTTAAGACAAAATTAATCCAAGACCTGGGCCCATATCCACAAAGAGTCTCAAGTCCCCACCTGTCTACATGGTCTTATTTATTGTTATCTGAAAGGGAAAACTGATCCTAGATCAGCACTCCTACTTTGGAGAGACTTTGTGGATACAGGCCCTGACCTAATACCATACAGACAGTAGTTCAGTGGGCTCACCTCAGTGAGACTGTAGGTGGTCCTGTGCTGCACAGCTGGATCCTCTGTGGGTTCAGGAGGTGTAGTCTGGTTGTCCTCCATGACCATGGTCCCCTCATGGTTCCCCAGACCCTCCTCACACCCCTCCTCCTTCACCAGCAGCACCTCTGGACCCTCCTCCTCCTGGAAGAGAGAGGTGATGCAGATTATACAGACATACACTCCCTCAGGTACATACACACAGATAATAAACACACTTTCAACGTAGTGTTAACCTGTCCCCACTACGTTTGAGTCCTATACCGTAGTTACAAAATTACTTCATTGTTGTTAAGCACATCATGGTGGACATAAATATGTTGTGGGTAAAGATGTCAGCTACGGTAAGTCAAGTCATCATCAGACAAACCTGACTAAACTATTTTGACATGTACAGTAGGTGTTAGTGTATGGGTATGTGTAATTATATTTAAGTGTATATTGGTTATAAAGCGTGAGATCAAATGTGATGTATATTAAAGAGAGTTGATATATATTAAAGAGAGTCAATGAAAGTCTTAAAATGAAAAGTTCAATTTTGTGTTTATTAAACATGAACAAGTTTTAAATACACCATATGAAAACCACACAAACTGCATACATTTTCTCATTAAAAGTGTCTTGGCAAAAATTCAGTAGTGGAATGAAAGTAATGAAATAAGCATTTGTGAACATCATATAGCCTACACAGTACAAACAAAACATGTAAGACTTTTTAGACCTTATAAATCACACAATGTCTGGATGCTAAATTTTACCCAGGAATATTCAACACTAAAATATGTTACTCATTATTCCAAATGCATCTGTGGATCTTTTCTACTAACAACCAACAAAAATGAATCTTTGTCTTTAAATGCAGGGTTTGTCTAAACGTCAAAAGCGATCGAGTGGAATGTTTACTTTCTATGTTTTTGTGGAATGATTTTTCTGTTGGTGTATCCTGAGGTAGCTCCTTTCTGAGAACCTCTTCCTGCAGTGTGTACAGGCGAACGGCCTCTCTCCCGTGTGGACCTTCAGGTGCATCTTCAGGTTGCCAGACTGGGCGAAACGCATGTGACACTGGGGGCAGCTGTAGGGTTTCTCCCCTGTGTGGACCCTCTGGTGCCGCTTCAAGTTGCCAGCCTCAGCGAATCGCATGTGACACTGGGTACAGCTGAAGGGTTTCTCCCCTGTGTGGACCCTCTGGTGGATCTCCACCTTCTGGAGGCAGCTGAAGCCTTTGTTACAGAACATGCAGAGGAACCGTTTCACTTTACTACCGCCTGATGTTGGTCCCCCTCCCTGAGCCTTGGCCTTTTGAACCTTTGAGTTCAATACCTGATCGGAAGGCCCCATAGACGTGGACACTGGTTCGTGATCCCTGAGTGTGTGTAAAGGGCAGTGGGTCGTGACATCTGGATTTGTCTCTAAGCTTTCGCTGTAATCTAAGAAATCTCTGCCTTGTGAATGTCCTTCTCCTAAGTGAGTCTCATTCCATATCAGAGGAGCATCGCCCTCAACTTTCACAGTCATCTCATCTACGGCAATAACCTCCTCTTTCTTATCTTGGCACCCTTCAGAGTATAGACTACTACTGTACTGGTTCCATTCCCCTCTAGACAGATCAGTCTGTGTCTCTAAACCCAAGGTCATTTTGCCAGGGTCCATCTCTGTAGCGTAAGAACAAGACGGATAATTGACAGTCTCTAACGCGTCAACTGAGTCCTGATGGGAATGAACCGTCCTCGGGCTACCATAAAGAAAATACTCTGAGCCGGGAGCAGGAGGACAGCCCAGTCTCTCTGGGTCTGATCTGTGGTCAGATCCTGTGTGTAAGAGCCTTCGTGATACAGTTAAAGTCTCGGTGTCTGTCTCTGACTTGAGGACGGCCTTCGGTGTTCCACTGACCTCCATAACGCTGCGTCGGGTCCTGGGGTGGGGCGTGGTGGCGAGGTCGTCCATAGCTACAGGGGGTGCCATTCCAGCTGCTGCTCCAGTCTGGATGTCTCTGCTGTGTTGTGGGTCGTCTCCTTCAGTCCTCTCCTGCTTGACCAGAGACGATCCTCCAGGACCTGCAGCCTCAGCAGACTGACAAAAGAAGAGATTAGGTTATCGGTACATTAGTTTAATTGGATAACAATCAGGGAAGATAATAACAATGTCGTCAGGAAGTCACACGAGCTCCCATATGGCAGATAAATAAGGACGACCATGTAAGCAAATTAATGGCTAAGGGGAGCCTTTCTGAAATAAACGAGCCACATTTGATGTACTTTCATTTTGAATGTTACACTATGACACTGACCTCTATCACAATAACATGTTGGGTTGAGGTTCCAGTCCTCTCATCTATAGCTATGGGTTGGTCATCTCTCCACGCATTGTGTCCCGCTGGCTTCACAAAGCTCCTGTGGCCTACAGTGAGATGTCCTTCACCTAAGAGAGTGATTAGGGGAAAAGTGGTGGTTAAGTTAGGTACTGCCAATGCTCAATGTATATTTTACAATATTGACACCTTCTACAATTGGCAAGGAAACACTTCTCAAATTCTTGAAATACCATTTATTGATCAATGTATTGTGTTCCATGCATCACATTATTTTCATTGAGTAGATAATAGGAAATTCAGTAAATCAATAATCTGGTTAGAATATGATAGTGTGCTTGCTATCCAAAAACGGACCAAGACCCAATTCTGGTTAACACATCTGCAGAAGGTAACGTAGCTATTAAATGAACAGCGACAGGTCGCGCAGACTCAGCCTTGTGCAAAATGTACCTCTTGCCATTCCTCTGTATCGATCGACGACCTTGACACTACTGGGACGACTGGCGGGGACGCGCTCCCGTGCCACCTTCCAGTCCATTAGTTGTAGTTTCCTCCGCAACCCTCTGTTTTCTTTCTGGCTTTGAGATATTTCCAAACGAAACACTTTATAGTCGTCGTCTACGAGTTTACATATCTCTGCTACGGCTGCATTCGCTAGCACCTCCATAATGGAGGCTATTTGAGTGTGAAAAACCATACAGTTAGCCATTGTTAGCAACTAGCTAGCGTTACGTATCTCTATCAACCAGGTCCTGTCTCCAGCGCGAATTAAAGACCACCTGCGATAAGTATATGATACTGTGCAGTTAAAATAGTCATATTTTGAGTTCCATGATGTTAATAAACGTCTAAATAACAACAAACAACGCTAATGTAAAAATGGCAAATTACTGTTCACTTCCGTTTTCTACTTCTTCTTTGGTATCATGGTGTTTGTGCATGCCTCCACCTACTGTGTGATCGATCACGTTACATTTTGTGATACAAAAATAAAAAACGGGGAGGGGGGAAAAACACCAACTAACCCTACACATATATACCACTATTTTATTAAACAAATAAAAATCACCTCACAATTCCACTACTTTAATGGTTTGGGAGAATGGGACTCTCGTTCAACAGACCTTGTAACTCTTCTCCAGTAAAACCTGGTAAACCCAAGTACTTAGCTGCTGCCACCACAACATATTTTCTGTGGTTTATGTTCCATTTCTGCGGTACAGTTGATAACCATGGCAATGAATGCTAAGAAGCCAACCTTACTGAAGCACAAATTCGTATCACTCTGTATTGGCCCTTGACCCATCATCCTCTGCTCTACCTGGCAACCTCAACCTGTCTCTTGCACTGGGTACTTCTGATCCCCAGCAACATGGGCACCCCCACTTTTCAACCTACACTACACATTCCTTTGTCCCTTGCCCTCCTGCACACTTTTCACATTTTGGAATCTCACCCCTAAACACTGCTGCAACATGACCATAAGCTTGGCATCTGAAACACCTTAGTGGGTTCGGTGCAAAAGCTCTCACGGGATAACTGACATATCCCAACATGACTATCAGGAAAAGACTGCTTCAAAACTCAAAAAGGACAGACAGTTTCTTCTCAGTTTCACGACGCTCGCCAGAGGGAATCTTAAATTTTAGTTGCACCACCCCAGTAACCACTCCTTTCAAAGGCAAGTCACATGTCTTGTCCCTAGGCACGTAACACAAAGAAACACAGAAAACCATCACAAGTCCATTTCGAGCTACCATCACCAATTTAACAGTTCCCAACTTATTTTTACCCAGCCTGAGACTACATATGGGTCAGCCAAAAGGCAGGGATCCACTTTCTCCAAAAATGTCACTCCCACTGGGCCCGAATCATCCTTTGCATGACCGTCGGGGCGAGGCTTGGACTCGGTCGTCTTCACCACACCTGCCACCAGAGGTAATTCATCTTCACTTTTGTCAGGTTAAATTCCTGAGCCATCAGACAGCAGAGTACGGTTTGTACTTGGCGCCACTCTTCCTCAACACACATCTTCCCACTGCACTTCGCTCTTCTACTTATTCCTTGCGGTCCATAACCACGTCTCTCCGTTTACCATGCTCATGCCGCGCCATCATCCGCTATACTGCTTGCAGCACACACACTGATGGCCTTTGTCCAATACCCACCTTCTGTTCCTTAGCCCAATCTATCTCTGGCCTCTCCATGCTCCCAAAACTTGCCATAGTTGTGTCAGGTTTCCTCCTGGGGTTAAACCCCCCCCCAATGTAAATAGTAAATTCATATGTGGTTTTGGCAAACTTAATCCACACAACTAAAAATATATATTTTTTTACAATACCCCCAATTATTCTGTCCTTCAAAGCTCCATATCTCCCTTCCCAGGCTCTGGGGCCTGAGCGGGTGGTACTGCTCGTGAAAATACTCCATGCAACTCCTCCGCTGAGAGGTCTTCCAGACCCAGGAACCAAAAAACAAGTCTGTGTCGTGAGAATGTGAGCATACCTAGATGCTCAACTGAGGGACTTAGTAATACATTTAAAAAACTCTTACCCCAGGACACTTCAAAGGATGATAATAAAATAATCAGCTAAAGAATCGTTCCCCTGCATACATCTCAAGTCACAATTTCTCCCTGTTGCGGACACTCCTATGTCTGATAAGGTAACTCAAAAAGGAGAAGCTCTTGTAACACAGCTTACACTTGAAGGGCCTCTCCTTGATGTGAACGGTCTGGTGCTTTGTCACAGTTCACCTTGGAAAAGGGCTTCCCACACGTGGGGCAGGTGTATGGCTTGTCTGCGTCCGTCCTAACCAGAGGTAGAAACAGGAGCCACCACACTAACTAAGGTGGTTTGTCTTTTAGCTCCCTCCTCTTGCCATTGTTTGGGTGTTGTTAGGATTGTGTGTTGTGTTATAAGCTAGGTACCTCTCGTGGTGAACGTCCATCCTGACCCTGTCTGTATTGGTGGGGTGTCCCTGAGGTAACTGAGGAAGGCTAGACCCAGGTCCAGGTCTTCTATGAACCCAGTCACCAGGCATTAGACAAGATCCTGAAGGAGAAGACAGACTTGCTGAAAGACTCCCACCAGGGTAGTCTCCCACCACTCTGTGTGAAGTCTGAAGCCCAGGGTGACCTGCTCTGTTTATCATGGATGCTGTGGTGTTTGTTTGTTCGTATCATAGGAACAGGAGGGTCTATTTCTAGCAAACTGTTACTGTAGGACCTAAGCCTTCAGAGGGAACAAAAATCTTCCAATAGCCTACATGGTATCTTCTGTAGTCGGACGATTCAAGTTACAGCGAAGGAAGAGCAATGCATTTGTGACATTATGAATGAATCAAACAGAGCTGGCCTCTCTCCGGGCTGCCGCTTACACAGAACCAGCAAACACAAATGTAACACACAGCAGAAAATAATGCGACCAGCAAAACAAAAACCACTGTTTACACAACCTACTGTAGCCTAACACCACTATCACCAACAACAATAGTGACACATCAAAGGTGACAGGCTCGTGGTGCTGAAAGGACAGCGACCATAATACATGCACACTCCATGGCTAAAAGAGAGCGCGGTTTTGGTCAAACACATAGATACGTCAGATAGACAGCATCAAATAGTGTTAAAGAATAAGCAGCCATTTACAAAAACATTCAAATCAATCTATATATTCTCTCTGAAGGCTTAGAAGGCCCTCAAGGTTCCCAGGGTGACATGCTCTGCTTATCATGGACACTGTGGTGTTTGTATCATAGGAACAGGAGGGTCTCTCTCTTTCAGCCCCAGGCTCTGCTCCATCCCTGCACTGAGACTGTAAAGAGAAGGGTCTGAGCTGCAGACTGGATCCCTGGCTGGAGCTTCGGTCTCTCTGATGACCACCAGGACTGAGTATGTTCAGTCCACCTGTCCACTGGTTGTGCTCTGTGTGGTGGTGGAGTCTCTGTATCTCGCAGTTCGGTCCTGGTTCCGACTCGGGAAGGAACAGCGATGACTCCTGATCCAGGGTCCTGATCCGGGGACAGGTTTTGTGATCAGCCACTTCAGAGATCCTGTCACTGCCCTAAAAACACAAATTGTACAGAAGAGCATATAAAGGTTTTTAGGTCTTTGCTGAACAAGACATATATAAAATGTTAACCACAGTAAGGCCCATCTCTAACAATGTGATTCAAGTACCTAACAATATGGAGTCATTGGAGTTTATTATAACAATTGCCCATATGTGTTGATTCAAGAATTAAGTATAATGTTTTGGTTCGACTGACATAAGGGAAACTCAGTCCCTGCAATGATACAAAAATAACCAAGTCAGGCAGCACAGTGAATTTTGTATTTAATTTGAACAAAATGGTCATACATTCACATAGTAACCTGGTATACAATACTTTTATTGTACAAAACAATACATGACAAGTAGAATAACTTCTCAGTATGGTAACACGTGACCTTTTCTGTAAATCTCGCTTTGATCAAAAACATTTTAGAATAGTTTTTGAAAAGATTCAACATTACACACATCTTCACTACTTTATGTCAAGTAAACATGAATTAAGGCACTATCATTTCCTCATTATAAAACACCAGCATCAAACACCATGATAAGTTTGTCACTCTTCATCGGTGAAGCATTTTTACAGACACCATCACACCAACCATCACCATACCTACTCTGCCTCATCGTACTCATTCTTTCCTCAGTTCACCTCATCCAGTTCCATACTACAACTCAAACCAACAGAATTAACTAAACAGCACTACAGTGCCTTCAGAAAGTATTCACACCCCTTGAATCTTTCCACATTGTTGTGTTACAAAGTGGGATTAAAATGGATTTGTCATTTTTTGTCAATGATTTACTAAAAATATATATATTGAAAACACTAATATCCTGTTTCTACATTATATAACTATTCAACCCCCCGAGTCGATACCTGTTAGAATCACGTTTGGCAGCGATTACAGCTGTGAGTTTTTCTGAGTAAGTCTAAGAGCTTTCCACACCTGGACTGTGCAACATTTGTCCATTATTCTTTTTAAAAAATCTTCAAGCTCTGTCAAATTGGTTGTTGATCATTGCTAGACAACCATTTTCAGGTCTTGCCATAGATTTAAGCAGATAAGTCAAAACTGTAACTCGGCCACTCAGGAACATTCATTGTCTTCTTGGCAAGCAACTACAGTGTAGATTTGGCCTTGTGTTTTAGGTTATTGTCCTGCTGAAAGGTGAATTCATCTCCCAGTGTCTCACGGAAAGCAGACTGATCCAGGTTTTCTAGGATTTTGCCTATGCTTAGCTCCATTCTTTTTCTTTTTTATCCTGAAAAACTCCCTGTTCCTTAACAATTACAAGCATACCCATAACATGTAGCCAGAATTATGCTTGAAAATATAGAGTGGTACTCAGTAATGTGTTTTATTGGATTTGCCCCAAACATAACTTTTTGTCCAGAACTAAGTGTTAATTGCTTTGTCAAGTTTTTTGCAAACAGGATGTATGTTTTGGAATGTTTAGGCTTCCTTCTTTTAACTCTATCAATTAGGTTAGCATTGTGGAGTAACTACAATGCTGTTGATCCATTCTCAGTTTTATCATATCACATTCATTAAACTCTGTAACTATTTTAAAGTCACCATTGGCCCCATGGTGAAATCCCTGAGTGGTTTCCTTCCTCTCTGGCAACTAAGTTAGGAAGGACACCTGTATCTTTGTAGTGACTGGGTGTATTGATACATCATCCAAAGTGTAAATAATAACTTCAAATTCTCAAAGAGATATTCAATGTCTGCTTTTCTATTTGTACCCATAAACCAATAGGTGTGGTTCTTTGCGAGGCATTGGAAAACCTCCCTGGTCTTTGTGGTTGAATCTGTGTTTGAAATTCATTGCTCGATTGGAGGACCTTAAATATAATTGTATGTGTGGGGTACAGAGATGAGGTAGTCATAAAAATGTTTTATGTTATACACTATCTTTGCACACAGTGTGAGTCCATGCAACTTATGAGACTTGTTAAGCACATTTGTACTCCTGACCTTATTTAGGCTTGCCATAACAAAGGGGTTGAATACTTACTCAAAAGATTTCAGCTTTTCATTTTTTATTACTTTGTAAACATTTCTAAAAACATAATTACACTTTCAAATGATGGGATATTGTGTGTAGGCCAGTGACCAAAACATTTAATAAATTATAAATTCAGGCTGTAACACAACAAAATTTGGAAAAAAAAATAAAGGAAAACCTTCTGAAGGCAGTGTACATATGACTATACAAGCGCTGTGTGCATTTTCTGTTGGTGTATCCTCAGGTAGCTCCTCTCTGAGAACATCTGTACGCACTGCGTACAGGCGAACGCCATCTATCCTGTGTGGACCTTCAGGTGCATCTTCATATTGTGCTGGCGGGAGAACCTCTTCTCACACTGGGGGCAGCTGTACGGTTTCTCAACTGTGTGGACCCTCAGGTGCCTCTTTAGGTTGGACGAGTCTGAAAAACTGGCCCGGCACAGGTGGCAGCCGAAAGATTTCTCCCAAGTGTGCATCTTCTGGTGGAGCTCCACCTGTTTGGGGAAACTGAAGGCTTTCCCACAGAATGAACACGGGAAGCACTTCTCTTAGGCGCTGACACCTTTACTGATTCCGTCTCTATTACCATAATTTGTAAATGGGCTTGCGTAGCCATTTAGTGTTTTGGCATTATGTGAGCTATGGTTTAACATTAGGAGAGTGTGAGGAGGACGAAGGCCAGGAAGTGTCTGTGTTGTCGCAGGGTCCATGTTCCAGTTGATAGATCCTATAGAAGGTATGCTGAAGGCAGCACCTGTTAGGGGGTTAACCTGAGGCGCCATCATTCTCTCTGAATCACAACTATAGGAGCAGGACGGAGCATCACTAGCCGAGTCAGTGTCTGGTCTCTCCAGCTGCATACCGACATCTCCCTGTCCCCGGAGACAAAATCTACGCCTCGCCCTGGTCTCAGCCAGTCTGTTGTCATGGAGACTAAGTTCGGTTGTTGTTTTGTGTTCGACTGTCTGTTTCTGGTTGTGGTAAACAGTGTTGTTCCCCAGTCCAGAGTTGAAGATGATGTCCCCTCTGGTCCTGGCCTGCTCAGTGATATTATCCACTGGACCCTTGGCACCACTCTGGGTCTGAGAATCCAAGATGGCCACCCAGCCTCCTCTGTTAGCCTCCAGCCAACCACCTGCAGGAAGCATTTAGAAAACATGGCAGAGAAAACTTTACATGTGGAGTTTTTATTTGTTAGTTACCTGGGCCCGGTTTCCCAAAAGCATCTTAAGGCTACGTTCATCGTTAGAACCGTCGTAAGAGCATCGTTAATCTGTTTCCCAAAACCATCATTACTAAAGTTGCTCTTAAAAAACGCTCGTTATTTAACGACTGCCTCAGACCACTTGTAGAACAGCTAAGTATGTCGTTAGATGCTTTTTTGCCCATCCGCATCACTTTATACACAAAATCAAAATGTTTATCGGTCTTTCTGTGACAGCCGACAACTTCAGAACGAATGTGACAGTGACTACAAAAGTACAAAAACAAAGTTGCTCATTTCTTTGCGTAACAAGCGACGGATATAAAGATGCTTCAAATGAAAACCCAGATGACTGTATTAAAAGATATACAGTAAGCCTATAGGCTACATATACCTATATTTTGAATGTTAATTCAATTCAGTTTTATTTAGCTATTTGTATGCTACTGTCTGTAATTTCTTACCTCAATATATTTCATGATGTGTAACATGTGCGCAATGATGTTTCAAATCTTGATCTAGTGCATTATTATAGGGTAAGCATTGAAATAAGCCACCTCAATATTTGTAGGTGACAATATCTCTAGGAGCTGATCCGTGATCAGTATTGTGGAACAACTGCTTTGCTTTATCTTGGCCAGGTCGCAGTCGTAAATGAGAACTTGTTCTCAACTGGCCTACCTGGTTAAATAAAGGTTACATTTTTTTTTTTTTTTTATCAGAAGATGCTCCATAGCAGGGTGCTCATATCAGATTTCTTGATCCAACATCCTCTCACTCTGTATCTTTTACAGTCAGTAGACATGGAGGATGGGAAGCCTGATCTGCTGCTAGTCAAAGAGGAGAAAATAGAAGACGGACCAGAGAGCATTGATCTGCTGAGTGGACTAAAGATGGGGGAGCAAGGTAAGGGAGAAATACATATAGCCTACATACAGTAATAGATCTTCAATGGGAGTAGTGATGCATCTGGCTATTATTTTATTTTTGTCTTTCATAAAATGAAGTTAGTACAACATATTTACATATAAAAAACACAATGTATGAACATGACCAGGATTTCCCTATAGCGATAGAACTTAGGCTTACAAGTTTTTTTTACCGATGCATCTTTCTTACAATAGCCGAAGATGTAACATGCGTTTCCCAAAACCCTGCACAGAGAGAACGTTCGCTAAATGCATTGTTCAGGCATGTGTCGATACTGATAGGATCGAAAGAAACGCAGTGCTGCTGTCGGATCAGCGTTCTCCCTTTCCAATCTTACCTTAACATTTGAATAATTTTATTATTTCACCATTATTTAAATAGGCAAGTCAGTTAAGACTTGCCTAGATCATCCTAGATCTGAATGAATGAAATAATCTTATTAAATACTTTTTTCTTTACATAGTTGAATGTGCTGACAACAAAATCACACAAAAATAATCAATGGAAGTCCAATTTATCAACCGATGGATGTCTGGATTTGGAGTCACTCAAAATTAAAGTGGAAAACCACACTACAGGCTGATCCAACTTTGATGTAATGTCCTTAAAACAAGGCAAAATGAGGCTCAGTAGTGTGTGTGGCCTCCACGTGCCTGTATGACCTCCCTACAACGCCTGGGCATGCTCCTGATGAGGTGGCGGATGGTCTCCTGAGGGATCTCCTCCCAGACCTGGACTAAAGCATCCGCCAAATCCTGGACAGTCTGTGGTGCAACGTGGCGTTGGTGGATGGAGCGAGACATGTCCCAGATGTGCTCAATTGGATTCAGGTCTGGGGAACGGGCGGGCCAGTCCATAGCATCAATGCCTTCCTCTTGCAGGAACCGCTGACACACTCCAGCCACATGAGGTCTAGCATTGTCTTGCATTAGGAGGAACCCAGGGCCAACCGCACCAGCATATGGTCTCACAAGGGGTCTGAGGATCTCATCTCGGTACCTAATGGCAGTCAGGCTACCTCTGGCGAGCACATGGAGGGCTGTGCGTCCCCCCAAAGAAATGCCACCCCACACCATGACTGACCCACCGCCAAACCGGTCATGCTGGAGGATGTTGCAGGCAGCAGAACGTTCTCCACGGCATCTCCAGACTCTGTCACGTCTGTCACATGTGCTCAGTGTGAACCTGCTTTCATCTGTGAAGAGCACAGGGCGCCAGTGGCGAATTTGCAAATCTTGGTGTTCTCTGGCAATTGCCAAACGTCCTGCACGGTGTTGGGCTGTAAGCACAACCCCCACCTGTGGACGTCGGGCCCTCATACCACCCTCATGGAGTCTGTTTCTGACCGTTTGAGCAGACACATGCACATTTCTGGCCTGCTGGAGGTCATTTTGCAGGGCTCTGGCAGTGCTCCTCCTGCTCCTCCTTGCACAAAGGCGGAGGTAGCGGTCCTGCTGCTGGGTTGTTGCCCTCCTACGGCCTCCTCCACGTCTCCTGATGTACTGGCCTGTCTCCTGGTAGCGCCTCCATGCTCTGGACACTACGCTGACAGACACAGCAAACCTTCTTGCCACAGCTCGCATTGATGTGCCATCCTGGATGAGCTGCACTACCTGAGCCACTTGTGTGGGTTGTAGACTCCGTCTCATGCTACCACTAGAGTGAAAGCACCGCCAGCATTCAAAAGTGACCAAAACATCAGCCAGGAAGCATAGGAACTGAGAAGTGGTCTGTGGTCACCACCTGCAGAACCACTCCTTTATTGGGGGTGTCTTGCAAATTGCCTATAATTTCCACCTGTTGTCTATTCCATTTGCACAACAGCATGTGAAATTTATTGTCAGTGTTGCTTCCTAAGTGGACAGTTTGATTTCACAGAAGTGTGATTGACTTGGAGTTACATTGTGTTGTTTAAGTGTTCCCTTTATTTTTTTGAGCAGTGTACATTCAGTAGGCCCTAATCTATGGATTTCACATGACTGGGAATACAGATATGCATATGTTGGTCACAGATACCTTAAAAAAAGGTAGGGGCATGGATCAGAAAACCAGTCAGTATCTGGTGTGACCACCATTTGCCTCGTGCAGCGCGATCTCTTTTGCATAAACTTGATCAGGCTGTTGATTGTGGCCTGTGGAATGTTGTCCCACTCTTCTTCAATGGCTGTGCAAAGTTGCTGGATATTGGTGGGAACTGGAACACACTGTCGTACAAGTCGATCCAGAGCATCCCAAACATGCTCAACGGGTGACATGTCTGGTGAGTATGCAGACCATGGAAGAACTGTTCAGGTTCCAGGAATTGTGTGGCAACAGCTTTGATGGACATTCCTGCAATCAAATTTTAGTGGCCTTTTGTCCCCAGCACAAGGTGCACCTGTGTAATGATCATGACGTTTAATCATCTTCTTGGTATGCCACACCTGTCAGGTGGGTGGATTATCTTGGCAACGGAGAAATGCTCACCAACAGGGATGTAAATAAATATATGCACCGCATTTGAGAGAATAATTTTTTTTGTGCATATGGAAGATTTCTGTAATATTATTTCAGGTCATGAAACCAAAACGAAGTTTACCTAGTTCCCCAGGTGAGTGTTTGTTTGTAAATAGCACAACAGGAGAAAGCGGGAGCAGGTACGTCCAGCTGTGTTTTGACAGGGGTCCCGTTTTATATTGAAAGTCAACAGTGCGTTTTTGCTTCAATAGAGTGATCAAGGACGTGCAACTACAGTTTTCCTTCACTGAAAATATATTAGTGCAACACATTCGGCAGAAAATAGCTTAATTTTCATCGGATGACAACAGAAGTGCAACGCTATTTGGCTGGCATCCACACAAGTAAACGAGCTTACAATGAGAAAGCAAGGTCTTTTTTTCAAAAACAACGGATGACCATCATCTTTCTAATGTTTAGGCCTATCATACAAAGAATGTAGCCAGCTACATTTCCTAATGTTTTTCTTAAAGTTAGTCGTGCATTTTCCAGAGAAAAATAGGCTGGCTAAACCAATTAATGTACCTGAGAAAAAAAAGCTACACATCAGTCGGAGTACTGTCTGCTGACTGCCTGTTCGTGAATTCTCATTCGAGAGATGCAACTGAAGTACGAAATTGCTCTGATGCCATGCAGAAATTACAATAACAAACATTTTAGATCTGCGTTCACAAAACGCGGCAAGATATGCGTTTTTTTTACCTACGTAAAAAACACTGAATTATGCGTTAGCACGACCCCTAGTTTAACTTCCTAAGTAAGTGTCTGCATTAACACAATATGATGCCCCATCACCTTATCTTTCTGCCATGTTTGACAAGTCAAAGCCATTTCGATGAGTTATTTGTACAGCTGCCACTTACCTTGATTACCTTGCATTTCTCTTCTCAGAGCAGGCAGGCCCATTGCCCTAGCGACTCCAGCTGTAGACATGCTGCTTGAGAGCCTTCCCATCACTGTATGGGATTTGACTGACATCCGTTATAAACCTGAGCACTGCACAACAAGATGTCCCCATCCCCCCTGCTAATTGGGTTACTTTAGCACATTTGTTATCTGAGTGAGGAGAATGCTGGAAATTGAGTCAATGTGTTCAGAAAGATGAGACGTTGAGGATTATAATAAATACCACTGATGTCATACAAGCAAACCACAGCTATGAGTCCAAATGTGCACTTCACATTTCCATATTTGAAAACTCATGTACGTTTATGATCGTTATGTTTGATCCACAGTTACAAAGATGACATGCGTTATACCCTGGGTTGTCCTGAACACAATGAGCCTGTTTGTCGTATTGTGAAGAAACTTAGCCGCGCAACACGCACTTGAATGCACTCATGACTCCATTCTATGTGCACCAGAATTACAATCTGTTTGTCTGAAGTGCCTTTTGAAAGCCTAACACTGTATTAGCTAGTCATGACGGCAATAGACTAAGGTGTCAAATGAGGCCTGACCCAGATTGCGATTTAGAATAGAAACATTTTAGTTTACGTAAACAGCAACAGTACTTTGTGACCTTGGGAGTATAAGGTTCTATCTGCGCAATGCATAGTTTTGAGATAGTGAGCATCAAAGTTCATATCCCAGATCTGAGAACTGTTTTGTAATGAATTCTGATTTCATAACCCAATAAGGTCCTCACTTTAACTTCATCGGGGTAGGGGGCAGTATTTTGACGTCTGGATGAAGAAGGTGACCAGAGTAAACTGCCTGCTACTCAGGCCCAGAAGCTAATATATGCATATTATTAGTAGATTTGGATAGAAAACACCGTTTCTAAAACTGTTTGAATGATGTCTGTGAGTATAACATAACTCATATGGCAGGCAAAAACCTGAGAAAAAAGACAACCAGGAAGTGTGGAAATCTGAGGTTTGTAGTTTTTCAAGTGATTGCCTATCTAATATACAGTGTCTGTGGGGTCATTTTGCACTTCCTAAGGCTTCCACTAGATGTCAACAGTCTTTAGAACGTTGTTTCATGCTTCTACTGTGAATGGGGAGAGAATAAGGGCATATGGAGTCAGATGACTGAGAAAAATGACATGAGCTCAATCACGTGCGTTCCGTGAGAGTTAGGTGTGTTCCTTTTCATTCTGAAGACAAAAGAATCGTCCAGTTGGAATATTATGGAAGATTTATGATAAAAAAACATCCTAAAGATTGATTCTATACATCGTTTGACATGTTTCTACGAACTGTAATAGAACTTTTATGACTTTTCGTCTGAACTTACTGCGCATTTGGATTACTCGACTGAACGCACAAACAAAAAGGAGGTATTTGGACATAAATATGGGCTTTATCGAAACAAAACAAACATTTATTGTGGAACTGGGATTCCTGGGAGTGCATTTCGATGAAGATCAAAGGTAAGTGAATATTTATAATGCTATTCTTATCTTTTGTTGGCTCCGCAATATGCGGGTTTCTATATTGGTTGTTGTTGTTGCTGAGCGCTGTACTCAGATTATTGCAAAGTGTGCTTTCACCGAAAAGCTTTTTTGAAATCTGACACAGCGGTTGCATTAAGGAGAAGTTTATCTATAATTCTGTGCATAACACTTGTATCTTTTATCAAAGTTTATGAGTAGTATTTCTGTAAATTGATGTGCTCATTCACCGGAAGTTTTGGAGGCAAAACATTTCGGAACATTACACGCCAATGTAAAATGGGGTTTTTGGATATAAAAATGAACTTTGTCGAGCAAAACATACATGTATTGTGTAACATGAAGTCCTATGAGTGCCATCTGATGAAGATCAAAGGTTAGTGATTCATTTTAGCTGTATTTCTGTTTTTTGTGACGCCTCTCCTTGTTTGGAAAATGGCTGTGTGGTTTTTCTTGTCTAGGTGCTGTCCTAACATAATCTAATGCTATGCTTTCGCCGTAAAGCCTTTTTGAAATCGGACAATGTGGCTGGATTAACGAGAAGATTATCTTTAAAATGGTGTAAAATACTTGTATGTGTGAGAAATGTGAATTATGAGATTTGTTGTTTTGAATTTGGCGCTCTGCTATTTCACTGGCTGTTGGCAAGGTGGGACGCTACTGTCCCACCAGAGAGGTTTTAAAAGTACCTGAAGTGCAGAGCATAAAAATCTTGAGACATTTGCAACAACAAAAAAACATTTTTGGGGAGGTGCATTCACAGATAGAACCTTATGGCTCTGAAATGTCAATCTGGGTTCAGCCATACAGTTCTATCAGGCATAGAATGTTACTGTTATTTAAATTGAAAAGTACAGACATTTAATGAGTAAATTAAAATATCCTTCCTTCCTTTCTAATCACATCAAATATATTAATTCATGTTCACACATTTGTTAAAGCGATAGTTTACTAAAGTGACAAATACACCATATCCTATGGAGAATGAGGAACAGCTAAAGATTAGCTCTGAATGAGTAAACTGATGTTTTTTGGTCTCTGACACCCACAGTCAATAAACTACTTGCTAGTTATCAATAACATTTAGTAAGTTTGTCTTTTGTGAAATACCCCTTCCATGGAGGTTTTTGTATCGAAAAACAGCAATGCCTCTCTAATGGGCCTTAAACATGCTCTAAGGCACCCGTATTTATTTGTAAAGAGCTTAAATAATGACCATTCTTCTGAAAAAGCCTAAGTAAGTAATTCCAAAAGAGGACCAGAACCTATATGAATAATCAAGGACTTGGCCCTATAAGAGCATTTTTCAAGTACCAGATCTCAGAACTATTTTGTGGTGTCATTCATCATACATAATCATTTTTTATTGACAACACATCATTGTGTGATTGGATTGCAGATAGAACCTTATAGCACCAAGTATAAAGGTGTTTACGCAGATAACATTTTTCAAAAATCTGACATCACACGTGAAAGAGCACCTAAAGAGCAACTATGTGAATAACACATTTGACCAAAATGTGAGAACCTTATACAGTTGAAATCAGAAGTTTACATACACTTAAGTTGGAGTCATTAAAACTTGTTTTTCAACCACTCCACAAATTTCTTGTTAACAAACTACAGTTTTGGCAAGTCGGTTAGGACATCTACTTTGCGCATCACACAAGTAATTTTTCAACAATTGTTTTCAGGCAGATTAATTCCAGTGGGTCAGAAGTTTACATACACTAAGTTGACTGTGCCTTTAAACAGCTTGGAAAATTCCAGAAAATTGTCATGGCTTTAGAAGCTTCTGATAGGCTAATTGGCATCATTTGAGTCAATTGGAGGTGTACCTGTGGATGTATTTCAAGGCCCACCTTCAAACTCAGTGCCTCTTTACTTGACATCATGGGAAAATCAAAAGAAATCAGCCAAGACCTCAGAAAAAAAGTGTAGACCTCCACAAGTCTGGTTCATCCTTGGGAGCAATTTCCAAACGCCTGAATGTACCACATTCATCTGTACAAACAATAGTACGCAAGAATAAACATCATAGGACCATGCAGCCGCCATACCGCACAGGAAGGAGATGTGGTCTGTCTTCTAGAGATGAACGTACCTTGGTGCGAAAAGTGCAAATCAATCCCAGAGCAAAGGACCTTGTGAAGATTCTGGAGGAAACGGGTACAAAAGTATCTATATCCACAGTAAAACGAGTCCTATATCGACATAACCTGAAAGGCCGCTCAGCAAGGAAGAAGCCACTGCTCCAAAACCGCCATTAAAAAAGCCAAACTACGGTTTGCAACTGCACATGGGGACAACGATCGTACTTTTTGGAGAAATGCCCTCTGGTCTGATGAAACAAAAATAGAACTGTTTGGCCATAATGACCATCGTTATGTTTGGAGGAAAAAGGGGGAGGCTTGCAAGCTGAAGAGTACAGGTGTGGCAGCATCATGTTGTGGGGGTGCTTTGCTGCAGGAAAGACTGGTGCACTTCACAAAATAGATGGCATCATGAGGGAAATTATGTGGATATTGAAGCAACATCAAGACATCAGTCAGGAAGTTCAAGCTTGGTCTCAAATGGGTCTTCCAAAATGGACAATGACCCCAAGCATACTTCCAAAGTTGTGGCAAAATGGCTTAAGGACAGCAAAGTCAAGGTATTGGAGTGGCCATCACAAAGCCTTGACTTCAATCCTATAGAAAATGTGTGGGCGGAACTGAAAAAGCGCGTGCGAACAAGGAGGCCTACAAACCTGACTCAGTTACACCAGCTCTGTCAGGAGGAATGGGCCAAAATTCACCCAACTTATTGTGGGAAGCTTGTGGAAGGCTACCCAAAATGTTTGACCTAAGTTAAACAATTTAAAGGCAATGCTACCAATACTAATTGAATGTATGTAAACATCTGACCCACTGGGAATGTGATGAAATACCGTAATTTCCGGACTATAAGCCGCAACTTTTTTCCCACGCTTTGAACCTCGCGGCTTAAACAATGACGCGGCTAATATATGGATTTTTCCCGCTTTCAATTTTTTTTCTCCAAAAAAACACATTCTGTGACGTGCTCAGTTTTTTGGCGGCATGAAGCTTTTATTAGACCAATGAAATTGCCGAACGGGTTAAGGTCAAACAACTTTTTTGTTTACTGTTTAGATTAAATCGAGCGCTCTCAAACTTCCCATCATTCTGATTACGGTAGTCATTTTGTCACCCTCATCATGGCAAAGACACAGAGAAATGCATATGATGCAGCTTTCAAGTTAAAGGCGATTGATCTGGCTGTTGGAAAAGGAAATAGAGCTGCTGCACGGGAGCTTGGTCTTAATGAGTCGATGATAAGACGTTGGAAACAGCAGTGTGAGGGATTGACTCAGTGCAAAAAGACAACTAAAGCTTACTGCTAATTTTTTATTTTTTTGTTACAAGCCGTGTTTCGTTAAAGCCTATTTATTTTTGTTACAAGCCGTGTTTCGTTAAAGCCTGTGTAAAGTTCATTTGTTTCAATGTACCGGTAGGCACCTGCGGCTTATAGACATGTGCGGCTTATTTATGTTCAAAATAATACTTTTTTTAAATTCAGTGGGTGCGGCTTATATTCAGGTGCGCTCAATAGTCCGGAAATTACGGTAACTAAAAGCTGAAATAAATCATTCTCTACTATTATTCTGACATTTCACATTCTTGAAATGAAGTGGTGATCCTAACTGACCTAAAACAGGGAATTTTTACTAGGATTAAATGTCAGGAATTGTGAAAAACTGTGTTTAAATGTATTTGGCTAAGGTGCATGTAAACTTCCAACTTCAAATGTCGTCCCATGGTCTCGATTTTGTGTGATGGTGGGGACGCAGGGCTGTGTTCCAAACAACAAACTGCAAGTGTGCTTGCTTCAGTTCCTCAATGGCATGGCTAGCAGAGCTAAAAAAAAAAAAAAGCACCTTATAGTAGAAGGCTCTTTCCTTGAGTCATAAAAGTGCATTGAAATGACTTAGGAACAGTACACACTTTGGACAGGTGTGTGGCCACTTAGACACCAGTCAGACCTCACTCAAACCATTTTTGACTTATCTTGCTCCTACTCCAAAATGTCAATGAATATTCATATAAATGTTTCCTGAGTATTTTCAGATTTCATTATTGACAAATGGCATGAAAAGTACAGTAAATGTCAAATGCACATAATCAACAGTGTAATGTTTGGATTCAGTCTTGTCAGGTGAGCTGTTGTGTTTTCACCTTTGGTCAAAACATTTCCCCATCAACTCTAAAGTGTTCTCTTTCAATTTCTACCATTGTAATGCATATGCTTTTTATAATTTTTCTGTTAAATGTCAATTTGGCCCTATCCATGTTGACCAACTTCCACGAGTTGAAGTGGTTAAACAAACAAGTTAAATATACCATATGAAAACCATCAACAAAAAAATCTGCAAGAACTTGATAAACTGCATTCATCTTCTCATTAAAAGTGTGTTGTGAAAATTTGTGATCATATCCTACACAGTACAAACACAATTTGAAACAGTCTTTTTAGGTTTATATATGCCTTGTACATTGAGTGTACAAAACATAAGGAACACCTTCCTAATACTGAGTTGCACCCTTTTGCCCTCAGAACAGCCTCAATTTGTCAGGACATGGACTCTACAAGGTGTCAAAAGTGTTCCACAGGGATGCTGGCCCATGTTGACTCCAATGCTTCCTACAGTTGTGTCAAGTTGCCTGGATGTACTTTGGGTGGTGGACCATTCTTGATACACATAGGAAACCCAGCAGCAGCATTGCGGTGCATGACACACTCAAACCAGTGCGCCTGGCACTTACTACCATACCCCATTCAAAGGCACTTAAATCTTTTGTCTCGCCCATTCACCCTCTGAATGGCACACATACACAATCCATGTCTCAGTTGTCTCAAGACTTAAAAATCCTTCTTTAAGTTGATTTAACAGGTAATATCAATAGGGATCATAGACTGACCAGGTGAATCCAGGTGAAAGCTATGTCATGGGAAGTGCAGGTGTTCCTAATGTCTTATACATTCAGTGTTTTTCACAATGTCTGGATGCAATATTCTACCCAGGAATATTCAACACTGAAATCTGTTACTCTGGTTATTCCAAATGCATCTGTTGATCTTTTCAGTTGACAACAATGTAGATTCATCTTTGTCTTTAATACAAGGTTTGATCTAAACGTCAGAAGCTATCGAGTGGAATGGTTACTTTCAATGTTATAGAGTGGAATGGTTTTTCTGCTGGTGTATCCTGAGGTATCTCCTCTCTGAAAACCTCTTCCCGCAGTGCGTACAGGCGAATGGCCTCTCTCCCGTGTGGACCTTCAGGTGCATCTTCAGGTTGCCAGCCTGGATGAAGCGCATGTGACACTGGGGGCAGCTGTAGGGTTTCTCCCCTGTGTGGACCTTCTGATGCAACTTCAGGTGATCCTGGCGGGAGAACCTTTTCTCACACTGGGGGCAGCTGAAGGGTTTCTCCCCTGTGTGGATCCTCTGGTGCCTTTCCACCTTTTGGGGACAGCTGAAGCCTTGGTTACAGAACATGCAAAGGAACCGCTTCTCTTTAGTATTGCCTGATGTTTCTCCCCCTCCCCGAGCCTTTGCCCTTTGGTCATTTGAGTTCAATACCTGATTGAAAAGGACGTGTCCGTGTGCATCAGAAAACCCCATCGACGTGGACACTGGGTTGCGATCCTTGAATGTGTGTAAAGGGGAGTGGGTTGCCACATTTGGATTTGTCTCTAAGCTTCCCTTGTAATCTAAGAATTCTCTGCTCTGTGAGTGTCCGTCTCCTAGGAGATGATCTGCATTCCATGTGGGAGGAGCGTCGCCCTCCACATCTACGACCAGACCCTCCCCTTTCTTATCTAGGCACCCTTCAGAGTATACACTACTACTGTATTGGTTCCAGTACCCTCTAGATAGATCAGTCTGTGTCTCTAAACCCAAGGGCATGTTGCCAGGGTCCATCTCTGTAGCGTAAGAACAAGATGGATCATCACCGCCAGTGTCTGACATATCACCTTCACCATGTCCAAAATAATTAACGGTCCTCTCGCTCTGGTGAAATACCGGTAAATACACTGAGCTGGGAGTAGGAGGACAGCCCAGTGGCCCCAGCCTCTCTGGGTCTGATCTGTGGTCAGATTCTGTGTGTAAGAGCCTGTGTGTTACAGTTAAAGTCTTGGTGTCTGTCTCTGACTTGAGGACAGTGATCGGCGTTCCACTGACCTCCGTGATCCTGCGTTGGGTCCTGGGCTGCGCTGGGATGGTGGTGGGTTCCTCCGTGGCTACAGGGAGCACTCCAGCTACTGCTGCAGTCTGGATGTCTCTGTTGTGCCGTGGTTCCTCCTCTCCTTCAGACCTCTCCAGCTTGACCCCAGGATCTGCAGCCTCTGCATCTGCAGACTGACCAGAAGAGAGGAGCTTATCATTGGTACATGAGCTAAATTGGATAACAATGTTGTAGAGAAGTCTCACAAGCTCCCATGTCCTCCTGAGAGGATATGGCCGCTTTTTAAGACCATACATGCCCCTGTGTCAGGTCCTGTTGTACCTTTTGAGAAGACATTCTGGGCTTATCAATTATATTATGTGGTGGTTGTGTCACCTTCATAATTTTTTTTCCTGGTTCTCCAAAATGGCTACAGTCACCATCACAATTAGTAATTGTGTAATTATAATTTTTTTGAGTTTGATAATCAAATTGTTTCTAATTAGGTAAGTATCCCAGTAGTAGTTTGGTAATAATTTGTTCAGATTAAATAAGTGCAAAATATGGAGGTTGATATAGTGCCGAGTTATTTACCGAAATGTCGGTTTATTTTCGTTTTTTAAATAACTTAGACTGTTCAATTATTTGAATTCCATTTAGTTTGTTTTTGGTGTGTGCTCTCAGCACACCATTTGTGCACTTTTTCTAGAGAGATTTCTCTCTGGGATATGTTGCCCAACTCATCATAGTTAAGCTCAGAAAACATTGTAATTAACTACAATAACCAGAATCAATTGCGTCTACATCTGCCTGTTCTCATTGGTTATTGCCTGTGGGGCTGGCAGACAGACATGGAGAGGAATAGCGATAGAGAGATGAGAGATAATGCGGTTGCATAGGTATCTCTACCCGACAATGCATCTAATTGATTGATAGTTGTTATTTAGCAGTCTTAAAAGTATGGCTTATCTACTTTGAACTACTGAAATTGTGATTTCATCAGACAGCAGGCTGCTAGGCTAACCTATTAGCCTGAAGGATGACTCTTTGGGGAGCACAGAGATAGATGGCTGCAGTGTTAATTTTGTCACCAATTTTAGATTTAGTCTGACTAAAATACCTTTGTCTTAGTCCCATTTTTAAAATTGCATCCTTAGTTATCAGTAGACTACAACTCTGGACATTTTTAGTCTAGTTGTAGTCACAATTATTTTAGTCATTCTAGTTTTGTTTTTTTAACAGTTCATACAAACCTCTAACTTAACTTCCATCATGGACATTATAGCTTCCACTCCCTTAGTCACAGCCATTTTAGTCACAAATTAGTGCACTTTTTTCTATTAAATTAATATTTAGGCTACCTCTAACTTCTATCATGTGCACATTCAGATAGCCTTGTACAACTAGGTCTACTATCCCCTTCTATACCTTAGCTGGCAACATTGATATTGTAGCAGATTGTAACCAATGCCAGCCATAATCAACCATTTATACTATACAGCCTTGGCTACAGGTTAAACAATTTACAGCTCTGATTTTCTCCCCATCATAACTGTCAAGGGGGTAAATAACAGTGGTTTCTTTGAAAGGGGTGAATTTTACCTTTCCTGAGATGCCAGAAGCATTACTGTACTCCTAATATTCAACAAATTAAATTAGTTTTTCCCCGTAGGAAAAAAGCAACCGCAACTCACATTTGCAGATCGTGAGAGCCAGTATCCAACACAGATTAATGAATAACAGCACACGTGGGAAAATAGAGCCTACATGAAAGTAAGAGAGAGAGAGTCAATTGTTTCTAGTTGAGGTTAGTTACAAGTGAAATCTCACTTTGCATCAGTTAAAAATGACTGAATAGTCTGGGTGTTTTTATGCAACACAATATAGCTCGCCAGCTTGTAGTCCTAAAAAAACTAAATGAGTTAGCATTTTCTACCTCTGGTTCGTTGGGGGATCTACACAGACGACGCAATCAGAGCCGACGGAGGTCCGTTTACGTCGCTCTCTACGTAGTTCTACGTACATTTGTGTGGCTGTATTTTTGGAATGCGACTCAAAACGGACCTACATATTACCAAAATGTTGATATCAACCTGGCCAGATTGTATAATTTGGTTCAGTTCTGTCGTCACATTCTGTGATTGGCTTGCTTGGCTACGTTAGCCGACATAGGCTACGTCAACTACAGCGGTGTGTTTGATCTGCGCATGTGCCAGCACCAGCAGCGCAAGTCTCACTCTATGCTTACAGTGGCAAGAAAAAGCATGTGAACCCTTTGGAATTATCTGGATTTCTGCATAAATTGGTCATAAAATGTGATCTGATCTTCATCCAAGTCATAACAATAGACAGCGCAGGGTGGTAAAAGTATGTTAACCCTTGGATCTAATAACTGGTTGACCCCCGCAGCAATAACCTCAACCAAACGTTTTGTGTAGTTGTGGATCAGACCTGCACAACGGTCAGGAGGAATTTTGGACCATTCCTCTTTACAAAACTGTTTCAGTTCAGCAATGTTCTTGGGATGTCTGGTGTGAACCGCTCTCAAGGTCACGCCACAGCATCTCAATCCGGTTGAGGTCAGGACTCTGACATGCCAGAAGTTGTATTTTCTTCTGTTGAAGCCATTCTGTTGTTGATTTACTTCTGTGTTTTGGGTCGTTGTCCTGTTGCATTACCCAACTTCTGTTGAGCTTCAATTGGCAGTCAGCCTTACATTCTCCTACAAAATGTCTTGATAAACTTGCAAATTCATTTTTCCATCAGCGATAGCAAGCTGTCCAGGCCCTGAGGCAGCCCCAAAACATGATGCTCCCTCCATGTTGGTGTGCTGTGCCTTTTTTTCTCCACACAGTGTTGTGTGTTCCTTCAAACAACTCAACTGTAGTTTCATCTGTCCACAGAATATTTTGCCAGCAGCACTGTGGAACATTCAGGTACTCTTTTGCAACCTTCAGACGTGCATCAATTTTTTTGGGGGGACAGCAATGGCTTCTTCACGTGGTGTCCTCCCATGAACAAAAATTATTGTTTAGTGTTTTACGTTTCGTAGACTCGTCAACAGTTATGTTAGCATGTTCCAGAGATTACTAAATCTTTAGCTGACACTCTAGGATTCTTCTTAACCTCATTGAGCATTCTGCACTGTGCTCTTGCAGTCATCTTTGCAGGACAGCCACTCCTAGGCAGAGGAGCAACAGTGCTGAACTTTCTCCATTTATAGAAAATGTGTCTTTACCGTGGACTGATGAACGTCAAGACTTTTAGAGATACTTTGTTAACCCTTTCCAGCTTTATGCAAGTCAACAATTCTTAATCTTATGTCTTCTGAGATCTTGTTTGTTCGATGCATGGTTCACATCAGGCAATGCGTCTTGTGAATAGCAAACTCAAATTTGTGATTTATTTTTTATTTTTTTTTAAATAGTGCAGGGCAGCGCAAATCAACACCTCCAATCTCGTCTCATTGATTGGACTCCAGGTTATCTGACTCCTGACTCCAATTAGCTTTTGGCGAAGTCATTAGCCTAGGGGTTCATATACTTTTTCCAACCTTCACTGTGAATGTTTAAATGATGTATTCAATATAGACAAGAAAAATACAATAATTTGTGTTATTAGTTGATGCAGACTGTTTGTTGATGAAGATCAGACCAAATTATATGACCAATTTATGCATTAGTCCAGGTAATTCCACAGGGTTCACATACTTTTTCTTGACACTGTATGTGCGAGTGTAGTGAGTTCGGAAAAACTGAAAGTATGCATCTTAGAAATAGTTCTCACATACAAACGTTGTCCAAACTCAAATAGGCTTCCCCAAAATAACATGGATGCTGTAGTAGAATGTTTATTTTGATAAATGCACAAAAATCACACCAGGTAGCCTGATTTCATTTATGTCATGAAAATGATTAGGGAAATCCTTCTTATTGCAAAGCATGTTAACGCTTAAATCAAACTATTATATTGTGTTCCTAAGGGTCAGTCACCGGGATCAGCTTTTAACACCACCCACTCTACACAATGTAAAGGCTAAACTTACGAATGCACGTAGTGGTACTTAATCTTAACCTAGACCGTCACACTGAACATGCCTAGACGTCCTAGAAATCGTTTACGACCTAAGAATTTGCCCACATAAGACAGCTAAAATCATACATACAGTCTGTGGAGGCCTTTACCAGATCGAACGAAAATGCAAGGATGGTGTATTGTTTTGCTCCAGGCTGCAACCATATCTCTACGACATTTATCGTTTTATCGGTTCCCGAAATATGTCATTAATAAACTTTGGGTCCATCTGACAAGGTAGTGAGACATCAAAGGCAGGTGTAGAGGTAGTTTTTCTTTTTTACATGTTAGCACATTATCTTTACTTGTTTTGATTACATAAATGCTTAACTTCAATGTTAGCTGATGAAACTGAGAACAAAACATATAAAATCTCCTAAGCCTGTGTTTACCAGACCTTATTTTCGGGATTTATAAAAATAAACATTAATTTCCCCATAGGCTTTGGCCAATGAGCCATGGCGGAGTTAGCCTCCGTTAGTGCATACAAAAATATGCCATTAATATTGCTCTCTATTACACTAACCTCTATCACGATAATGTTCTGAGTTGAGGTTCCTGTGCCCTCAACAGTGATTGGTTGGCCATGGCTCCATGTATTGTGACCCACTGGCTTCACAAAGCTCCTGTGGCCTCCAGTGAGATGCCCTTCACCTGAGAGTGATTGGGGAAAAGAGCCGTTGGTTAGCTACAGTCAATGCTCAACGGCATATTTATCAAACACTGGCTAGAATTGACAAGGATGTAAGACTTATCATTCTTGATATACTATTTATTGATCGATGTATTATGTAACATGCATCACATTGCTTTCATTGAGTAGATAATAGGAAATTAAGTCAATGAAGAATCTGGTTAGAATATGAGTGTCTTCGCGCAAGTGCTTACTATCCTGGTTTACAATACCCAATTCTGGTTAACACATTTGAACATATGTGCAGAAGGGAACGGGGCGACAGGCACTGAGCTATATATGAACCGCGACGAAGCGACAGGTACTGAGCTATGAACGTCGCCAGGCCGCGCAGCCTCAGCAAAATGTACCTCTTGCCATTCCTCTGTATCGGTCGACGATCTTGACACTACTGGGACGACTGGCGAGGACGCGATCTCGTATTGTCCTCTCTGCCCGCTCCCGTGCCACCTTTAGTTCCAGTTGCTGTAGTTTCCTCCGCAATGCCCCATTTTCTTTCTGGCTTTGAGTTATTTCCAAACGAAACACTGCATAGTCGTCGCCTACGAGTTTACAGATCTCTGCCACGGCTGCATTTGCCAGCACCTCCATGACAGAGGCTATTTGAGTGTGAAAAACCATACAATTAGCCATTGTTTGCTAAGCAGCTAGCTTGCGTTACCTAGATAACATAAATCAACCAAGTACAGTCTCCAACGCAAATTAAACACTACCTGATGCATGTGTGTAATGCGGTGTAGTTCAATTAGTCATATTGAGTTATATGGTGTTAATAAAACGTCTACACAATTAAAAACACTAACGTGAAATTTGTTTTTGACCACTGTTGACTTCCGTTTACTTCTTCTTCTATAATATTATGGTGGTCCTCAAACGTTAGTTGCATTCCGCCACGTACTGTACTGGAGTGTGTAGTCAATCACAGCTAAATGAATAGACTAAATAAATAAACAAACATTAAAATAAACCCTCCTATCTAATCCTGTATTACTAAGAAAATTTAAAGAGCCCTGTACTTACATCAACACATGCATCACTGTTTCATCACCCATACACTCTGTACACAAACCATTTGCATGCTTGCCAACCAAATATAAGGACGAGTTCAATGTACAATGTCCTAAACGCAAACACCACCTCTTCCTTCTTAATTTGAATCTTGGTCCACCGACCTTTCTATGGCTGGCATATAAATGCCCTTGGGTTCTGAGTCCCACCTCTTCTACCACATATCTATCATAATTGCTCTAATCTTACCTTTGGCCTCACCTCGTGGAGCATGAATATCAATTACATCTTGTTTTTAAAGTCCTTTTGGCTACCTGGGACCCAGACACTTCCGTTTACACTGAAAAGAAAGGATCTTATTGGTTGGCATCATAGCTCAAAGGGTGTGGTTAAATAAAAAAAAGTATGCAAGCTGTTTTGTGAAATACGGTACTGCTTATTACATTACACATCAAATCTCCTATGATCAGTATCTTTTAAGCAGTGAGCAGACTTGTTTTGAAAGAACAGCATGTTAGCAAGAATAGAGTAGAGCATAATAAAATGACTATTCCATCTAGTCAGTCAGGTAAATATTCAACTGTCCTTGTTCTAGGCAAGATTTACTGTCTCTCTAAAAACAGATTTACACAAGCCTGTTTCAAATGACAAGTTAACAAAAGGGTTAATGAGGGGTATGTGGTTAATTACTCTTTTTACCCCAAGACACTGAACATGAAAACTATAATAAATGTCAGCTAAAGAATGGTCCCTAAATATCCCATGTACATCTCAAGCCCCACTGCTACGTTTCTCCCCGTTGTGGACACTCCTATGTCTGATAAGGCTACTCTGGAAGGAGAAGCTCTTGTAACATAGTTTGCTCTTGAGATGGTTTGTGATGAGTTGGACCACAGAGTGAAGGAAAAGCAGTGCTCAGCATATATGGGAACTCCTTCAACACTGTTGGAAAAACATTCCTCATGAAGCTGGTTGAGAGAATGCCAAGAGTGTGCAAAGCTGTCATCAAGGCAAAGGGTGGCCACTTTGAAGAATATCAAATATATTTTGATTTGCGTAACACTTTTTTGGTTACTACGTGATTCCATATGTGTTATTTCATAGTTTTTATGTGTTCACTATTATTCTACAATATAGAAAATAGTAAAAATAAAGAAAAACAGAATGAGTAGGTGTGTCCAAACTTTTGACTGGTACTGTGTATATATAGATATATATTATAGATAACACCCTGTTCTTTCTAAACAAGTCTGCTCTGAGTGTCACGGATACTGATCATGAAAAGTTGTGATTGTTAATTTGTATTTATGTATATTTCAGTGGTGGACACACTATGGCTGTGAATTGTTTTGATGAATTTGTAATGCAGCAAGCAATAGCATTTCAAAGAGCAGCTCAGAGCGCTCCTTGTTCCATTTAATCACGCCCCATGACGCCAACCAATGAAATCCTTTCTCTTCAGTCTAAAAAGGAAGTAAACAGTGACCGAGAACAATTTTCACGTTAGCGTTTTTATTGTTACTATTTAGACATTTATTAACCTAATGGAACAAAAAATGACTAATTTAACTGCTAAGCATCATATACTTACCCCAAGTAGTCTTTAATTCGCGTTGGAGATAGGACTTGGTTGATAGAGGTTATCTAGGTGACGCTAACTAGCTATTAACAATGGCTAACTGTATGGTTTTTCACACTCAAATAGCCTCCATCATGGAGATGCTAGCGAATGCAGCCGTGGCAGAGATCTGTAAACTCGTAGACGATGACTATGCAGTGTTTCGTTTGGAAATTTCTCAAAGCCAGAAAGAAATCAGGGGTTTGCGGAGGAAACTACAGCTACTTGAACTGAAGGTGACACGGGAGCGCGCAGAGAAGACAATACGAGAGCGCGTCCTTGCCAGTCGTCCCAGTAGTGTCAAGATCGTCGACCGATACAGAGGAATGGCAAGAGGTACATTTTGCCCCGTTCCCTTCTGACCACGTGTTTGGATAGTATGCAATAATTCCCCAGATTACTTAGTTATCTTGCAAGAAGTTATGAGAAGTGTTACTTACATCCTTGCCAATTCTAGACTGCGTCAAAACTCAATAGTGTACAATGGTCAATATATCGTTGAGCATTGACAGCACCTAACCTAACTACCTCTTTTCACCCAATCACTCTCGCAGGTGAAGGACATCTCACTGGAAGCCACAGGAACTTTGTGAAGCCAGCGGGCCACAATACATGGAGAAATGACGAACCCATAGCTGTAGATGAAGGGAGTGGAACCTCAACCCAGCACGTTATTGTAATAGAGGTAAGTGCAATAGGGTTACATTAAAATCACAGTACATCAAATGTGACAAGTTTCAGAAAGGCTTCCCTCAGCTATTCACTTGCTTACATGTACATCCAAATTTATCTGCCATAGGGGAGACTTTCCTACGGCATTGTTATCCAATTCCACTCATGTACTGGTAATAACCTCCTCTCTTTTTGTCAGTCTGCAGAGGCTGCAGGCCCTGGGGTCAAGCAGGAGAGATCTGAAGGAGAGGAGAACCCACGGCACAGCAGAGACATCCAGACTGGAGCAGCTGGAGCGCCCTATGAAGCCACAGAGGACCCCACCACCACTGTCGCCGCATCCCAGCCCAGGACCCAACGCAGCATCATGGAGGTCAGTGGAAGGCCGGACGCCATCCTCAATTCAGAGACAGACCCCAAGACTTTAACTGTAACACACAGGCTCTTAGACACAGGATCTGAACAAATATCAGACCCAGAGAGACTGGGGCAGGGGCCACTGGGCTGTCCTCCTGCTCCCGGCTCAGAGTACTTACCGGTATTTCACCAGAGTCAGAGGCCTGTTCATTCCTGTGGGGATGATGACATGTTAGACACTGGTGGTGATGATGATCCGTCTTGTTCTTACACTACAGAGATGGACCCTGGCAACATGCCCTTGTGTTTAGAGAGACACACTGATCTGTCTAGAGGGGAATGGAACCGGTATAGTAGTAGTGTGTACTCTGAAGGGTGCCTATATAAGAAAGAGGGGGTTATAGTCGTGGATGAGGTGAAAGTGGAGGGCGACACACCTCTGCCATGGAATGTAGACGAGACTCACTTAGGGGAAGGACACTCACAGGGCAACACCAGTGACTTCTTAGACTACAGGGAAAGCTTAGAGACAAATACATATGTTACGACTCACTCCCCTTTACACGTGTTCAGGGATCGCGATCCAGTGTCTACGTCAATGGCACCTTCCGATTCACACGGCCGTGTCCTTTTCGATCAGGCATTGAACTCAAATGACAGGGCTAGAGCCCAGTCTCGGGGAGGGGGAGCAATATCAGGCGGTAGTAAAGAAAAACGGTTCCTCTGCATGTTCTGTAGCAAAGGATTCAGCTGCTCCCAGAAGGTGGAGATCCACCAGAGGGTCCACACGGGGGAGAAACCCTACAGCTGTACCCAGTGTCACATGCGCTTCACCCAAGCTGGTGACCTGAAGAGGCATCAGAGGGTCCACACCGGGGAGAAACCTTACAGCTGCCCCCAGTGTGAGAAGAGGTTCTCCCGCCACCACCATTTGAAGATGCACTTGAAGGTCCACACGGGAGAGAGGCCGTTTGTCTGAACGCACTGCTGGTAGAGGTTCTCAGAAAGGAGCTACCTCAGTATACACCAGCAGAAAAAACATTCCACTTTATAACATAGCTTCTGACGTTTAAATCAAACCCTGCATTAAAAACAAAGAAAATTCTTTTTTTTCATCTGCAGAAAAGACCCACAGATGCATTTGTAATAATGAGAGTAACAGATTTCAGTGTTGAATATTCCTGGGTAGAATATTGCATCCAGACATTGTGTGAAATATGGAAATGTGTGAGGCTGAAAAAGTCTGTTACATATTGTGTTTGTACTGTGTAGGCTATTTGATGTTCAGAAATGACTATTTCATTACTTCCATTCAACTACTTAGTTTTTTCCCAAATACTCTTTTTAATGAGAAAATGTATGCAGTTTATCAAGTTCATGCTGATTTTTAGTTGAGTCATTTGTATGTGTGGTTTTCATATGGTGTATTTAAAACATGTTTGTTTAATAAACACAAAATGGGACCTTTCATTCTGACTTTCATTGACATTTCCTTTAATATACTGTGCTTTCAGAAAGTATTCAGACCCCTTGACTATTTCCACATTTGTTACTTTACAGCCCTATTCTAAAATGTATTAAATTATTCTTTCCCCTCAATCTACACACAATACCCCATAAGGACAAAGCGAAAACATGTTTTTAGAAAAAAATAAAAAGAATACCACATTTACATAAGTATTCAGACCCTTTGCTATGAGACTCGAAATTGAGCTCAGGTGCATCCTGTTTCCATTGGTCATCCTTGAGATGTTTCAACAACTTAATTGGAGTCTACCTGTGGTAAATTAAATTGATTGGACATGATTTGGAAAGGCACACACCTGTCTATATAAGGTCCCACATTTGACAGTGCATGTCAGAGCAAAACCATGTCATGAGGTTGAAGGAATTGTCCGTAAAGCTCAGAGACAGGATTGTGTCGAGGCACAGATCTGGGGAAGGGTACCAAAACATTTCTGCAGCATTGAAGGTCCCCAAGAACACAGTGGCCTCCATTTTAAATTGAAGAAGTTTGGAACCACCAAGACTCTTCTTACAGCTGGCCACCTGGCCAAACTGAGCAATCGAGGGAGAAGGGCCTTGGTCAGGGAGGTGACCAAAAACCTGATGGTCACTCTGACAGAGCTCCAGAGTTGCTCTGTGGAGATGGGAGAACCTTCCAGAAGGACAACCATCTCTGCAGTGCTCCACCAATCATGCCTTTATGGTAGAGTGGCCAGACGGAAGCCACTCCTCAGTAAAAGGCACATGACAGCCCGCTTGGAGTTTGCCAAAATGCACATAAAGAACTCTCAGACCATGAGAAACAAGGTTCTTTGGTCTGATGAAACCAATATTGAGCTCTTGGCCTGAATGCCAAGCATCAAGTTTGGAGGAAACCTGGCACCATCCCAACAGTGATGCATGGTGGTGGCAGCATCATGCTGTGGGGATGTTTTTCGGCGGCAGGGACTGGAAGACTAGTCAGGATCGAGGGAAAGATGAACGGAGCAAAGTAAAGAGATCCTTGATGAAAACCTGCTCCAGGGCGCTCCGGACCTTAGACTGGGGCGAAGGTTCACCTTCCAACAGGACAATGACCTGAAGCACACAGTCAAGACAACACGGGAGTGGCTTCAGGACAAGTCTCCGAATGTCCTTGAGTGGTCCAGCCAGAGCCCAGACTTCAATCCGATCTAACATCTCTGGAGAGGCCTGAAAATAGCTGTGCAGCGATGCTCCCCATCCAACCTGACAGAGCTTGAGAGGATCTGCAGAGAAGAATGGGAGAAACTCCCCAAATACAGGTGTGCCAAGCTTGTAGAGTCATACCCAAGAAGTCTCGAGGCTGCCAAAGGTGCTTCAACAAAGTACTGAGTAAAGGGTCTGAATCCTTATGTAAATGTAATATATTTTTTATGTTTAATAAATTAGAAAAAATGTCAAAACCTGTTTTTGCTTTGTCATTATGGGGTATTATGTGTAGATTGAAAGGGAAATAATGATTTAATCAATTAAGTAACATAACAAAATGTGGAAAAAGTCAAGGGGTCCAAATGAACTGTACATCAGATCTGATCTCACACTATTCATACACACAACAGCGCTTTATAACCAATATACACTTACTAAATATACCTACACATACCCACACACAAAGAAACACCTACTGTACACTTCAAAATAGTTTAGTCAGGGTTGTATGACTTGACTTATGATAGCTAACTTATTTACCCACAACAACATATTTATGTCCACCATGATGGGTTTAACAACAATGAAGTAATTCTGTAACTATAGTATAGGACTCAAGTGTAGTGGGGATGGGTAAACACTCCATGTTGAAAGTGTGTTTATCTGTGTGTACGTACCTGAGGGAGAATATGTCTATGGTCTGTATCACCTCTCTCTTCCAGGAGGAGGAGGGTCCAGAGGGGCTGCTGGTGAAGGAGGAGGGCTGTGAGGAGGGTCTGGGGAACCCTGAGGGGACCATGGTCATGGAGGACAACCAGACTACACCTCCTGAACCCACAGAGGAACCAGTTGAGCAGAACAGGACCACACACAGTCTCACTGAGGTGAGCCCACTGTGAACTAATGTCTGAATGGTATTAGGTCAGGGCCTGTATCCACAAAGCCTCTCAGAGTAGGAGTGCTGATCTAGGATCAGTTTTGCCTTTCTAGATCGTAATGAATAAGAACTGATCCTCAATCAGCACTTCTACTGAGAGTATCTCAGAGTAGGAATGCTGATCGCTGTTCATAATAAATATGATTGTATGGACAGATCCTATATCAGCACTCCTACACCAAGACACTTCGTGGATACGGGCCCAGGTCTTGATTAATTTAGTCTGGGATCATGCCTTTGAATTATCAAACCATTAAAGGGATAAGTCAGATGAACTGGTGGATACCATTTTTACGTCTCTGCATCCAATATCCAGGAAGTTAGAGGGAATTTCACGAGCCAGTGCTAACTAGCTTAGTAATCAAATCAATGACAATGTTTGCATAGTATCCATGGCAATCCCTCATTGCCCAATCCAATCATATCAGATTTCTTGGTCCTCTCCCTCTATTTCTTACAGTCAGTAGACAAAGAGGATGGGATGCCTGATCTGCAGCTGGTCAAAGAGGAGACAATAGAGAACAGACCAGAGAGTGGACTAAAGATCTGGGATGAAGGTAAGGGAGAAATACATAGAGAACATATATATACTATGTGTATATATACATCAATAGGAATAGAGATGCACCTGCATAAAATGAAATAAATACAACTTGTGTTTATCTACTAAAACAAACATAATGTTTGAACTTGACCAGGTAATTGACTCAAACTCCATATGTTGAGTTTTCTGCCATGTAACCTCTTCCTGCAGGTGGTTGGCTGGAAGCTAACAGAGGAGACTGGGCGGCCATCTTGGATTCCCAGACCCAGACTGTTGCAGCCAAGGTTCCTGTGGACGACATCACCGAGCAGGCCAGGACCAGAGGCGACATAGTGGAGGTCAGTGGATGGGAAAGTGTCCTCAGCTCTGGGCTTGGCAACAACACTATTAACCACAACCAGAAACAGACAGTCGAACCAGAAAACAACATCTCCATGACAACAGACTGGCTGAGACCAGGGCGAGGTGTATATTTGGTCTACGGGGACGGGGTGTCCGTATGCGGTGGGAAAGAACAGACACGGCTAGTGATGCTCCTATAGTTGTGATTCACAGAGACTGATGGCGCATCAGGTTAACCCCCGAACAGGTATTGCCTTTAGCCTGCCTTCGATTAGCCTGATGACTCACACCAAATTATTTAGCTTCTTTGTCATTCGCCACACACTTTACTCTGAGACTGCCATCATTGAAGTCGTTTGTGGTGACGAGGGGTGTTGTACAAAACAAAGTCATCAGCGATTGTATCGTCTCTAACCAATCAGAGTATTTGAATTTATGAAGGAAATCGTTGTGGAAATCTGTTGAAGCTCAAGTTGGCTACACAATGCAATGCTCTTTCTATTGGCTGGCTGGCTAGCTAGCTAGCAAACATAGCTACAAACAATAATACCAAATATAATATCAGCATGTGACATAGCTATTTAGCTGTAAAATCGCCTAAACAACCTGCAGTATCAATCTCACCATGTTCAACCTGCAGATTGATGTGCCTCAGAGTGGAGTCTAACATTGGCAACGGCAAATATACTTTTGAGGAGATGCCCGCACGGTGCATTCTGAGCAATTCAAAAACTCAATATTAGCACTAATTTTGTCAAGAAGAAGCCGTGCTGCCCAGTTCTGAGCCAATTGTAATTTTCCTAAGTCCGTATTTGTGGCACCTGGAAAGGAGTCCAGGTGCGAAAAAAATAGGGCCTGTAGAACCTGCCTTGTTGATAGTGTTGTTAAGAAGGCAGAGCAGCGCGTTATTAAGGACAGACTTCTCCGCAGATTTAGTTGAAGTTTGGGGTTTAGAGTATCAAAGCCAATGACGAATTTTCAAACCTCCGCTTTACCCACGTGTGTTCTGGCTCTGGCCCAACCCATCGGTTTCTGGACCAATCAGTCGGCCCCAAATGTGTTCGCAATGGTGAAGATCTAAACTCATTGCGGAGAAGAAAATTACAGTTGAAAATTACAGTTCACATACACCTTAGCCAAATATATTTAAACTCAGTTTTCCGCAATTCCTGGCATTTAATCCTTGTAAAAATGCACTGTCTTAGGTCAGTTAGGATCACCACTTTATTTTAAAAATGTGAAATGTCAGAATAATAGTAGAGAGAGATTTCTTTCAGCTTTTATTTCTTTCATCACATTCCCAGTGGGTCAGAAGTTTACATACACTCAATTAGTATTTGGTAGCATTGCCTTTAAATTGTTTAACTTGGGTCAAACGTTTTGGGTAGCCTTCCACAAGCTTCCCACAATAAGTTGGGTGAATTTTGGCCCATTCCTCCTGACAGAGCTGGTGTAACTGAATCAGGTTTGTAGGCCTCCTTGTTCACACACGCTTTTTCAGTTCTGCCCACACATTTTCTATAGGATTGAGGTCAGGGCTTTGTGATGGCCACTCCAATACCTTGACTTTGTTGTCCTTAAGCCATTTTGCCACAACTTTGGAAGTATGCTTGGGGTCATTGTCCATTTGGAAGACCCATTTGCGACCAAGCTTTAACTTCCCGACTGATGTCTTGAAATGTTGCTTCAATATATCCACATAATTTTCGCACCAAAGTACGTTCATCTCTAGGAGACAGACTGATTTCTTTTGGTTTTCCCATGATGTCAAGCAAAGATGCACTGAGTTTGAAGGTAGGCCTTGAAATACATCCACAGATAACCCTCCAATTGACTCAAATGATATCAATTAGCCTATTAGAAGTTTCTAAAGCCATGACATAATTTTCTGGAATATTCCAAGCTGTTTAAAGGCACAGTCAACTTAGTGTATGTAAACTTCTGACCCACTGGAATTGTGATACGGGGAATTATAAGTGAAATAATCTGTCTGTAAACAACTGTTGGAAAAATTACTTGTGTCATGCACAAAGTAGATGTCCTAACCGACTTGCCAAAACTATAGTTTGTTCACAAGAAATTTGTGGAGTGGTTGAAAAACAAGTTTTAATGACTCTAACCTAAGTGTATGTAAACTTCCGACTTCAACTGTATGTCCGTGGGCTTGGCATAGCGTTTGGCCGGAGCAAGGAGTCTGGGAAGCCGGGCAAGCCTTCTATAGGATCTATCAACTGGAACAGGAACCCTGCGACAAGACAAATATTAATGTTAAACCAGGCCTCACACAATGTCAGTGCCTCAACATTAAATGGCTACAAAGGACAGTAGTTGTAACGCTATCAGCAGATACAGTGGGAATAAGAATGGTGGCAGGGTTCGTTTTGTAGGAAAGCCTTAAGTTTCCCTTAACAGGTGGAGATCCACCAGAGGATGCAACCTGTGCTGGGCCAGTTCTACCTCTCGTCCAGCCTGAAGAGGCACCAGAGGGTCCACACGGGTTAAACCCTACAGCTGCCCCCAATGTGAGAAGAGGTTCTCCCACCAGCACCATCTGAAGATCCATACGGGATAGTGGCTATTGCCTGTGCACACTACGGGAAGATGTTCTCAGAGAGGATCAAACTCAGGATACACCAGCAGAAAGTGTACATGGCCCATGTATAGATTATAGTGACAAGTAATGTAGTACTAGTTAGTTTGCAGTTAATTCTGTTGGTTTTGGATGTAGTAGGGAACTGGATGAGGTGAACTGAGGAAAGAATGAGTATGAAGAGTAGATGATATGGTGATGGTGTTTGTAAAAATGCTTCACTGATAAAGTGACAACTACAACAAAACATTATGAACACCTGCTCTTTCCATGACAAACAGACCAGGTGAATCCAGGTGAAATCTATGAAGCTATAATCTAGTTATATATATATTTTTAACGATCTGTGTCGTTATTGCTTGAATTCAGGCTTGGCTGAAATGCTTTCAATGGGAAAGATTGCTTCAGTACCACACTTCTGTGATTTTCGTTGAAAACGTCACTGTCCCATGTGGACGGACCTACAGTATGTGAGTGTATGACCATCTTGTTGAAATCAAATACAAAATTTAATCTGTGCTGACTGACTTGGTTATCTTTGTATCATTGCAGGGACTTAGTTTCCTATATCTCAGTCGAACCAAAACATACTTCATTCTTGAATCAACACATAGGGATTTTCTTTTAAATAATAAACTCCAATGGCTCCATATCGTTAGGTAGTTGACTGTGGTGAGCATTTTATAATGTCATGTTTCTGTGTGTACAGCAAAGTGTTTCTTATATAAAAATGTATCAATTTGTATTTACAGTCTGCAGTCCATGAGGACCTGCTGATATCTGGTGTTGCTGGCGGGAGAGACTGGACCTCTGAAGCGGCTGGTCACAAACCCTGGCCCCGGATCAGGACACTGGATCAGGAGCCGTCGCTCTTCCTTCGCGAGTCAGAACCAGGACCCAACCGCGAAGGACAGAGACCCCACCACCACACAGAACACAACCAGTGGACAGGTGGACTGAACAACCTTAGTCCTGGTGGTCATCAGAGAGACGGAGGCTCCAGTCAGGGATGCAGTCAGCAAATGAGGCCCTTCTCTTCACAGTCTCATTGCAGGGATGGAGCAGGGCCTGGGGCTGATGGAGATAGACCCTCCTGTTCCTATGATACAAACACCACAGTATCCATGATGAACAGAGCAGGTCACCCTGGGCTTCAGCCTTCACAGAGAGTGGTGGGAGACCACCCTGGGCTTCAGCCTTCACAGAGAGTGGTGGGAGACCCCCCTGGTGGGAGTCTAACAGGAAGTCTGTCTTCTCCTTCAGGATCTTGTCTAATGCTTAGTGACTGGGTTCATAGAAAGCCTGGGCCTGGGTCTAGCCTTCCTCAGTTACCTCATGGTTACCCCACCAATACAGACAAGGTCAGGATGGGCGTTCACCACAAGAGGTACTTATCCTATAACACAGCACACAATCCCAACCACACCCAAACAATGGCTAGAGGTCAAGGAGGGAGCTCAAATACTAACCACCTGAGGGTGGTGGCTCCTGCTTCTACCTCTGGTGTCACTGGGTCACAACGTGGGAGGCCGAGCATTAGGACGGATGCCGACAAGCCATACACCTGCCCCACGTGTGGGAAGCGCTTCACTGAGGCGAACTATGTGAAGAGGCACCAGACCGTTCACACCAAGGAGAGGCCCTTCAAGTGCAAACGATGTTACAAGAGCTTCTCCTTCCTGAGTAGCCTTATCAGACATAGGAGTGTCCACAACGTGGAAAAATTGTAGCAGTGTGGCTTGAGATGTACACAGGGGATATCTGAGAACCATTATTTAGCTTAGCAATTCTCAACTGGTGGGTTGCAGGAAGGTTTGGAATGGGTCGCGGGTGTCTAAGTAAAAATGTTTATATATACAGTTGAAGTCTGAAGTTTACATATACCTTAGCCAAATACATTTAAACTCAGTTTTTCACAATTCCTGACATTTAATCCTTGTAGAAATTCCCTGTCTTAGGTCAGTTAGGATCACCACTTTATTTTAAGAATGTGGAATGTCAGATTAATAGTCGAGAGAATGATTTATTTCAGCTTTTATTTCTTTCATCACATTCCCAGTGGGTCAGAAGTTTACATGCACTCAATTAGTATTTGGTAGCATTGCCTTTAAATTGTTTAACTTGGGTCAAACGTTTTGGGTAGCCTTCCACAAGCTTCCCACGGTAAGTTGGGTGAATTTTGGCCCATTCCTCCTGACAGAGCTGGTGTAACTGAGTCAGGTTTGTAGGCCTCCTTGCTCGCACACGCTTTTTCAGTTCTGCCCACACAATTTCTATTTATTTATTTATTTTATTTCAACTTTATTTAACCAGGTAGGCTAGTTGAGAACAAGTTCTCATTTACAACTGTGACCTGGCCAAGATAAAGCATAGCAGTTAGACACATACAACACAGAGTTACACATGGAATGAACAAAACATACAGTCACTAATACAGAAGAAAAAAAGAAAAAGAAAGAAAAAAACGTCTGTATACAGTGAGTGCAAATTAGGTAAAATAAGGGAATTAAGGCAATAAATAGGCCATGGTGGCAAAGTAATTACATTATGGCAATTAAACACTGGAATGGTAGATGTGCAAAAGATGGAATGTGCAAGTAGAGATACTGGGGTGCAAAAGGAGCAGAATAAATAAATAAATACAGTATGGGGATGGGCTGTATACAGATGGGCTATGTACAGGTGCAGTGATCTGTGAGCTGCTCTGACAGCTGGTGCTTAAAGCTAGTGAGGGAGATGGGAATCTCTTCTATAGGATTGAGGTCAGGGCTTTGTGCTGTCCTTAAGCCATTTTGCCACAACTTTGGAAATATGCTTGGGGTCATTGTCCATTTGGAAGACCCATTTGCGACCAAGCTTTAACTTCCCAACTGATGTCTTGAGATGTTGCTTCAATATATCCACATCATTTTCCTACCTCATGATGCCATCTATTTTGTGAAGTCCACCAGTCCCTCCTGCAGCAAAGCACCCCCTCAACATGATGCTGCCACCCCCGTGCTTCACGGTTGGGATGGTGTTCTTCAGCTTGCAAGCCTCCCCCTTTTTCCTCCAAACATAACGATGGTCATTATGGCCAAACACTTCTATTTCTGTTTCATCAGACCAGAGGACATTTCTCCAAAAAGTACGATCTTTGTCCCCGTGTGCAGTTGCAAACCGTATTCTGGCTTTTTTATGGCGGTTTTGGAGCAATGGCTTCTTCCTTGCTGAGCGGCCTTTCAGGCTATGTCGATATAGGACTTGTTTTACTGTGGATATAGATAATTTAGTACCTGTTTCCTCCAGCATCTTCACAAGGTCCTTTGCTGTTGTTCTGGGATTGATTTGCGCTTTTCGCACCAAAGTACATTCATCTCTAGGAGACAGAGCGCGTCTCCTTCCTGAGCGGTATGACGGCTGCATGGTCCCATGGTGTTTTACTCGCGTTCTATTGTTTGTACAGATGAACGTGGTACCTTCAGACGTTTGGAAATTGCTCCCAAGGATGAACCAGACTTGTGGAGGTCTACAATTTTTTTTCTGAGGTCTTGGCTGATTTCTTTTGATTTTCCCATGATGTCAAGCAGAGGCACTGAGTTTGAAGGTAGGCCTTGAAATACATCCACAGGTACACCTCTAAATGACTCAAATGATGTCAATTAGCCTATCAGAAGCTTCTAAAGCCATGAAATAATTTTCTGCAATTTTCCAAGCTGTTTAAAGGCACAGTTAACTTAGTGAATGTAAACTTCTGACCCACTGGAATTGTGATACAGTGAAATAATCGTGCCGTAAACAATTGTTGGAAAAATTACTTGTGTCATGCACAAAGTAGATGTCTAACCGACTTGCCAAAGCTATAGTTTGTTTACAAGAAATTTGTGGAGTGGTTGAAAAATGAGTTTTAATGACTCCAACCTAAGTGTATGTAAACGTCCGACTTCAACAGTATATATATATAAAATAAAGGGAACACTTAATAAAGGGAACACTTAAACAACACAATGTAACTCCAAGTCAATCACACTGTGAAATCAGACTGTCCACTTAGGAAGCAACACTGATTGACAATAAATTTCACATGCTGTTGTGCAAATGGAATAGACAACAGGTGGAAATTATAGGAAATAAGCAAGACACCGCCAATAAAGGAGTGGTTCTGCAGGTGGTAACCACAGACCACTTCTTAGTTCCTATGCTTCCTGGCTGATGTTTTGGTCACTTTTGAATGCTGACGGTGCTTTCACTCTAGTGGTAGCATGAGACGGAGTCTACAACCCACACAAGTGGCTCAGGTAGTGCAGCTCATCCAGGATGGCACATCAATGCGAGCTGTGGCAAGAAGGTTTGCTGTGTCTGTCAGCGTAGTGTCCAGAGCATGGAGGCGCTACCAGGAGACACCGAGACACCATGCAGGATGTTTGGCATTTGCCAGAGAACACCAAGATTGGCAAATTCGCCACTGGCGCCCTGTGCTCTTCACAGATGAAAGCAGGTTCACACTGAGCACATGTGACAGACGTGACAGAGTCTGGAGATGCCGTGGAGAACGTTCTGCTGCCTGCAACATCCTCCAGCATGACCGGTTTGGCGGTGGGTCAGTCATGGTGTGGGGTGGCATTTCTTTGGGGGGCCGCACAGCCCTCCATGTGCTCACCAGAGTTAGCCTGACTGCCATTAGGTACCGAGATGAGATCCTCAGACCCCTTGTGAGACCATATGCTGGTGCGGTTGGCCCTGGGTTCCTCCTAATGCAAGACAATGCTAGACCTCATGTGGCTGGAGTGTGTCAGCAGTTCCTGCAAGAGGAAGGCATTGATGCTATGGACTGGCCCGCCTGTTCCCCAGACCTGAATCCAATTGAGCACATCTGGGACATCATGTCTCGCTCCATCCACCAACGCCACGTTGCACCACAGACTGTCCAGGAGTTGGCGGATGCTTTAGTCCAGGTCTGGGAGGAGATCCCTCAGGAGACCATCCGCCACCTCATCAGGAGCATGCCCAGCCGTTATAGGGAGGTCATACAGGCACGTGGAGGCCACACACACTACTGAGCCTCATTTTGACTTGTTTTAAGGACATTACATCAAATTCGGATCAGCCTGTAATGTGGTTTTCCACTTTAGTTTTGAGTGTGACTCCAAATCCAGTCCTCCATGGGTTGATAAATTGGATTTCCATTGATTATTTTTGTGTGATTTTGTTGTCAGCACATTCAGCTATGTAAAGAAAAAAGTATTTAATAAGATTATTTCTTTCATTCAGATCTAGGATGTGTTGTTTTAGTGTTCCCTTTATTTTTTTGAGCAGTGTATATATATATATACCCTATATTTTTCTTCTTTATTTTTACAAAAATACTAGTCTCAACTTAAATGACTTAAACCAGGTAGAAAGTGTGTAGAAATGATATAGATATGATTTTAATATAGAGCTATTAGCGGTGCCATTTTGATTAATTTCGTGTTCTCAAACCAGTGAGTAATTATTGACAATGAAAGAGGTGGGAATGTTGTTCCCTTGTCATATAATTGCTATATTTAATATCAATATGGAATTAAAAATAGTTTTCCAGATTGTATTTTGGTGGTTATTTTTTGCGATGCGAATATTGGGTTGCGACTGAGACAACCTGGTTCAATATGCTTTAGTTGACATATTATAGTTATCATGTGAAGTGTACTGGGGTAAGAGTTTTTAAGTGATTAATACTAAGTTCCTTAGTTGAGCATCTGGGTACGCTCACATTGTCACATGATACAGACTTGTTGTTTGATGTTCTGGCATAGCCAAAACACTATAATTTTAAAGTTTAACACTATTTACTAATAATTGGGTGGGGGGGGCATCGATACAGTTACATATCAGGATATTATTTTTTACAATATATTGTATCGTTTTGACTATCACAATATTATTTTTGCGTTAGTCTGCTGTACTGGCACCAAAACTCCAGTATTTTTCCTTCATAGCTTGTTCTCCATCTTCTTTTTCAATATGGAGCCAAGATGTTTTCAGCACTTATTTTCATGACTGATTAAAACTAGTTTTGTAATAGCTCTCTTGTCCCTCTGCAGCAGACATATGGTGAGCAATATGTTTGGAACATCGAATTGCAATAAAATTACAGTATTGAATCCCAATACATATAGAATCGTGAGAATCGCAATACATATCGTTTCGGCACCTAATTATTGTGTTAGTATTGTATCGAGAGGTCCCTGGCAATTCCCAACATTACATACGAACATATTATACTTAACAAAAATATAAACATGCAACAATTTCAACATTTTTACTAAGTTACAGTCATATAAGGAAATCAGTGAATTGAAATAAATTCATTAGGCCCTAATCTATGGATTTCACATGAGTGGGCAGGGGCGCAGCCATGGGTGGGCCTGGGAGGGCATAGGCCCACCCACTTGGGAGCCAGGTCCACCCACTGGGGAGCCAGCCCCAGCCAATCAGAATGAGTTTTTCCCCACAAACGGGCTTTATTACAGACAGAAATACCCCTCAGTTTCATCAGCTGTTGGTCTCAGATGATCCCGCCGGTGAAGAACCCGGATGTGGAGGTCCTGGGCTGGTGTGGTCACACCTGATCTGCGGTTGTGAGGTCGGTTGGACATACTGGCAAAATCTTTCAAACGACATTGGAAATTAACATGACATTGTTAATGCGCCGCTCCCGAGTGGCACAGCGGTCTAAGGCACTGCATCTCAGTGCTTGAGGCGTCACTACAGACCCTGGTTCAATTTCAGGCTGTATCACAACTGGCCATGATTGGGAGTCCCATAGGGTGTTGCACAATTGGCCCAGCGTCGTTAGGGTTTGGCTGGGGTAGGCCTTCATTGTAAATAAGAATTTGTTCTTAACTGACTTGCCAAGCTAAATAAAGGTTAAATAAAAAATGATCTGGCAACAGCTCTGGTGGACATTCCTGCAGTCAGCATGCCAATTGCACGCTTCCTCAAAACTTGAGACATCTGTGGCATTGTGTTGTGTGACAAAACTGCACATTTTAGAGTGGCCTTTTATTGTCCCCAGCTCAAGGTGTGCCTTTGTAATAATCATGCTGTTTAATCAGCTTCTTGATATGCCACACCTCTCAGGTGGATAGATTATCTTGGCAAAGGAGAAATGCTCACTAACAGGATGTAAACAAATTTGTGCACAAAATTTGAGTGAAGTAAGCTTTTTGTGCGTATAGCAAATTTGTGGGATCTTCTATTTCAGCTCATAAAAAATGTGACCAACACTTTACATGTTGTGTTTATATTTTTGTTCAGTATATTTACCCTCTGAATTAGTTTTTTCTGATGTTCTATTCATAAAATATACCATATTTTTTTTATAACACCTTTATAACAAGCCACGTCTGCTGAGATGTAAACCTGAGGTCATGCTTTCATTGGGGAACAAGTCAAAAAACAACACTTACTATGGCCTTTCCCCTATAGCCCTCCCATGGCACTATGTAGTAGGTAAGAGTTGCCGCTAAAGATATTTTTTCGTCCTCCCCTGTATCCACTTTAATCTCCCATATCTGTTATTATGTGTATTATGGTTATGAATATCCAATGGCTGTAGCAAACATTGCCCCTCAGTAATGGACTTTCTCAGTCACACACTCAAAGTTGGCTTTATTTATACTGATGTACGTCACTGTGTTCATCAATGCAACAATCACCAAAACATGCTCAAGTCAAGTCCCTCTTAACTGTTTCTCTTATTAAAACCCCAGAGCTCAAACGCTTATCTATCATCTGTGGTATGGGATCTTTACAAACAGTCCTTGACCTCAAGCTGTTTGTAGTAAATGGCCTGAAGGATTCAGGTCTTGTGATGACTGAGGTAAAATATTAAACATGAACTAAAGTGCACCTGTATTTGATATTCCAGAATGACTGGTCTCTACAAACTAGGGAGTGTACATCCTTTTAACTTCTGTTCAGGAGGGTAATTAACCACATACCCTCTCATTAACCCTTTGTTAACTTGTCATTTGAAACAGGCTTGTCTGAATACCTGTTTTTAAAGACTGTAAACCTAGGCTAGAACAAGGACAGATTAATATTTACCTTTCTGATGTGATGTAGCTGGAATAAAGTAAGTATATTATTTTCTACTCTAGCTAACACACCGTTCTTTCTAAACTAGTCGGGTCTGAGCTTTTATTTATTTTATTTTACCTTTATTTAACTAGGCAAGTCAGTTAAGAACAAATTCTTATTTTCAATGACAGCCTAGGAACAGTGGGTGAATAACAGATTTTTAACTTGTCAGCTCAGGGATTCAATCTTACAACCTTCCGGTTACTAGTCCAACGCTCTAACCACTAGGCTACCTGCCACCCCAAGCTTGAAAGATAGTGATCATGAATAGGAGATTTGATGTGTAATGTAATAAGCAGTACCGTACTTCAAAGAACAGTGTGCATACCTTTTTCATTCGACCACACCCTTTAAGCTATGATGCCAACCAGTAAGATCCTTTGTAAACAGAAGTGAACAGTGACCGAGAACAATGAAGCAAGGCAGTAAGTCACAGAACAGTAATTTTCCGGTCACTTCTGGGAAACCGGAATGCTTATAGACCTGCTCTCAGATGCAGAGTAGCCCACGTTTTGCGAGCATGGAGAGGCCAGAGATAGCCAGACTAGTAAATTGGACTAAGGAACAGATGTTGTGTATTGGAGAAAGGCCATCAGTGCGGGTTCTGCAAACAATACAGTGGGTGAAGGCGCGGCATGAGCATGGTGAACGGAAAGATGTGGTTATGGACAGGGAGGAAGAAGAGCCTAGTGTAGTTGGAAGATGTGTGTTGAGGAAGAATGGCGCCAAGTACAAACCGTACTCTGCTGTTTCTGATGGCTCAGAAATTGAACCTGATGAGAGTGAGGATGAATTACCTGCGGTGGCAGGTGTGATGAAGGCCTCCGAGTCCAAGCCTCGCCCCGATGGTCATGCGAAGGATGGTTCTGTCCCAGTGGGAGTGACATTTTTGGAGAAAGTGGATCCCTGCCTTTTGGCTGACCCATATGTAGTCTCAAGCTGGGTACAAAAGTACGTGGATACTGTTAAATTGGTGAAGGTAGCTCAAAGTAGACTTGATTTTCTGTTATTCTTCTGCCGAGACGGAGCAGGTGCTTCACGTCACAGGCCTCGGGACAAGACCTGTGACTTGAAAGGAGTGATTACTGGAGCAACTGAAATTGAAGATTCCCTGTGTCTGTGATGCCCGCCGTTTGGTGCGACGCAGACCTGGTGGCGAGCGTGGTGAAACTGAGTCTGTCCTTTTGAGTTTTGAAGCAGTCTTTACCTGATAGTCATTTTAGGACATGTCAGTTGTCCCGTGAGAGCTTTAGTGCCGAACCCACTAAGGTGTTTCAGATGCCAAACTTATGGTCATGTTTCAGCAGTGTGTAGGACAATGGAATGTGTAGTATCGGTGGAAAAAACGGTGTCAACTGTGGGGGTGCCCATGTTGCTGGGGATCAGAAGTGCCCGGTGCCTAGAGAGACCGGTTGTCAGGGTCAGAGTAGAACAGAAGGTATCATATGCTGAGGCATTGAAGAGATTAGTGGATGATGGGTCAAGTGTGAGTAGTAGGCCAATACATAGTGATATGAATTTGTGCTTTGGTAAGGTTGGCTTCTTAGCGTTCATTGCCATGGTTATCAACTGTGCCACAGTAATGGCACGTAAATCCCAGAAAAAAGATGTTGTGGTGGCAGCTGCAGAGAAGTACTTGGGTGTACAAGGTTTTACAGCAAAAGAGACAAGGTATGCTAAATGAGTCATGTCCTCCCCAGGCCGTTGGCCTGTTGTAGGATCAGTTGGGGTCAAAGTAGTGAAATGGGGTGGTGTTTATTTAATTTTTTATTAAATAATATATAGGTGTAGTGTTAGTTGGTGGTGCATTAAAATGTACCCCTTTTTATTTTTGTATCACAAAATATAACGTGGTCGACCACACTCTCCCGTACAGTAGGTGGCGGCATGCACAAACAAAATGTGGAACGCCGTGATAACAAAGAAGACCAAGAACCATTTCCACGTCAGCTTTTTTATTGTTATTTAGACGTTCAATAACATATACTTAAACCATGTAGTCTTTAATTCACGTTGGAGACAAGACTTGGTTGATATATGTTATCTAGGTAAAACTAGCTAGCTGCTAACAATGGCTAACTGTGTGGGTTTTCACACTCAAATAGCCTCCATCATGGAGATGCTAGCGAATGCAGCAGTGTCAGAGATCTGTAAACTCGTAGACGACGACTATGCAGTGGTTCGTTTGGAAATAACTCAAAGCCAGAAAGAAAACAGGTCATTGCGGAGGAAACTACAGCTACTGGAACTGAAGGTGGCACGGGAGCGGGCAGAGAGGACAATACGGGAGCGCGTCCTCGCCAGTCGTCCCAGTAGTGTCAAGATCCTCGATCGATACAGAGGAATGGCAAGAGGTACATTTTGCAGGCCGATGCGGCACGGCCTGTCGCGGTTCTTCTCAGTGCCTGTCGACCGGTTCGCCTCTGCACATATGTTGAGGTGTTACCCAGATGTGGGTCTTGGTCAGTTTTTGGATAGTATGCAATAATTCTCCTGATTTACTTAGCTATCTTGTGCAAAGAAGAGCCAATATCATAGTGTAGGTATTGTACAGTCATTGCATCTCAAACCATAGAGATCCTATTGCGCTCACCGTGTGTTGGCACGCCCCCTGTAATCCTATTGGCTACTGTTGTTCATGGTTATTTCATATATAGTGGGCATACGTCTGGTAATTGTCTTCATTTGCTTGATGGTTAACGAAACGGGATTGAAGCACTGCTATCTTGTGCCAAAGCTAAGCATTCTAACACATACTAACGAACCGGTATACCCGTAGCTAGTTGCTACTAAACTCACACAGCACAGTGTTAATATTGTAATGAAACGGCAGGGAGCAGGTTTCGAACCCTCGACCTTCAAGCCCGATGTCCGGCGCGCTATCGACTGTGCCGCAAAAGCATGCTCATCCGGCAGAGTCGATTTCCGCGCTTATAAATCCAGGGTCGTTACAATATCTTACTTGTGGAAGGTAATAAACAAAATCAACAAGAGTATTCCTTGTTGTGGCATCATTGTAACCCACGCTTCATATAAAAGATGACCCACAACAAAATTCTAACCAGATTCTTGATTTACTGCATTTCCTATTATTTATTCAATTATTTACTTACTGTGATGCATGGAACATAATACATCAGTCTATAAATAGTATATCAATAAGTTATGAGAAGTGTTACCTTGCATCCTTGGCAATTCTAGAAAGTGTCTATAGTGTACAATATACCGTTGCATTGACTGTAGCTAACCTAACCCCCACCCCCAAAATCAATCTCTCAGGTGAAGGACATCTTACTGGAGGCCACAGGAACTTTGTGAAGCCAGCGGGACACAATACATGGAGAGATGACCAACCAATCACTGTTGATGAGGGGAGTGGAACCTCAACCCAGCACATTATCGTGATAGAGGTTAGTGTAACAGTATTACATCAAAATTACAGTACATCAAATGTGAGACTTCCCTATGACATTGTTATTCAATAACCTCCTCTCTTCTTGTGTCAGTCTGCAGATGGAGAGGCTACAGGTCCTGGGGTCAAACAGGAAAGGTCTGAAGGAGAGGTGGGCCCACGGCACAGCAGAGACATCCAGACTGGAGCGGCAGGAGAGCCCTCTGTAGCCACGGAGGACCCCACCACCGCCCCAGCACCTCCCAGGACCCAACGCAGCTTCACGGAGGTCAGTGGAATGCCGAACACTGTCCTCAAGTCAGAGACAGACACAGAGACTTTAACTTTAACACACAGGCTCTTACACACAGGATCTGACCACAGATCAGACCTAGAGAGACTTGGCCTGGGGAGACTGGGCTGTCTTCCTGCTCCCGGCTTGGAGTATTTACCGGTATTTCAACAGAGCCAGAGGATGGTTCATACCTGTGGGGATGGCTATGTTGATGCGTTAAACACTGGTGGTGATGATCCCTCTTGTTCTTACGCTACAGAGATGGACCCTGTCAACATGCCCTTGGGTTTAGAGACCCAGACTGATCTATCTAGAGGGGACTGGATCCGGTACAGTAGTAGTGTATACTCTGAAGGGTGCCTAGATAAGAAAGGGGAGGTTATAGTGGTAGATGAGGTGACTGTAAAAGTGGAGGGTGACGTTCCTCCCACATGGAATGCAGAAAGTCACCTAGGAGATGGACACTCACAGGGCAGAGATTTATTAGATTACAGGGGAAGCTTAGAGACAAATCTAAATATTGCCACCCACTCCTCTTTACATGCATTCAGGGATCGCGACCCAGTGTCTCCGTCGATGGGACCTTCCGATTCACATGGCAGCGTCCGTTTCGATCAGGTATTGAACTTAAACGACAGGGCTAGAGCCCAGGTTCAGGGAGGGGGAGCCACATCCGAGAAACGGTTCCTCTGCATGTTCTGTAACAAAGGCTTCAGCTGCCCCCAGAAGGTGGAGCTCCACCAGAGGGTCCACACAGGGGTGAAATGCTTCAGCTGTACCCAGTGTCACATGCGCTTTGTCCAGGCTGGTGACCTGAAGAGGCACCAGAGGGTCCACACAGGGGAGAAACCATACAGCTGCCCACAGTGTGAGAAGAGGTTCTCCCGCCAGGACCACCTGAAGATGCACCTGAAGGTCCACACGGGAGAGAGGCCGTTCGCCTGTATGCACTGCGGGAAGAGGTTCTCAGAAAAGAGATGCCTCAGGATACACCAGCAGAAAAACCATTCCACTCTATAACATCGAAAGTAACCATTCCACTCGATAGCTTCTCACATTTAGATCAAACCCTGCATTTAAGACAAATATGAATTTTCATTTTTGTCAGCAGAAAATATCAACAGATGCATTTGGAATAACGAGAGTAACAGATTCCAGTGTTGAATATTCCTGGGTAGAATATTGCATCCAGACATTGTGTGATATATAAAGCATATATAAGCCTAAAAAGTCTGTTACATATTGTGTTTGTACTGTGTAGGATATATGATGTTCGCAAAATTTCCCAAGACACCTTTTATGAGAAAATGAATGCAGTTTATCAAGTTCATGCTGACTTTTCTGTTGAGGCGTGTTTGTGTGGTTTTCATATGGTGTATTTAACACTTGTTTATGTTTAATAAACACAAAATGGGACTTCATTCTAAAGACTCTATAGTAACAAACCTAATGCAATGATAAATCTTAGCGCTGGCGGTAACGCAATAGGTCCAGGGTTGTGTCTAAAATATGTTTGCTATTTTCACAGCGATAATTGTGCGTGCAGTAGCTAGCTAGTGGTGGCGCAAAAGGGCTGAGTTTTGATGAATAAATAAGTTGTAGGAGTGTCAAGGTTTGACCCCTCACTTGGCCAATCAGAACATGCTCCATGGCTAAATACTGTATGCGGTTGTGTATTTACGTTCTTTTATGTATTGCCTTATCGTCAACTCCGATTGATTTGATTTTATTTGTCGGTAAAAAAATACACATACACACAGTACAAATATTTTTGTTGTTACTGGGATTGCACAATCAATTCTGGGACTTATTTGCATTATAGTCCCATTTAAATAAAAAATACATATACAATAACATAGATACCAACACATTAGAGATACAGACCAAAAATAGTTACTCATTAGCCAGCTTTTGACATTTGAAAAAAAAAGTGGTTATGATTGGTATGGCTGAGTTGCCGTGCTGGTTTGTTCCATTCAACAGCGCCAGTATATACAAATGTGTTCTTACCAGATAGAATATTTACCAATGAATATTAGTCTCTGGCTACTTGGATAGGTTTCTGGGGGCTGAGTCTGGGATAATTTTGTGGACCAGACCAAGTTGAATTAATACTACTCTTTTTGTTCCCCACAGATAGCCAGCCTAGCTGCTTAAAATGCTCGACCGCCAGATGAGGGGGGTGGTTAAAAACCCCTAGAGTTGATGCCCGCGTGGAAATTAAATTAGCATTCAAAAAAATCCCCATCAAAATGTGTTTAAGTTAGAGACGTCGTATTTCTAGTGTATGGGCTGCGTCGCAATCCACCGCATCTGCCAATGGCAGCCTTCCATATCTGCGGTGGAAGGTGGCTGAGCAACAGCGGTGTTTGTTAGACCATGAGACATCTCTCAAATCGGTTTTCTCACAAAAACGTCTGTAGTGTCCAAACCTGACCATAACCAGACACAATCAGGTAGCTTCTCAACCAAATTTGTGGCAGCTGTTGTGAAAAAGGTATTGAAACTATCAGCTACCACTGCCTTGTCAAATTGTATTTCCCCATCCAGGCCAACGCTTTTACAATTTGCATTCTTCCCATCACTATGTTTAGTGACTGCCACAACTTCCTATTTTCACAAATTTTACCTCATCTGACTAGATTTTTTCCTTAGGGTTATGTGTGTATTGAGAGCCTCTTCATCTTCGGTACTGTTATATTCTTGAAAATAAGTATTTATTGATTTAATGGCCTCAATGATTTCCTGATTCATTCAAGGTTCAGTTATTTAATTCTAACAGTTTTCCATGGAGGCAAAGTATCCACAATGCTTAAGAAATATTTGTTCAAATAGTTCCATCCTGTTTATTTTTAACAAAACCACATTTTAGTTTTTCACATTTTATAATCCATATCTAGACATGTAAGTACCGGGTCCCAGTTAACTTTACTCAATTGGTCAATAAATGCATCTTTTATCATGTTTCAGAGATCTCACAGTTATTGTGTCATAACAGTTAGAGATTTTTTATTTTTACCGTGTGCAGTAAATTATAGAATGATCACTAATCCCATAGGAAATGACACGACTTTGAGAAATCTTAGATTTATCAGACACCAAGATCAAATCTATGAATGTTTGGGTGTGGGCTCCTTTTTATCAGTTGATTCAAAATTAATTAGATTTTTTTTCTCTCACCCACACAGAATACCCCACAATGACAAAGTGAAAACATGTTTTTTGAAATTTTTGCAAATTTATTGAAAATGAAATACAGAAATCAAATTTACATAAGTATTCACACCCAGCCTTCAGCTACCCTCAACTCCTCTCATCTATCTCTGAACACCATCCAGTCCCAGCCTTCAGCTACCCTCAGCCCCTCTCATCTATCTCTGAACACCGTCCAGTCCCAGCCTTCAGCTACCCTCAACCCCTCCCATCTATCTCTGAATACCATCCAGTCCCAGCCCCTCCCATCTATCTCTGAATACCCTCCAGTCCCAGCCCCTCCCATCTATCTCTGAATACTATCCAGTCCCAGCCCCTCTCATCTATCTCTGAACACCATCCAGTCCCAGCCTTCAGCTACCCTCAGCCCCTCTCATCTATCTCTGAACACCATCCAGTCCCAGCCTTCAGCTACCCTCAACCCCTCTCATCTATCTCTGAACACCGTCCAGTCCCAGCCTTCAGCTACCCTCAACCCCTCTCATCTATCTCTGAACACGTCCAGTCCCAGCCTTCAGCTACCCTCAACCCCTCCCATCTATCTCTGAACACCGTCCAGTCCCAGCCTTCAGCTACCCTCAACTCCTCTCATCTATCTCTGAACACCGTCCAGTCCCAGCCTTCAGCTACCCTCAACCCCTCTCATCTATCTCTGAACACCGTCCAGTCCCAGCCTTCAGCTACCCTCAACCCCTCCCATCTATCTCTGAATACCATCCAGTCCCAGCCCCTCCCATCTATCTCTGAATACTATCCAGTCCCAGCCCCTCCCATCTATCTCTGAATACCATCCAGTTTTGATTTCTAGCTGCCATATATTTTTCCACTGTGTTGTGATGTTTTCCAAAAGTTCTGAACCTTTCAATTCACAGTTTCTACATATTGTAAATTAAACACCTTTGCTAAGAGTATTATTGATCGATTGACTGACTTATCAAATCACCCAGCAGTGCTATTTGACGAGTAAGCTCCAAGTAAATGTTGCATTTTTTCAGCCATTCCTGAACCTGCAACCAGCTACTGGGCAGTACCAAAATGTAGTGATCTAATGATTCTGTCTCTTCGCAGCAAAATCTGCAGAGCTGGAATGGTTGTATCCCCCCTATTTATAACATTCTATTGGTTGCAAAGTTTTAAATCCGGCGTCGTTTTGTGTATCAGTTCATAAACCATGTGCCGTGGAATCGGTACATCGAAAATAGTTGGGAGGAGATTTTGCAGCCTGTATGGTGCAGCTGTAGATTTTTAGGTCCTTAAATGAAACTGGTATACTTTTTTATTTATCACAATTTTCTTTAACCACTTTTGGTCCTTACTTTCTCCCCTTTCCACTTGCCTCCTCCATTTGTGCGGTAATGCTGCAATCAGTTGGTTGTAATTTTGGATAGAGCAGACATTTCCATATATTTATGTAAACTGCATGTGTGACAACTCCACCAGTCCTATTATTGATGTAATTTACAAAGATTATACAGTTTTTAAACATTTTCCATTTTTGTTTTAATCAATTAGTATATTTGATTTTAACCATAATAAACTATATATACAAATGTATGTGGACACCCCTTCAAATTAGTGGATTCAACTATTTCGGCCACACCCGTTGCTTACAGGTGTATAAAATCGAGCTCACAGCCATGCAATCTCCATTGACAAACATTGGCAGTAGAATGGCCTTCCTGAAGAGCTCAGTGACTTTCAACGTGGCACCATCACAGGATGTCACCTTTCCAACAAGGCAGTCAAATTTCTGCCCTGCAAGAGCTACCCCGGTCAACTGTAAGTGCTGTTAGTGTGAAGTAGAAACCTCTATGAGCAACAACGGCACAGCCACAAAGTGGTAGGCCACACAAGCACACAGAAGGGGACCACCGAGTGCCGAAGGGCGTAGCGTGTAAAAATCGTCTGTTCTCGGTTGCAACACTCACTACAGAGTTCCAAACTCCCTCTGGAAGCACCGTCAGCACAATAACTGTTCATTGGGAGCATCATGAAATGGGTTTCCATGGCCGAGCAACCGCACACAAGCCTAAGATCACCATTCGCAATGCCAAGCGTCGGCTGTAGTGGTGTAAAACTTGCCGCCATTGGACTCTGGAGCAGTGGAAACGCGTTCTCAGGAGTGATGAATCACACTTCACCATCTGCCAGTCCGATGGATGAATCTGGGTTTGGCGGATGCCAGGAGAACGCTACTTGCACCAATGTATAGTGCCAAATGTGAAGATAGGAGGAGGAATAATGGTCTGGGGCTGTTTATCATGGTTCCAGCGAAGCCTCTTAGTTCCAGTGAAGGGAAATCTTAACGCTACAGCATACAATGACATTCTAGATGATTCTTTGCTCCCAACTTTGTGGCAACAGTTTGGGGAAGGCCCTTTCCTGTTTCAACATGACAATGGCCACGTGCACAATGCGAGGTGCATACATCAATAGTTTGTTGAGATCGGTGTGGAAGAACTTGACTGGCTTTAACCCATTTCATAAGAGATTCTCCTAAATTAAAATAGTCCAGGCATTTATATATAAATTCCAGTCGTACTTTATCAAAGGCCTTTTCCCCGATTATTCATAGTGTTCTATTGTTTCCAGTACTTGTCTTACAGTGCATTTGGAAAGTATTCAGACCCCTTGATTTTTTTTCACATTTTGTTACGTTACAGCCTTATTCTAAAATCGATTAAATAGTTTTTTTTCCCTCATCAACCTGCACACAATACCCCATAATGACAAAGCGAAAACAGGTTTTTAGATGTTTTTGCACATATATTAAAAATGTAAAACCGATACCTTACTACATAAGTATTCAGACCCTTTGCTATGAGACTCAATTGAGCTCAGGTGCATCCTGTTTCCATTGATCATCCTTGAGATGTTTCTACAACTTGATTGGAGTCCACCTGTGGTAAATTCAATTGATTGGACATGATTTGGAACGGCACACACCTGTCTATATAAGGTTCCACAGATGATATGGCTTGGTTTTTGCTCTGACATGCACTGAGGTCGAAGGAATTGTCCGTAGAGCTCCGAGACAGGATTTTGTCAAGGCACAGATCTGGGGAAAGGTACCAAAAAATGTCTGCAGCATTGACGGTCCAAGAACACAGTGGCCTCCATTATTCTTAAATTAAAGAAGTTTAGAACCACCAAGGCTCTTCCTAGAGCTGGCTTCCCGGCAAAACTGAGCAATCGGGGGAGAAAGGCCTTGGTCAGGGTGGTGACCAAGAACCCGATGGTCACTGACAGAGTTCCTCTGTGGAGATGGGAGAATCTTCCAGAAGGACAACGATCTCTGCAGCACTTCACCAATCAGGCCTTTATGGCAGTGGCCAGACGGAAGCCGCTCCTCAGTAAAAGGCACATGAAGGCCCGCTTGGAGTTTGCCAAAAGGCACCTAATGAATCTGACCATGAGAAACAAGATTCTCTGGTCTGATGAAACCAAGATTGAACTCTTTGACCTCAATGTCAAGCGTCACGTCTGGAGGAAACCTGGCACCATCCCCACGGTGAAGCATGGTGGTGGCAGCATGCTGTGGGGATGTTTTTCAGAGGCAGGGACTGGGAGACTAGTCAGGATTGAGGGGAGAGGTGAACGGAGCAGAGTACAGAGAGATCCTTGATGAAAACCTGCTCCAGACTTGGGCGAAGGTTCTCCTTCCAACAGGACAACAACCCTAAGCACACAACCAAGACCATGCAGGAGTGGCTTCGGGACAAGTCTTTGAATGTCCTTGAGTGGCCCAGCCAGAATCCGGACTTCAACCCGATCTCTGGAGAGACCTGAAAATAGCTGTGCAGCGATGCATACAACCTTGACAGCTTGAGAGGATCTGCAGAGAAGAATGGGAGAAACTCCCCAAATACAGGTGTGCAAAGCTTGTAGTGTCATAACCAGGAAGACTCGAGGCTGTAATCACTGCCAAAGGTGATTCAAAAGCAAAAAGGGTCTGAATACTTACGTAAATGTGATCCGTTTTTTTAATGTTTTATTTCTAAAAACCTGTTTTTGCTTTGTTATTGTGTGTAGATTGATCAGGAGGAAAAATACATTTTAATCCATTTTAGAATAAGGCTATAAACTAACAAAATGTGAAGAAAGTCATGGGGTCTGAATACTTTCCAAATGCTCTGTATATTATTTCCATTTTATTGTCCATGTAAAACACCTGTCTAATTAGGATGAATAATATCCTACAATACCTTTTTTAGTTCTAAGCGCTATGCATTTGCTAGGATTTTGTGATTACAACACTGGAGTGTAAGGGGTCTCCAGGTTTTTAGGTGGACTCAATCTTTATATTCATCATCTGGGTCCTGTTTCAGTAATAGTTAAATAAGACCTTCTTGCAGAGTATCTGGTAGTCTTTATATGAGTGGTTAAAACATGTTAATAATGGACCTTGGCGTAAATACATTTTTGGGGGGATATACTTCAACTGGTATGTCATCCAGCCATGGAGTTTTCCCAGACTTGAGACTTTAATTGCATCTAGAATTTCCTCCTCTAATTAGGCCTTCACATTAGTCTTTCTGTATAACTGTTAATTTTATACTATTAATAGAAAACAAATCTTACAATTAACTTATTTTAGTGGAAATGGAGGAGACTGAAATGGAAACATATGCTTAAAGTACTTTGCTTCCTCTTTTAAAATATTGTTTGAGTCATTGAGGACGTTATTTGTAACAAGTTTCTATAAAATATTTTTGGTAGCATTTCAATGTTATTTGGTGCATTCTTCCCGATATTCCATCCAGTTCGATTTATTTTTACAATATATTACACTTGGTCTTTCTTGAATACGTTCCTCCATTTATTTTAGTTTTTCCTCTAACTTACTCTGAGCCTCTTTGGTACTGTTTTTATAGCTATCTATCTGTACTGTTAGTTCCTCTATTTCCTTTTTCAGATTAACTCTTTTGACCTAAAATGTTTTTGTTGAATTGCATGGCCTCTTAAGGCACATTTAAGTGTCCCATACAATAAGGGGATATGCTGTACCTATGTTATGAAGGACAAAGTAAGTTATTTTGTCTTGGTTAAAAACAATTTGTCATCCAGTAGGCTTAGTGTAGTGCTACAGCAAAAACCAAAACGTGCACTCTTTGGGGTCCCGAGGACCGAGTTTGAGAACCGTTGGATTAGGCTAAGATCAACATACTGTATGTTCTTGTATAAAACCACAATGGCACATTTCCTATTGCCACAGATGGCCCAATAACAACATCCCTGAGTCCATATTCATCAACCATTTTCCCAATCTCTGGGCCAAAAGATTGCCTATCTGCCCCACAGTCATGCACAACTATTGTCCTAATAAGATTGAACATTTAGTCTCAATACATGTAATATGACGTCTCCATGTAAGCTTTTTATCAAACCATAGCCCCAAATACTTAAATTCTGTAACCCTTTTCAATCATTGTCCATATAATCAAACACTGACATCTTCCTTTGTCTTTTTGTTAGCAAACAAGATTTAGATACAGTTAACTTGAAACCCCATGATAAGGATCATTCCTCTACTGCTAAAACAGCTCCTTGCCTTTTATCTATTACAGTGGCACCATCATCTGCATATAAGGCCGCCCCTATACCCTGTATCAACGTGAATAAGGTGGGACTAATGGTGCTACCCTGTGGAGTTCCATTTTCCACCTCATATTCTCTCTAACTCTGATCCTGACCTGGAAGGTTCGGTCAAACAAGAAATCCATTCTCCCACCTATACACACATTCAATTTAACCAGTAGCCCTTCCCTCCACATTGTATCAAATGCTTTTTCTATGTCAAAATATACAATTGACATCACTTCCTTCATTGCCAAAGCTTTGGTCACTGCAGTACTAATTGTAACCAATACATGAAGGGTAGTCATTATTTTTCTGAATCCACTCTGAGATGGACTTAATAGATCCCTATGTTCCAGATAATACAACAATCTACCCACAATCAACTTTTCCATTAATTTACAGAGATTTTATGTAAGTGCAATAGGTCTATAACTAGCAGGACTGGATGGATCTTTACCAGGCTTCAGCTAGCTTTCTTTTTACCCACAACATATTTATGTCCAGCATGATGGGTTTAAAAATAATGAAGTCATTCTATAGCTACAGTATAGGACTCAAATGTAGTGGGGATGTTGAAAGTGTGTTTATTATCTGTGTGTGTACGTACCTGAGGGAGTGTATGTCTGTGTAATCTGCATCACCTCTCTCTTCCAGGAGGAGGAGGGTCCAGAGGTGCTGCTGGTGAAGGAGGAGGGGTGTGAGGAGGGTCTGGGGAACCCTGAGGGGACCATGTTTATGGAGGGCAACCAGACTACACCACCTGAACCCACAGAGCAACCAGCTGAGCAGTACAGGACCACACACAGTCTCACTGAGGTGAGCCCACTGTGAACTACTGGCTGAATAGTATTAGGTCAGGGCCTGTTTTCAAAAAGCAGCAGTGCTGATCTAGGATCGGTTTTGCCTTTTAGATCATAATGAATAAGACTACATAGACAGGTAGGGAACTGATCCCTGATCAGCACTTATACTCTGGATACTGGCCCGGGTCTTGATTATTTTTGCTTTAAGTGTGGGACCATGCCTTTCAATTATCACACCATTAAAGACTGTCAAGTAATCAAATTAACTAACACATTTGCATAGTATCAAATTAACTAACATGTTTGCATAGTACTCATAGCAATCCCTCATTGCCCAATCAGAAGATGCTCCATAGCAGGGTGCTCATATCATATTTCTTGATCCAACATCCTCTCACTCTGTATCTCTTACAGTCAGTAGACATGGAGGATGGGAAACCTGATCTGCTGCTGGTCAAAGAGGAGACAATAGAAGATTGTCCAGAGAGCATTGATTTGCTGAGTGGACTAAAGATGGGGGAGCAAAGTAAGGGAGAAATACATATAGTCTACATACAGTAATAGATCTTCAACAGGAATTTTCTTCATTCATAAAATGAAATCAATGCAACTTATGTTTACATACAAAAACACACATTAATGTATGAACTTGACCAGGTAATTGACGACAACTCCATGTTTTTAAAGTCTATTTTCTAACCTCTTCCTCCAGGTGGTTGGCTGGAGGGTAACAGAGGAGACTGGGCGGCCATCTTGGATTCCCATACCCAGACGGGTGCAGTGAAAGGCCTGGAGGAGGACATCATTGAGCAGGCCAGGATCAGCGGTGACATAGTGGAGGTTAGTGGATGGGACAGTGTCTTCAACTCTGGGCTGGGGAACAACAACCACAACCATAAACAGACAGTCGAACACAGAACAATGACCGAACAAAGTCTCCATGACAACAGACTGGCAGAGACCAGAGCAAGGCGTAGATTTAATCTACGTGGACGGGGAGGTATCCATATGCGGCGGGAGAGAACAGATACAGACTCGGCTAGCGATGCTCCGTCCTGCTACTATAGTTGTGATTCAGAGAGACTGATGGCGCCTCAGGTTAACCCCCTAACAGTTGCTGCCTTCAACCTGCCTTCTATAGGATCTATCAACTGGAACATGGACCCTGCAACAACAACACAGACACTGCCTGACCTTCGTCCTCCTCTCCTTATGTTAAACCAGACCTCAGACAATGTCAGTCCCTCAACAATAAATGGCTACACAAGCCCATTGACAAATGACAGTAGTAACGCTATCAGCAGATCTAATGGCAAAGATAAGCGCTTCTCGTGTTCATTCTGTGGGAAAGCCTTCAGTTTCCCCAAACAGGTGGAGATCCATAAGAGGATGCACACAGGGGAGAAACCATTTGGCTGTACCCAGTGTCAGATGCGCTTTGCCGAAGCTTGTCACCTGAAGAGGCACCAGAGGGTCCACACAGGGGAGAAACCATTCAGCTGCCACCTGTGCCGGGTCAGTTTCTCACACTCGTCCAGCCTGAAGAGGCACCAGAGGGTCCACACAGGGGAGAAACCAAATAGCTGCCCCCAGTGTGACAAAAGGTTCTCCCACCAGCACCATCTGAAGATGCACTTGAAGGTCCACACGGGAGAGAGGCCGTTCACCTGTACGCAATGAGTTTCTCAGAGAGGAGCTATCTCAGGAGAGACCAGCAGAAAATGCACATGGCCCATGTATAGAGTATAGTAACATGTTATGTAGTACTAGTTAGTTTGTTTGTAGTTCATTCTGTTGGTTTTGGATGTAGTAGGGAACTGGATGAGGTGAACTGAGGAAAGAATGAGTACGATGAGGCATGGTTGGTGTGATGGCGTCTGTAAAAATACTTCTCTGATGGAAAGTGACAACCTTGTCCTGTTATAATGCGGAAATGATAGTGCCTTAATTCATGTTTACTTGACATGAAGATGTGTAATGTAATGTTGAACCTTTTCCGAAGTATTCTCAAATAAATGTTCTCAAAGCGAGGGTACCAAATGTACAGGAAGGCAGAGACTACAAATATGGAGTTTTCATCCCCGCTTCACGCCTCTTGAAATGTCTTTCTCAAATCTAAGGATCCAAATAACATTCTGCGCATGTGTTATTTACTCATGGTCACGTTTCTCTATTTACTCACCCTCTTCTGGACCCAAAACCAATTTGATCGATATGATAACGTAGCCGGTCTCTGCCTCATATGTCTGCGATTTGAATGAACGTTCCAAAAATATGTATGAAGGCTACAACTTCCTCTGTCTGGTGTAACGGATATTGCCGTAGCAATAGTCTCAAACAAGACTGTCTACACATTGCATTGGGACAAAACAATTTGCATTTGATGTGATGATATAATCTTTATAGTTATGCTGCCATATAGCCAGGAGTCTGCCTCCTGTTTAGCCGTTGTTTGTAATGATGATGAAAAAAGAACATTGCTAGACGACTGTTAAAGACAAATAACTGTTTTGTGTACAAGCGGCAGTGGAGTCACAGTGACTCAGCACTGAGCAGCAACTGAAAAGAGAAGGCTAGTAGATCCCGCATGCGCAGAAATCTCTATTTTTAGCAACAGCAAGTTGGGTTCCAGAAAATCTGGAAAGGCAGCCACTTGGTTACAGAAAAAGTAGTATTACCATATTGAGAAATGTTATTCAACTCTTCATGTATTGTTTTGTGCAGTAAAAGTACTGTACTTCATGTTATGCACGTGTATGACCATTTTGTTGAAATTAAATACAACATTTACTCTGTACTGACTTGGCTATTTTTGTATCATTGCAGGGTCTGAGTTTCCCTTATCTCAACCGAACCAAAACATTATACTTAATTATTGAATAAACAGTTATGGAATTTTTTTTTTAGAAACTCCAATGGCTCTGTATTATTAGATATTTGAATCAGTGTTAGAGATGGGCTTGACTGTGATTAAAAACATTTTGTTTCTGTGTGTATAGCAAAGAGTTTCTTATATTAACCTTTATATGCTCTTCTGTAAAAGTAGTGTTTGCAGTCAATGAGGACCTGCTGAAATCTGGTGTTGCTGGCGGTAGTGACTGGACCTCTGAAGCGGCTGGTCACAAACCCTGGCTCTAGATCAGGACCCTGGATCAGGAGCCTTCACTCTTCCTTCCCGAGTAGGAACCAGGACCGAACCACGAGGGACAAAAACTCCACCACCACACAGAACACAAACAGTGGACAGGTGGACTGAACAACCTCAGTCCTGGGATCGAGGCTGCAATCAGGGATCCAGTCTGCAGCCCAGACCCTTCTCTTCACAGTCTCAGTGCAGGGATAAAGCAGGGCCTGGGGCTGATAGATTCTCCTGTTCCTATGATACAAACACCACAGTGTCAATGATGAACAGAGCAGGTCACCCTGGGCTTCAGCCTTCACAGAGAGTGGTGGGAGACCGCCCTGGTGGTAGCCTATCAGCAAGTCTGTCTTCTCCTTCAGGGTCTCATCTTTAATATAGATCCTTTCTGTTTAGTGTAAACACAAGTGGTCTGAGTATAGAAAGCCATGAGGTGAGGAAGATGGCGGAAACTATTGTTTTGTTTGAAACTGCTGGTGAGTGAAGATGACATTGAGATTGAGTGGGTTTCAGTGGCGAAAAACAAAGGAAACAACAGAAGTAAAATTGTCGTGGAAACCCCTAGACTTGTCTTTAGTCTGAGTGAGTGTTTTGGAGATCCGGTTTAAGTCTTGATAGATGTCATGGAATGTGTTGGGTGAAGTGGCGTCAGAGTCACAAGAAGTGGGTTTATTTCGATTTTTTTTGTGTCTACCGGAGTAGAAGAGGTGTACATTGTGCCTCAAGAAGATATGAGTGGGATGTTTTGTGTATGGATCTTCAAAGCAGAGCGCCTATCACCAGGGTTATATCTGGGGTGGCGCATAGTGTGTGCAGATTTTATACCTGAGGAAGTAGGTGGAGTTGTTGGTGCAGGTTGACAGACCCATATGGTAGATTAAGTAAAGAAATTCACTTCATCTAGTTTCTCCCTTCTCATGTAAAGTTGGGCTATGTGAGATACCCTTTAAGAGCCTACATGCACAAACCCCATCAGTGCCATAAATGCTAACTATTTGGTAAGGTGTCAAGTGTATGCAGACGGGAAGAGTATCGAATGCCAATACCCGGATTGCCCTGTTAAGAGTGAAGGAGACAGAAGTGGCAAAAGTAAGGGCTGTCCAGCGTGTCTCCTACCTGGCGGTGGTGAGAAGAGTTGAAGGAACGAGTAGAGCTGTAGATGCAATGGTAGTAGAGCCTGCATTAGTGAATGTGTGTGTAAAAAGGTGTGCTTTGTTGCATTTATTGCAATGGTCATTAACTGCACAGCACAAACGGAGAAGAAATCTGATTAAATTGGCATCATTGTAAGTGCAGCTGAACGTTTTTTGGGGGACTCAGGGATTTGACAGCAGAGGCAGTACAAGTAATCCTCTCTACGGATGTGACTTAAATTGGAATGTGACTGAAGGAGTGGGATGCATGTCTATTTTTTACTTTGTATGTCGGTTTTTACCCATTCCTAAAACGGATATTTTTTCTATAGTTTACAACCCATACAGTAAGTAGGTGGCGGCATGCAACTCTAACAGTTGTTTGCAGACCGCCATAATATCAAAGAAGAAGTCAACCGAAGTGAACAGTTACCAAGAATAATTAACACTTTCGAATTTGTATGGGTTATTTAGATGTTTATTAACATCATGGAACTCACAATATTAGTCATTTAACTTCACAGCATCACATACTACCCTCAGGTAGTCTTTAATCCGCGTTGGAGACAGGACTTGGTTGATTTATGTTATCTAGGTAACACTAGCTGCTAACAATAATTGTATGATTTTTCACACTCAAATAGCCTCCATCATGGAGGTTCTAGCGAATGCAGCCGTGTCAGATCTGTACACTCGTAGACGATGACTATGCAGTGTTTAGATTGGAAATAAATCAAAGCCAGAAAGAAAACGGGGTTACGGAGGAAACTACAGCTACTGGAACTGAAAGTGGCACGGGAGCGGGCAGAGAGGACAATACTAGAGCATGTCCTCGCTAGTCGTCCCAGTAGTGTCAAAGTCGTCGACCGATACAGAATAGCAAGAGGTACATTTAACAAAAGGCTTAGGTCGCCTGTTCAAATGTAGCCCCACACCTCTCTGTACTAGCCAGCAGATCCGACCATCTTGCTTGCAGCTGCACTAGGGTCAGACATATGTTCTGTGTAGATTAAAACATAGTGGAGCCGGCGCGAGACATGGCTCAGAAAACGTACCTCAATCCAGGGATAAAAAAATGTTTTGTATTCTGAATTGTCCCATTATCCCAACTGTTACACTGAGAAAATTGAAAGACAGCTAGTCTTTCTGGAAAACTGGACTGTTCATCCTCATGTTAGGTAGCAGAAGCCACAGCAGCCATTTTGGGAATGGCAGCTCCTTTGTTGTTCAATGCATAATGGCTACTGTTAGCTAGCATGAGGACAAACATGGCAGTTTACTTAAAAACTAGCACTCTTCAATCTTGTCTGTGTAACAGTTGGGATAATGGGACAATTCGGTGTCCAAAGCATTTCTCAATTTAATTACATTTTACAAGCATTATCTCATGCCAGCTCCATATGTGTAAATCTACGCTGGAAGTCTGTCAAATCCTAGTGCAGCTGTAAGCAAACGGGTAGGATCTGCTGGCTACCCTCTGCATGTTCAGATGTGTTAACCAGAATTGTATCTGGGTCAGTTTTTGAATAGTAAGCAATAATTTCCCCGATTACTTAGCTGTCTTGCGCAAAGACACATCATATTCTAACCAGATTCTTGATTTACTGCATTTCCTATTATTTACTCAATGAAAACAATGTGATATATGGAACACAATACATTGATCAATAAATAGTATATTAAGAAGTTGAAAAGTGTTACCTTACATCCTTGCCAATTCTAGACAGTGTCAATAGTGTACAATATACCATTGACAGTAGCTAACCATCTTTTTCCCCCCAATCACTCTCTCAGGTGAAGGACATCTCACTGTAGGCCACAGGACCTTTGTGAAGCCAGCGGGACACAATACATGGAGAGATGACCAACCAATCACTGTTGATGAGGGGAGTGGAACCTCAACCCAGCATGTTATCATGATAGAGGTTAGTGTAATAGTGTTACATCAAAATTACAGTACATCAAATGTGGCTAGTTTATTTCAGAAATGCTCCCCTCAGCTATCCACTTGCTTACATCCTTATTTATCTGTGAGACTTCAATATGACATTGTTATCCAATTCTACTCATGTACTGGTAATAACTGGGGATGGGCATTTGAAATATTTTCACTATTAAAAATATAATTGTCTTTAATTGAGACGATGCCTTTTCATAGTTAAAATACGCCTAAGATGTTTTTTCCCTTCCAAAATGAATACTGTTGCAAGTATTCAAATAAACTCTCCCATTTCTGGTAATAACCTCCTCTCTTCTTGTGTCAGTCTGCAGATGCAGACCCTGGGGTCAAGCAGGAGAGGTCTGGAGGAGAGGAGGACCTATGACACAGCACTGACATCCAGACTGGAGCAGCGGCTGGAATGGCACCCCCTGTAGTTACAGAGGACCTATCCACCGCTGCCGTGCCCCAGGCCAGGACCCGGCACAGCATCACGGAGGTCAGTGGAACGCGGAATGCCGTCCTTAAATCTGAGACAGACACCAAGACTTTAACTGTAACACACAGAATCTGACCACAGATCAGACCCATAGAGACTGGGTCTGGGGCCACTGGGCTGTCCTCCTGCTCCCGGCTCAGAGTATTTACCAGTATTTCACCAGAGCCAGAGGATGGTTCATTCTCCTGGAGATGGTGAGGCGTTAGATCATCAACACCAGTGTCTATCTTGTTCTTAGACTACAGAGATGGACCCTGGCAACATGCCCTTGGTTTTAGAGGCAGAATGATCTGTCTTGAGGGGAATGGAACCAGTACAGCCGTATTGTATACTCTGAAGGGTGCCTAGATAAGAAAGGGGAGGTTGTAGTCATTGGTAGATGAAATTACTTTGAAAGTGGAGGGTGACGCTCCTCTCACATGGAATACAGACAGTCACACTGCAAATATTTATTAGATTACAGGGGAAGCTTAGAGAACAATCCAAATGTCCTCACCCATTCCCTTTTACATGTGTTCAGGGATCGCGACCCAGTGTCCATGTCGATGGCACCTTCCGATTCACACGGCCGTGTCCTTTTCGATCAGGTATTGAACTCAAACAACAGGGCTAGAGCTCAGGCAGGTCGAGCAACATCAGGTGGTAGTAAAGAGAGGCGGTTCCTCTGCATGTTCTGTAACAAAGGCTTTAGCTGCCTTCATAGGGTGGAGATCCACCAGAGTCCACACAGCGGTGAAACCCTTCAGCTGTATTCAGAGTCACATGCACTTCGCTCAGGCTTGCACCCGAAGAGGCACCAGAGGGTCCACACAGGGGAGAAACCCTACAGCTGCCTCCAGTGTGAGAAGAGGTTCTCCCGCCAGGACCACCTGAAGATGCACCTGAAGGTTCACACGGGAGAAAGGTCGTTCACCTGTATGCACTGCGGGAAGAGGTTCTCAGAGAGGAGCTACCTCAGGATACACCAGCAAAATTACCATTCCACTCAATAGCTAATGACATTTAGATCAAACCCTGCATTAAAGACAAAGAATCATTTTCATTGTTGTCAGCAAAACATATCCACCGATGCATTTGGAGTAACAAGAGGAACAGATTTCAGTATTGGATATTACTGGGTAGAATATTGCATCTATACATTGTGTGATATACTTTGCCTAGTGAAAGTCTGCACACACCTTGCACAGTCTTCACATTTTGCTGTCTTAAAATTAAGTCTAAAAAGGGTTTAAGTTGGATTTAGAAAGTTAAAGTATTGTGGTGGCAGCATCATGTACGTCACCGGCAGGGATCGGGAACTAAAAAGTCAGAGGAAACCCTGCCACAGTTTTCTGAATACCTAACCCTGGAATAGTTGTATTTTTCACAAATGACACACATTTTAATGCCAAATATACACCAGAATGACTTTCCAAGAGGTGTTGAGTGATCCTGACTTAAATCTGAGACAATGTTTGAATATTCCCAATCAAATTAGCTGAATTTGAGCAATATTGCAAGAACAATTAATATAATTAATATACAGGTAAAATAATAGAAACACTTGAGTAAATGAAGGATACAAAGTGTGTGTGTGTGTGTGTGTGTGTGTGTGTGTGTGTGTGTGTGTGTGTGTGTATATATATATATATACATATACATATACATACATACATACATACATACATACATACATACATACATACATACATACATACATACATACATACATACATACACATACCCAGTTGAAGTCGGAAGTTTACATACACGTAGGTTGGAGTCATTAAAACTCATTTTTCAACCATTCCGCAAATTTCTTGTTAACAAACTATAGTTTTGGCAAGTTGGTTAGGACATAAATTTTGTGCATGACACAAATAATTTTTCTAACAATTGTTTACAGACGGATTATTTCACTGTATCACAATTCCAGTGGGTCAGAAATGTACATACACTAAGTTAACTGCCTTTAAACAGCTTGGAAAATTCCAGAAAATGATTTCTTGGCTTTAGAATCTTCTGATAGGCTAATTGACATCATTTGAGTCAATTGGAGGTGTACCTGTGGATGTATTTCAAGGCCTGCCTTCAAACTCAGCGCCTCATTGCGTGACATCATGGGAAAATCAAAAGAAATTAGCCAAGACCTCTGAAGAAAATTGGAGTCCTCCACAAGTCTGGTTCATTCTTGGGAGGAATTTCCAAATGCCTGAAGGTACCACGTTCATCTGCACAAACAATAGTATGCAAGTATAAACACCATGGGACCATGCAGCCATCATACCGCTCAGGAAGGAGACGCGTTCTGTCTCCTAGAGATTAACGTACTTTGGTGCGAAAAGTGCAGATCAATCCCGGATCAACAGCAAAGGACCTTGTGAAGATTCTGGAGGAAACAGGTACAAAAGTATCTAATATCCACAGTAAAACGAGTCCTATATCAACATAATCTGAAAGGCCGCTCAGCAAGGAAGAAGCCACTGCTCCAAAACTGCCATAAAAAAGCCAAACTACGGTTTGCAACTGCACATGGGGACAACGATCGTACTTTTTGGAGAAATGTCCTCTGGTCTGATGAAACAAAAATAGAACTGTTTGGCCATAATGACCATGGTTATGTTTGGAGGAAAGAGGGGGAGGCTTACAAGCCGAAGAACACAATCCCTACCGTGAAGCATGGGGGTGGCAGGATCATGTTGTGGGGGTGCTTTGCTGCAGGAGGGACTGGTGCACTTCACAAAATAAATGGCATCATGAGGAGGGAAAATTAGGTGGATATATTGAAGCAACATCTCAAGACATCAGTCAGGAAATTAAAGCTTGGTTGCAAATGGGTCTTCCAAATGGACAATGACCCCAAGCATACTTCCAAAGTTGTGGCAAAATGGCTTAAGGACAACAAAGTCAAGGTATTGGAGTGGCCATCACAAAGCCCTGACCTCAATCCTATAGAAAATTTGTGGGCTGAACTGAAAAAGCGTGTGCGAGCAAGGAGGCCTACAAACCTGACTCAGTTACACCAGCTCTGTCAGGAGGAATGGGCCAAAATTCACCCAACTTATTGTGGGAAGCTTGTGGAAGGCTACCTGAAACGTTTAACCCAAGTTAAACAATTTAAAAGCAATGCTACCAAATACTAATTGAGTGGATGTAAACTTCTGACCCACTGGGAATGTGATGAAAGAACTAAAAGCTGAAATAAATCATTATCTGTACTATTATTCTGACATTTCACATTCTTAAAATAAAGTGGTGATCCTAACTGACCTAAGAAAGGACATTTTTACTAGGATTAAATGTCAGGAATTGTGAAAAACTGAGTTTAAATGTATTTGGCTAAGGTGTATGTAAACTTCTGACTTCAACTGTATGTATGTATGTATGTATGTATGTATGTATGTATGTATGTACCCCAAAAATATATGGGGGATTGGAAATGATGCAGACAGTTACATTCATGGAAGCAACAATCTATCCGCAATATTAAAGCTGATCCACCCCCTAAAAAAATACAGTTTTCATAGTACTCATAGCAATCCCTCATTGCCCAATCAAAAGATGCTCCAAAGCAGGATGTCTTGATCCAACATCCTCTCACAGTCAGTAGACATGGAGGATGGAAAACCTGATCTGCTGTTAGTCAAAGAGGAGACCATAGAAGACGGATTAGAGACCATTGACCTGCTGAATGGACTAAAGATGGGGGGTTAAGGTAAGGGAGAAAAACATAAGTCTTTCTATAAATAATGAGATAAAATTGGGACAAAAATAAATTATTTTCATGCAGTTCCAAATGTGTACTTAGAGGAATATATGCAAATTGTCCCTGAACTCCACCTATACAACAAAATAGGCCTAGGACTATACATAACTTAAGCAGGGTTCATACAGACGTTGGAAAGTCAAATTCAAGGACTTTCATGGACTTTTTTTCAAGCACTTAATTGTAATTTAAGGACCTAAATATTATTCAATTGTAGAATTTATATTATTGGAAATGTAGGGCCTAATATAGAACCCCCCCACCCCCAAAAAACATGCAAAAAGTGTCCCAAAAAAAGTAGACCATTACCACTTACAATTGTTTTAGGCTTTGCCAATGCATTGATTTTCAAATTAGTATTACATTCTAAAATATGAGAATAATGTGGAGTTGCCTGACTAAATAAATGGGATGCCAGCATGGCGGTTTTTCTGTAGCCTATGTGGCCGACGCAGGCACACATAATAAAGCCGTGAATTGCGGTCGCGTCAAACTTAGTTTGAATCTCACCATCAGTTGTTTTTATGAAGAGAAAGCGACCAAAAACCAGGTTCCTTTTGTAATGAAAGGATTTTTATGGAAAGTCAAGTTGAAGCCAGCATTAGATGTTGTCATCCTCATAATAACCGCACGTGGTTTTACCGAAACAGAGTAGCGCAACACCGTTCAATTGAAGCGGCGGGAAACAAAAAGTGGCCACACCTGACAAAAAAGTATCAAAAATGAAATCGCAGATAATTTACAAGGGAGCAGGAGGACTTATAAATTGGCTACAATAATACAAGGACTTTTCAAGCACTAAATTGAAGAAATGTCTTATTATCAAAGTAGGCCAATCCCAGTACTTGAATTTCTGAGCTCCAAAACTACTTGAAGCCCTCTGTATTGTTAAAAAAAAAAAACAGGGGTAACATGGAAACCAAAATGTATTTGTCAGGTTATTTCATTACCAGATCACATTGTGAAGAAGGCTGTCATTATATCCAGAATACTTCATAGCATTGGGTGTTGCGTAATAGTCTATCCTACACAATTGCGCACAGTAGACTCGGTGTCCAATCTGAGGCACAAAAACAAATGAAAACATGAACTCATTACCTTCATGCTTTCTCTGTTAAATCTAACGAAACCCTTATGTAAATCAAACAGAAAATAACTGATGATCAACATCACTTCGCTGGGGATATTAGATCCAAAGTGGATCCAAGCACAAAGGTCTTCACAGGCTTAAGTAATGAGACAATAATATTCGGGACATTCCTCGCAAACACCCTTTTTCCAGCACTTGTGCTGATGTTTTATAGCATGTGCTATCACAACAGCTGTTCGTCACTTGAATGTCTTTCAGAAATTCCTTCCTGAATCAGATAATGTGTGAACATATCACAGCATAATTAAACAGCTCAACATCAAATGCGCATCTAACAAGTATTATGTCATTATTGAAGAACCACATTAATGACCGCATCGATTTAGGTTTTAAGTATCAAGTTAAGGTGACACTTTCAGTTAGAAGCATTCGATTTTGGATCACATAACTTTTGGGGGATTTGTGCCCACAAAAACTGTTTTCACCCCATAACATACAGAGACACGAAATGTTACATAGTTGCACTGCATTTCTGAGATCTCTATTCAAAAAATGGTCTGACAGCTAGGTCAAGGATTCTTACAGGGTTAAAGTTTGTCAAATTGAACTGATTAATGCCTAATAAATGATATAATTGCAACACTGCCATAAATATAAGGACAGAAAAGTAATGTTTTATGTCACACGGTTTTGGACAAATCTATCAAGACACGAACCATGAGAAAGGGTTAAAAGGGTTTTAAATTAGCTTGTAAATGTTATTGAATATACACTATATATACAAAAGTATTTGGACACCGCTTCAAATGAGTGTTTTTGGCTATTTCAGCAACACCCGTTGCTGACAGGTGTATACAATCGAGCACACAGCCATGCAATCTCCATTAAAAAAACATTGGCAGTAGAATGGCCTTACTGAAGAGCTCAGTGACTTTCAACGTGGCAATGTCATAGGATGCCACATTTCCAACAAGTCAATTCATCAAATTTATGCCCTGCTAGAGCTGCCCTGGTCAACTATAAGTGCTGTTATTGTGAAGTAGAAACGTCAAGGAGCAACAACAGCTCTGCTGCGAAGAGGTAGGCCACAAGCTCACAGAACGTGATCGCCGAGTGCTGAAGCGCGTAGCGTGTAAAAATTGTCTGTTCTCAGTTGCAACACTCACTACAGAGTTCCAAACTCCCTCTGGAAGCAACGTCAGCATAAGAACTTTTCGTGAAATGAGTGGTGTAAAGCTCACCGCCATTGGACTCTGGAGTGATGAATCACGCTTCACCCTCTGGCAGTCCGACAGACGAATCTCGGTTTGGCGAATACCAGGAGAACGCTACCTGCCCCAATGCATTGTGCCAAATGTAAAGTTAGGTGGAGCAGGAATAATGGTCTGGGGGTGTTTTTCATGGTTCGGGCTAGGCCCCTTAGTTCCAGTGAAGGGACCTGTGTCGCACTGCTTTGCTTTGTCGCAGTTGTAAATGAGAACTTGTCCTCAACTGGCCTACTTGATTAAATAAAGGTAAAATAAATAAAAGGGAAATCTTAACGCTACAGCATACAATGACATTCTAGACGATTCTGTGCTTCCAACTTTGTGGCAACAGTTTGGGGAAGGCCTTTTCCTGTTTTAGCATGACAATGCCCCCGTGCACAAAGCGAGGTCCATACAGAAATGGTTTGTTGAAATTGGTGAGGAAGAAATTGACTGGCCTGCACAGAGCCCTGACCTCAACCCCATCGAACACCTTTGGGATGAATTGGAACGCTGACTGCGAGCCAAGCCTAATCGCCCAACATCAGTGCCCGACCTCACTAATGCTCTTGTGCTGAATGGAAGCAAGTCCCTGCAACAATGTTCCAACTTCTAGTGGAAAGCCTTCCCAAAAGAGTGGAGGCTGTTATAGCAGCAAAAGGGGGACCAATGCCATATTAATGCCCATGATTTTGGAATAAGATGTTCGAGGAGCAGGTGTCCACATATACTTTTAGTCATGTCGTGTATCTATGTTCCCCCCCTTATATCTTAATGTAACGACACAAAATAAAATGGCAGATTATTATAAATGACAAGAGCTGGTACCCTAGTTTGTAGAAAGACCCACATACAGAACATAATAGATATACTTCAATGGGAATAGTGATGCACCTGGCTATTTATTTTTATTCATTCATAAAATGTAATCAATACAACTTATGTTTACATACAAAAACACATTGTATGAACTTCACCAGGTAATTCACTCAAACTCCATATGTAGAGTTCTCTACCATGTTCGTGAAGTATATTTTGTAACCTCTTCCTGCAGATGGTTGGCTGGAGGCTAACAAAAGAGACTGGGAGGCCATCTTGGATTCCCAGACCCAGATGGGTGCAGCCAAGGGCCCGGGGGACAACATCACTGAGCAGGCCAGGACCAGAGGCGAAATAGTGGAGGTCAGTGGATGGGACAGCGTCTTCAACTCTGGGCTGGGGAACAACACTGTTAACCACAACCAGAAACAGACTGTCAAACACAAAACAACAACCAAACTTAGTCTCCATGACAACAGACTGGCTGAGACCAGAGTGGGGTGTAGATTTGGTCTGCAGGGATGGGGATGTGTCGGTTCGCGGCAGGAGAGAATAGACACAGAATCGGCCATCAATGCTCCGTCCTGCTCCAATAGTTGTGATTCAGAGAGGCTGACAGCTCCTCAAGTTAACCCCCTAACAGGTGCTGCCTTCAGCCTACCTTCTATAGGATCTATCAACTGGAACATGGACCCTGCGACAACACTTCCTGGCCTTCGTCCTCCTCACACTCTCCTAATGTTAAACCAGACCTCAGACAATGCCAGTGCCTCAACAATAAATTGCTACACAAGCCCATTGACAAATTATATTAGTAGTAACGCTATCAGTAGATCCGGTGGCAAAGAGAAGCGCTTCATGTGTTCGTTCTGTGGGAAAGCCTTCAGTTTCCCCAAACAGGTGAAGATCCACCAGAGGATGCACACGGGGGAGAAACCGTTTAGCTGCCATCTGTGCCGGGCCAGTTTTTCAGACTCTTCCAACCTGAAGAGGCACCAGAGGGTCCACACAGGGGAGAAACTCTACAGCTGCCCCCATTGTGAGAAGAGGTTCTCCCACCAGCACGAGCTGAAGAGGCACCTGATGGTCCACACAGGAGAGAGGCCGTTCTCCTGTCCGTACTGCGGGAAGAGATTCTCAGAGAGGAGCTACCTTAGGATACACCAGCCGAAAATGCACATGGCCTGTGTATAAAGTATAGTAACATGTCATGTAGTACTAGTAATGTAAGTGTAGTGTAACGTATGGTGACATGTAATGTAGTATCAGCTAGTTTGTAGTTAATTCTGTTATTTTTGGTTGTATTAGGGAACTGGATGAGGTGAACTGAGGAAATAATGAGTATGATGAGGCAGAGTAGATGATATGGTGATGGTTGGTGTGATGGTGTCTGTAAAAATGCTTCACTGATGAAAAGTGACAACCTTGTCCTGTTTGATGCTAGTGTTTTAAAATGAGGCAATGATATTGCCTTAATTCATATTTTTTGGTTACTTTTACCCCTTTTTCTCCCCAATTTCATGGCATCCAATTGGTAGTTACAGTCTTGTCTCATCGCTGCAACTCCCGTACAGACTCGGGAGAGGCGAAGGTCGAGAGCCGTGCGTCCTCCGAAACACAACCCAGCCAAGTCGCACTGCTTCTTGACACAATGCCCACTTACCCCGGAAGTTAGTCACGCCAATGTGTCGGAGGAAACACTGTACACCTGGCGACCATGTCAGCGTGCACTGTGGCACCCGGTCCGCCACAGAAGTTGCTAGAGCGCGATGGGACAAGGACATCCCTGCCGGCCTAACCCGGACGACGCTGGGCCAATTGTGCGCTGCCCCATGGGTCTCCCGGTTGCAGCCGGCTGTGACAGAGCCTAGACTCGAACCCAGAATATCTTATGGCACAGCTAGCACTGCACCGGGAGGCCTAATTCATGTTTATTAATGTAGTGAAGCAGTGTGTAATGTTGAACCTTTTTCAATGTGTTCTGAAATGCGTTTTGTCAAAGTGAGGGTACCTAAATTTACACAAAGGATAAAGTATTACCATAGGGAGAAAAGTTATTCTGGTCACGTATCATTTTGTGCATTATAAGTACTGTACTTCACAATATTACCATTTTGTTGAAATTAAAATACAAAATTGACTCTGTACTGACTGACTTGGTGGTTTTTATATCATTGCAGGGACTGAGTTTCCCTTCTCAGTCTAACCAAAACATTATACTTAATTCTTGAATCAACACATATGGACAATTTTTATAATAAATTCCAATGGCTCCATATTGTTAGGTACTTGAATCACAGTGTTAGCAATGGGCTTAACTGTGGTTAACCTTTTATAATATGTCATGCTTGTGTTTACAGTAGAGTTCCTTATATAAACCTTTATATGCTCTTCTGTACATTTTGTGTTTGCAGTCCATGAGGACCATGGTTACCCCACCAATACAGACAGGGTCAGGATGGGCATTCACCACAAGAGGTACCTAGCCTATAACACAGAACACAATCCCAACAACACCCAAACAATGGCTAGAGGTCAAGGACGGAGCTCAAAGACTCCTGCTTCTACCTCATCTGGTGTCATTGGGTCACAACGTGGGAGGCCAAGCAGTAGGACAGATGCAGACAAGCCCTACTACTGCCCCACATGTGGGAAGTGCTTTGCTAGGGCAGACTATTTCAGGGAGCACCAGACCGTTCACACCAAGGAGAGGCCCTTCAAGTGCAAACTGTTACAAGAGCTTCTCCTTCCTGACTAACCTTACCAGACATAGGAGTGTCCACAACCGGGAGAAATCGTAGCAGTGTGGCTTGAGATGCACACAAGGGATGTCTGGGATAGTTCTCATGTGAAGTGTCTTGAGGTAAGAGGGTAATCAATCACATACCTCTCATTAACCCTTTGGTAACTTGTCATTTGAAACAGGCTTGAGTAAATACCTGTTTTTAGAGAGACAGTAAACCTAGGCTAGAACAAGGACAGTTTAATATTTACCTTACTGGAGGTGATGTAGAGGAAATAAAGTCATTGTTTTCTACTCAATTCTTGCTAACACTATTCTTTCTAAACAAGTCTGCTCTCAGCTTTAAATATACTTTTCATAGGAGATTTGATGTGTAATGTAATAAGCACAACCCTATTTCAAAGAACAGCGTGCATACCTTTTTCATTTAACCACACCCTTTTGTGACTATTTAACAGTCTGATTGCCTGGAAATAGAAGCTGTTTTTCAGTCTCTCGGTCCCAGCTTTGATGTACCTGTACTGTCTCCACAGCTTAGATGGTAGCGGGTATACAGACCGTGCCTCGGGTGGCTGAGGTCCTTGATCTTCTTGGCCTTCCTGTGACACCATGTGCTGTAGATGTCCTGGAGGGCAGGCAGTGTGCACCTGGTGATGCGAGGAGCTAACCGCACCATGGCGCGGATGGTGCAATTGTCATACCAGGCGGAGACACAGGATGCTTTCAATGGTGCATCTTAGGGGCCAGCCTCATGAGATTGAAGAGGTGCAACACCACACTGTGTGTGGATTGACCATTTCAGGTTGTCAGTGATCTGCATGCCAAAGAACAAAGTATTTTTTTATGGGTCTATTTTTGTATGATGTAGTTCCCCCCTACCCCCGCCCCCTTTCCTAAAATGTTTATTTTTTCTATAGTTTACCACCCTGTACAGTAGGTGGCGGTATGCACCTCTAACAATTGTTTACAAACCGCCGTAATACCAAAGAAGAGAACAGTGACCGAGAACATTATCAACGTCAGCGTTTTGTGTTATTATTTAGACGTTTATTAACACCATTTAACTGCACAGCGTCACATACTTACCCCATAATTCGCGTTGTTGACAGGACTTGGTTGATATGTTATCTAGGTAACGCTAGATAGCTGCTAACAATGGCTAATTGTATGGTTTTTCACACTCAAATAGCCTCCATCATGGAGGTTCTAGCGAATGCAGCCGTGGCAGAGATCTGTAAACTCGTAGACGACGACTATGCAGTGTTTCGTTTGGAAATAACTCAAAGCCAGAAAGAAAACAGGGGATTGCGGAGGAAACTACAGCTATTGGAAATGAAGGTGGCACGGGAGCGCGTCCTTCCCAGTAGTGTCAAGATCCTCGACCGATACAGAGGAATTGCAAGAGGTACATTTTGCAGGAAGCTGAAGCTGCGGGGCCTGTCGACCCCTTCCCGTCTGCGCATGTGTGACTTCAGATGTGTTAACCAGAATTGGATCTTGGTCCATTTTTGGATAGTATGCTATAATCCCATTGATTATTTTGCAAAGACACTAGCATATTCTAACCAGATTATTTATGTGCTGCATTTACTATGATTTACTAATTGAAAACAATATGACGCATGGACATAACCAATCGATCTATAAATAGTACATCAAGAAGTTATGCTTAGTGTTTAATCCTCGCCAATTCCAGACAGTGAGTACGTTGACATGCACAGTAATAATTCGATATTAAACTGATTATGGCAGTAGGCCGATTATGCAATAATCATGTAAACGCACTCTGTTTATCTTAATCAGTATAATGTCCAAATCTAATCAATCATACGGCAATTAAAATAACCTGGCTTTCTGAGCAATCTTTTAATATTATTAAAGCATATAAACACCTTAATCTGCGTTTCAGCTGTGTATTTGATCTGCCATGTGCTAGCACCAGCCGAGAGAGCCTCCCTCTTTTGCGCAAGTGAAGTGAAGCCTGACCGACAGCATCATTGCATCAATTTGCTTAATTCGGCTGTCCAACTTTTTCATTATGCAATCCAACATTTTTTCCTCTGTGTGCAACAAAAGTTCAACATTCACCTTTTCCTACTAGTTCTGTCAAGTCTATGCATACAATATGATGCATATGTTGGAGATATCAAATTTAATTGTCACATACAAATGGTTAGCAGGTGTTAACGCAAGTGTGGTGGAACTAGAAGCTTGTGCTTCTAGTTCCACCATGCAGTAATATCTAACAAGTAATATAACCTTACAATTTCACAACAACTACCTTATACACACAAGTGTAAAGGAATGAATACGAATATGTACATAAAAACATATAAATGAGTGATGGCCGAACGGCATAGGCAAGATGCAGTAGATGGTATAGAGTACAGTATATGCATATGAGATGAGCAATGCAGGGTATGAGAACATTATATGAAGTGACATTGTTAAAGTAGCTAGTGATACCTTACATCAAGATGGCAAGATGCAGTAGATGGTATAGCATACAGTATATACATAAGAGATGAGTAATGTAGGGTAAGTAAACATTATATAATATAAAGTGGCTAGTGATAAATTGATTACATCAATTTTTCCATTATTAAAGTGGCTAGAGATGAGTCAGTATGTTGGCAGCAGCTACTCAATGTTAGTGATGGCTGTTTAACAGTCTGATGGCCTTGAGATAGAAGCTGTTTTTCAGTCTCTTGGTCCCCGCTTTGATGCACCTGTACTGACCTCGCCTTCTGGATGATAGTGGGGTGAACAGGCAGTGGCTCGGGTGGTTGTTGTCCTTGATGATCTTTTTGGCCTTCCTGTGACATCGGGTGGTGTAGGTCTCCTGGAGGGCAGGTAGTTTGCACCCGGTGATGCGTTGTGCAGACCTCACTACCCTCTGGGGAGCCTTCCGGTTATGGGCGGAGCAGCTGCCGTACCAGGCAGTGATACAGCCCGACAGGATGCTCTCGATTGTGCATCTGTAAAGGTTTGTGAGTGTTTTTGGTGACAAGCCCGAATTTCTTCAGCCTCCTGAGGTTGAAGAGGCGCTGCTGCACCTTCTTCACCACGCTGTCTGTGTGGGTGGACCATTTCAGTTTGTCCGTGATGTGTACGCCGAGGAACTTAAAACTCTCCACCCTCTCCACTACTGTCCCGTCAATGTAGATAGGGGGCTGCTCCCTCTGCTGTTTCCTGAAGTCCACGATCATCTCCGTTATTTTCCTGACACCACACTCCGAGGGCACTCACCTCCTCCCTATAGGCCGTCTCGTCGTTGTTGGTAATCAAGCCTACCACTGTAGTGTCGTCTGCACTACACAGAACACTCTGCAACAGCAATGCTGTGAGGCAAACGCTGCGTTCCAATGGGAATGAATGTACTTCTGTTGTCCCAAAACGCAATGACAATGTCAATATTATGTGTAGGCCGGTGACGACAAAATCTACATTTAATCCATTTCAAATTCAGGCTGTAACAACAAAATGTGGAAAAAGTCAAGGGGTGTGAATACTTTGAAGGCAGTCTAGTCTTGCTAACTAGGTAGACAGCTTGTTTTACAGTAACAGTCAAAAGTTTGGACACACACTCATTCCTCATTTTCTTTATTTTTACTATGTTCTACATTGTAGAATAATAGTGAAGACATAAATTATGAAATAACACATGGAATCATGTAGTAACCAAAAAAAGTGTTAAACAAATCAAAATATATTTAATATGTGAGAATTCAAAGTAGCCACCCTTTGCCTTAATGACAGTTTTGCATCATCTTGGCATTTTCTCATCCAGCTTCACCTGGAATGCTTTTCCAACAGTCTTGAAGGCATTCCCACATATGCTGAGCACTTGTTGGCTGCTTTTCTTTCACTCTTCGATCCAACTCATCCCAAACCATCTCAATTGGGTTGAGGTCGGGTGATTGTGGAGGGCAGGTCATCTGATGTAGCACTACAACACTCATTCTTGTTAAAATAGCACTTACACAGCCTGGAGGTGTGTTGGGTCATTGTCCTGTTGAAAAATAAATGATAGTCCCACTAAGCGCAAACCAGATGGGATAGCATATCGCTGCAGAATGCTGTGGTAGCCATGCTGGTTAAGTGTGCCTTGAATTCTAAATAAATCACTGACAGTGTCACCAGCAAAGCACCCACACACCTCCTCCTCCATGCTTCACGGTGGGAACCATACATGCCGAGATCCGTTCACCTACTCTGCGTCTCAAAGACACAGCGGTTGGAACCAAAAATCAGAAATTTGGACTCATCAGACCAAAGCACAGATTTCCACCGGTCTCATGTCCACTCTCGTGTTTCTTGGCCCTAGCAAGTCTCTTCTTATTATTGGTGTCCTTTAGTAGTGGTTTCTTTGCAGCAATTCGCCCATGAAGGCCTGATCCACAAAGTCTCCTCTGAGCAGTTGACGTTGAGATGTGTCTGTTACTTGAACTCTGAAGCATTTATTTGGGCTGCAATCTGAGTTGCAGTTAACTTTAATGAATGTATCCTCTGCAGCAGAGGGAACTCTTGGTCTTCCTTTCCTGTGGCGGTCCTTATGAGAACCAGTTTTATGATGACGCTTGATGGTTTTTGTGATGGCACTTGATGGTTTTTGTGACTGCACTTGAAGAAAGTTCTTGACATTTTCCGGATTGACACACCTTCATGTCTTAATTAAAGAAATTTCGGACTGTTGTTTCTCTTTGCTTATTTGAGCTGTTGTTGCCATAGTAGGGACTTGGTCTTTTACCAAATAGGGCTATATTCTGTATACCACCCCACCTTATCACAACACAACTGATTGTCTCAAATGCATTAAGAAGGAAAGAAATTCCACATATTAACTTTAAACAAGGCAACCTCTTAATTCAAATGAATTTCAGGTGACTACCTGGTTGAGCGAATGCCAAGAGTGTGCTAAGCTGTCATCAAGGCAAATGGTGGCTACTTTGAAGAATCTCAAATACAAAATATATTTTCATTTGTTTAACACTTTTTTGGTTTCTACATAATTCCATACGTGTTATTTCATAGTTGATGTCTTCACTATTATTCTACAATGTAGAAAATGGTACAAATAAAGAAAAACCCTGGAATGAGTAGGTGCATTAACTTTTGACTGGTACTGTATATGCTGGTTGTTTGCATGCATAACTGATGTGTATAATTGTAAGGGGCACTTCCTGTTTTATGGATAATATTTACATTTACAGTGGGTGAGCTCCATTCCTGACAGGCTGATCAGATTAAATAGCAGTCTGAGGCAGATAAGTCAGGATTCTACCTTGTTGGCAGTTTCATAGCTGACGCTTTTTGCAGGCAGACTAGTCAGTGCATTATGTGTATGATCAAGACTGGGTGGGCTCTATTCCTGGTGGGCTGATCAGATTCATTAGCCGCCTCAGATGCTGATGAGACAGAATGCTGCCTAGTAGGCTGTCTGCAAGGAGTTTCACATATCAAACAGCCTTGAAGGCAGTATCCTGATTTATCAGCCTCTGGGGCTGTTATGGAATCTGATCAGCCTGCCAGGAATAGAGCTCAACACCTGGATCAGATATGCATCTGCCCGTAAAGCACTATGACAGCTAATCTGCTTGCAAGGAGCCTTACCTATGAAACCACCTCCAAGGCAGCATCCTGACTTATCAGCCTCTGAGGCTGAAATTGAATCTGATCAGCCTGTCAGGAATGGAGCTCACCCATTGTAAATATAAATATTATCCACAAAACATTATTTCCGCTAATAATTATATACATACATATCAGTTATGCAAGCTAACAACCAGAGTTGATAACTATCTAGCTTGCTAACAAGACTACGTAGCTAACTAGCTAGCTCACAAGGCTAGAAAAGTTAGCTGCATTGTTCCTTGCATGCTATTGGTTGTGGTCTTGGGGGTGACATGCAGCCTGGGAGACGGTGCAGCCTGGGAGACCGTGTTGCCTGTCAGGCATTGTTCAGGGCTTAAATGCCCCGCATTGCGATCAACACAGCCACAGGGCTTCTTGATGAAGTGGTTATCGTGCATCTGAACTAATTAGTGGATGATGCGTGGTACTTTTTTCTCATGATCTCGACAAAATAACTTATGTCGTGATCTTGAGGTAACTATTTAATTTATTTTTATGTCCTCTCTGGACTTCCGTAAATCTGACTATCCACAATAATCACATTATTGTATTATTGTGTGTATGTAACTACTCGGTGTCAAAACTGTCAATAGTGTATAATATAGCTTTGAGCATTGACATTACCTAACTTAACCTCTTTTCCACCAATCACTCTCAGGTGAAGGACATCTCACTGGAGGCCACAGGAGCTTTGTGAAGCCTGCGGGACACAACACATGGAGACACGACCAACCAATCACTGTTGATGAGGGGAGTGGAACCTCAACCCAGCATGTAATCATGATAGAGGTTAGTGTAATAATATTACATCAAAATTACAGTACATGAAATGTGGCCAGTTTACTTCAGAAAGGATCCCCTCAGCTATTCACTTGCTTACATGTACATCCTTATTTATCTGCCATAGGGAAGCTTGTGAGACTTCTTTACTACATTGTTATCCAATGCAACTAATGTACCGATAATAACCTCCTCTCTTCTTGTGTTAGTCTGCAGAGGCTGCAGGTCCTGGGGTCAAGCAGGAGAGGTCTGAAGGAGAGGAGGACCCACGGCAAAGCAGAGACATCCAGCTTGGAGCAGCTGAAACGCCCCCTGTAGCCATGGAGAACCCCACCACCGCCCCAGCGCCCCCCAGGACCCGATGCAGCATCATGGAGGTCAGTGGCACGCCGAACGCCGCCCTCAAGTCAGAGACAGACACAGAAACAGAGACTTTAACGGGGCTATTGCGACTGGACTGCCCTGCTCCTCGCTCAGAGAATTTACTTCACGGGAACCTGAGCCCGAGGACAGTTCTGTCCCATCGGGACTCAGGTGATGCGTTACAGACTGGCAATGATCCATCCTGTTCATATGCTGCAGAGACAGAGATGATACCTGCTGACATGCCTGTGGGCTTAGATACACAGACTAATCTAATGAGAGGGGACTGGAACCAGTACGGCAGTAGTGTATACTCTGAAGGGCGCCTAGATAAGAAAGGGGAAGGTCTGGTCGTAGATGAGGTGACTGTGAAAGTGGAGGATGACGCTCCTCTGACATGGAATGAAGACAAGACTCATTTAGGAGGACAGTCGCAGGGCAACACTAGTGACTTCTTAGACTACAGGGAAAGCTTAGAGACTAATCTAAATGTGTTCAGGGATCGTGATCCAGTGTCCACGTTGATGGGACCTTCTGTTTTACACGGCTGCGTCCTTTTTGATCAGGTGCTGAACTCAAACGACAGGACTAGGGCCCAGACTCAAGGAGGGGGAGCCACATCGGACAATAGTAAAGATAAACGGTTCCTCTGCATGTTCTGTAACAAAGGCTTCAGCTGCTCCCAGAAGGTGGAGATCCACCAGAGGGTCCACACAGGGGTGAAACCCTACAGCTGTACCCAGTGTGATATGCGCTTCGCTGAGGCTGGCAGCCTGAAGAGGCACCAGAGGGTCCACACAGGGGAGAAACCCTTCAGCTGTACCCAGTGTCCTATGCGCTTTTCCCACTCCTCCAGTCTAAAGAGGCACCATAGGGTCCATAACCCTACAGCTGCCCCCAGTGTGAGAAGAGGTTCTCCCACCAGAACCAGGTGAAAATGCAGCTGAAGGTCCACACGGGAGAAAGGCCGTTCGCCTGTACTCACTGCAGGAAGAGGTTTTCAGAGAGGAGCTACCTCAGGATACACCAGCAGAGTAACCATTCCACTCGATAGCTTCTGACGTTTAGCTCAAACCCTGTATTAAAGACAAAGACACATTTTTATTGTTGTCAGCAGAAGACCCACAGATTTGGAATAAAGAGATCAACAGATTTCAGTGTAGAATATTCCTGGGTAGAATATTTCATTCAGACATTGTGTGATATATAAGCCTAAAATGTGTGTTACATATTGTCTTTGTACTGTGTAGGCTATATGATGTTCACAAATGCCTATTTCATTTCTTCCATTCATCTACTTTCCCAAGATACTTTTAATGGTCAAATCTATGCGGTTTATCAAATTCATGGAGAATTTTAGTTTAGACGTGTGTATGTGTGGTTTTCATATGGTGTATTTAACACTTGTTTATTTAATAAACACAAAATGGGCCTTTTCATTCTTAGACTTTCATTGAGACTTGTTTTGGCCCTGTACTCCAGCACTTTGGATTTGAAAATGACAGGTTAATATGTTGACTGTCAGCTTTAATTTGAGCGTATGTATTTTCATCCATATAATCTTTTAGAAATTACAGCACTTTTGGTACATAGTCCCCCCTTTTTAAAGGACCAAAAGTATTGGGTCAAATTCACTTAAGTGTATTAAAGTAGTAAAAAATGTAGTTTTTGGTCCAATATTCCTAGCATGCAATGATTACATCAAGAGTGTGACTCTACAAAATTATTGGATGCATTTGCTGTTTGTTTTGGTTGAGTTTCAGATTATTTTATGTGTCTAACTTTAGCACTCATCATTATTTAAGATTCATTCAGGATTATCTGTAATCATGGTAGCATCCACATTGATGTAGAAGTGCTTAGAAACATTCTATTCTTATTTACAATAAAAGTGACTCCAAAATGACACAATACATCATTTACCATTCATTTCTACTGGGCACAAAATCATTTGAAACACAACCAAAACAAACAACAAATGCATCCAACAAGTTTGTAGAGTCACAAACTGGATGTAGTCATTGCGTGCTAGGAATATGGGACCAAATACAAAAATTACACAAGTGAATTTGTCCCGATACATCTGGTCCCTTAAAATGAGGGAACGATGTACAAACAGTGCTGTAATTTCTAAACGGTTTACCCGATATGGATGAAAATACCCTAAAATTAAATCTGTCGGTCTGCACTTTCATTGTCATTTCATCATTTCAAATCCAAAGTGCTGGAGTACAGAGCCGTAACAGAATTGTCACTGTCCCAATACTTTGATCTCACTGTACATCAAATTTGATCTCACCCTATTCTGCACACACCCAGCAGCACTTTATAACCAATACACACAAAATGGGACCTTTTTATTTAAAGGTCGATTCATGCATCCTCCGAAACATGACGCGCCAAACCGCGCTTCTTAACACCCGCTCGCTTAACCCAGAAGCCAGCTGAACCAATGTGTTGGAGGAAATACAGTTAAACTGACTACCGAGGTCAGCCTGAAGGCACCCGGCCCGCCACAAGGAGTCGCTAGAGCACGATGAGCCAAGTAAAGCCCCCCACGGCCAAACCCTTCTCTAACCCGGAAGACGCTGGGCCAATTGTCCGCCACCCTATAGGACTCCCAATCACGGCCGGTTGTGATACAGCCCGGGATCGAACCCGCGTCTGTAGTGACGCCTCTAGCACTGCGCCACTCGGGAGGCCAAAATGGGACTTTGAATTTGAAGACTTTTAGACCCACATACTAACAAACACCTACTGTACACGTCAAAATAGTTTAGTCAGGTTTGTCTGATGACTTTTGACTTATCATAGCTGACTCATATTTACCCACAACATCATATTTATGTCCACCATGATGGGTTTAAAAACAATGTCATTCTGTAACTACAGTATAGGACTCAGTCGTAGTGGGGATGGGTAAACACTCCATGTTGAACGAGTGTTTATTATCTGTATGTATGTGTGTGTACGTACCTGAGGGAGTGTATGTCTGTGTAATCTGTATCACCTCTTTCTTCCAGGAGGAGGAGGGTCCAGAGGTGCTGCTGGTGAAGGAGGAGGGGTCTGGGGAACCCTGATGGGAACATGGCCATGGAGGACAACCAGACTACACCTCCTCCTGAAACCACAGAGTGTCACTGAGGTTCCACAGCCAGGTCTTGACTCATTTTGTCTTAAGTGTGGGACCATGCCTGAGAATGATCAAATCATTAAAGTGTCAAGTAATCAAATCAAATTGTATTTGTTACGCGCTTCGTAAATAACAGATGTAGACTAACAGTGAAATGTTTACTTACGAGCCCTTCCCAACAATGCAGAGAGAAAAATAACTAGCATGTTTACATAATACTCATAATACTCAATCCCTCATTGCCCAATTAGAAGATATTCCATAGCAGGGTGCTCATATCAGATTTCTTGATCCAACATCCTCTCACTCTGTATCTCTTACAGTCAGTAGACATGGAGGATGGGAAGCCTGATCTGCTGCTGGTCAAAGAGGAGACAATAGAAGACAGACCAGAGAGCATTGATCTGCTGAGTGGACTAAAGATGGGGGAGCAAGGTAAGAGAGAAATACATATAGCCTACATACAGTAATAGATCTTCAATGGGAATAGTGATGCACCTGGTAATGTTTTTTTTGTTTATTTTCTAAATTAATAAAATGATATCAATACAACTTATGTTAAAATATAAAAACACACATTATAATGTATGAACTTGACCAGGTAACTGATTTAAAAATGATTCCCTCTACAATGTCTGTAAAGTCTATTTTGTAACGGTGGTTGGCTAGAGGCTAACAGAGGAGACTGGGCTGTCACCTTGGATTCCCAGACCCAAGAGCCCGGGGACGACCGAGCAGGCCAGGACCAGAGGTGGCATAGTGAAGGTCAGTGGATGGGGCATCATCCACAACTATGGGCCTGGGATCAACACTGTTAACCACAACCAGAAACACAAAACAAGGACTGAATTTAGTCTCCATGACAACAGACTGGCTGAGACCAGGACGAGGTGTAGATTTGGTCCACGGGGACGGGGAGGTGTCTGTATACGGCTGGAGAGAACAGACATAGACTCGGTTAGCGATGCTCCATCCTGCTCCTATAGTTGTGATTCAGAGAGACTGATGGCACCTCAGGTTACCCCCCTAACAGGTGCTGACTTCAGCATGCCTTCTATAGAATCTATCAACTGGAACATGGACCCTGTGACAACACAGACACTCCCTGGCCTTCATCCTCCTCACACTCTCCTAATGTTAAACCAGACCTCAGACAATGCCTCAACACTAAATGGCTACACAAGCCCATTGACAAATGACAGTAGTAGTAACGCTATCAGCAGATCTGGTGGCAAAGAGAAGAGCTTATTGTGTTCATTCTGTGGGAAGTCTTCAGTTTCCCCAAACAGGTGGAGATCCACCAGGGGATGCACACTGGTACAGCCTGTAGAGTCCACACAGGGGACAAATCCTGACGTTGCCCCAGTGTGAGAATAGTTTCTCCCACCATTACCAGCTGAAGATGCACCTGAAGGTCCACACGGGAGAGAGGCTGTTCGCCTGTATGCACAGCGGGAAGAGGTTTTCAGAGAGGAGGAACCTCAGGATACACCAGCAGAAAATGCACATGGCCCATGTATAGAGTATAGTAACATGTCATGTAGTACTAGCTAGTTTGTAGTTAATTCTGTTGGTTTTGGATGTAGTAGGGAACTGGATGAGGTGAACTGAGGGAAGAATGAGTATGATGAAGCAGAGTAGATGATATGGTGATGGTTGGTGTGATGGTGTCTGTAAAAATGCTTCACTGATGAAGAGTGACACATTTTCCCCCTTTAGGTTGATACTGTTGTTTTATAGTGAGATACGGATGGTGCCTTAATTCATGTTTACTTCACATGAAGTAGTGTGTAATGTTGAACCTTTTCCAAAGTATTCTCAAATTAATTTGATCAAAGTGAGGGTACCAGATTTACAGAAAAGGTAGCGTTGCCATAGTGAGTAGCTATTCTACTTATAGAGTTTTTTGCAATAAAAGTACTGTACTTCAAAGTTATGTGAGTGTATGACTATTTTGTTGAAATTAAATACAAAATTTACTCTGCTGATTGACTTGGCTATTTTTGTGTCATTGCAGGGACTAAGTTTCCCTTATCTCAGTCGAAACATTATACTTAATTCTTGAATCAACATATGGATTTTTTTTATAATGAACTCTAATGGCTCCATATTGTACTTGAATCACAGTATTAGATGGGCTTGACTGTGGTTTACATTTCATAATGTAAAGTTTCTTATCTAAACCTTTATGCTCTTCTGTACAATGTGTTTGCAGTCTGCATTCCATGAAGACCTTGTATCCAGTGTTACTGGTGGGAGAGACAGGACCTCTGAGTTGGCTGGTCACAAATCCTGGCCCCGGATCAGAACCCTGGATGAGAAGCCTTCGCTCTTCCTTCCCGAGTCAGAACCAGGACCCAACCACGAGGGACAGAGACCCCACCACCACACTGAACACAACCAGTGGACAGGTGGACTGAACAACCTCAGTCCTGGTGGTCATCAGAGAGACTGAGACTCTAGTCAGGGATCCAGTCTGCAGCCCAGACCCTCCTCTTCACAGTCTCAGTGCAGGGATGAAGCAGGGCCTGGGGCTGATAGAGATAAACCCTCCTGTTCCTATGATACAAACACCACAGTATCCATGATGAACAGAGCAGGTCACCCTGGGCTTCAGCCTTCAGAGGGAGTGGTGAGAGACCTTCCTGGTGGTATTCTATCAGCAAGTATGTCTTCTCTTTTAGGGTCTCGTCTAAACCGTAGTGACTGGGTTCATAGAAGGGCCTGGACCTGGGTCTAGCCTTCCTCAGTTACTTAATGATTACCTCATGATTACCTCAAACAGCACGTTAGTTGTGCAGGGCTTAATGATATTGATGGTAAAATCTGTAGCGTGAAAACAGCTGTTAGCAGTGGGTTTATGTGACCATTACATCGGTGCATGCTAGCTAACACACTTATATACAGCAATCATATACCAAAACACAGCCCAGAAAGCCCCTCAATCCCTAACAGGTACCATATACCCACACATGTTTAAATCAGCAATGTACAGCAAACTTGTACACATTGTAAAATAGAAAACAGTATTCAGAACGTGACCTACCCCTTGCATCACATTTTCATACTGGGGAGACCTGACGTTCGCGATCTCCCCCTATCTGCAAGCGGGGCCAATAACAACGTGACTTATTGTCATCGGAATTGAACGAACCAATAAGAATGCTTGAACATTAAATACGCCTTTCTTTAGAGGCAAGTGGAAACATAACCAACCCTGTTACATTCTCCCCTGCTGCATTACACTTACATACCCTAAAGAAACAAAACGAGGTATGCAATACCTTGCAATATATACTGCTCAAAAAAATAAAGGGAACACTAAAATAACACATCCTAGATCTGAATGAATGAAATAATCTTATTAAATACTTTTTTCTTTACATAGTTGAATGTGCTGACAACAAAATCACACAAAAATAATCAATGGAAATCCAATTTATCAACCCATGGAGGTCTGGATTTGGAGTCACACTCAAAATTAAAGTGGAAAACCACACTACAGGCGGATCCAACTTTGATGTAATGTCCTTAAAACAAGTCAAAATGAGGCTCAGTAGTGTGTGTGGCCTCCACATGTCTGTATGACCTCCCTATAACGCCTGGGCATGCTCCTGATGAGGTGGCGGATGGTCTCCTGAGGGATCTCCTCTCAGACCTGGACTAAAGCATCCGCCAACTCCTGGACAGTCTGTGGTGCAACGTGGCATTGGTGGATGGAGCGAGACATGATGTCCCAGATGTGCTCAATTGGATTCAGGACTGGGGAACGGGCGGGCCAGTCCATAGCATCAATGCCTTCCTCTTGCAGGAACTGCTGACACACTCCACCCACATGAGGTCTAGCATTGTCTTGCATTAGGAGGAACCCAGGGCCAACTGCACCAGCATATGGTCTCACAAGGGGTCTGAGGATCTCATCTCGGTACCTAATGGCAGTCAGGCTACCTCTGGCGAGCACATGGAGGGCTGTGTGGCCCCCCAAAGAAATGCCACCCCACACCATGACTGACCCACCGCCAAACCGGTCATGCTGGAGGATGTTGCAGGCAGCAGAACGTTCTCCACGGCATCTCCAGACCCTGTCACGTCTGTCACGTGCTCAGTGTGAACCTGCTTTCATCTGTGAAGAGCACAGGGCGCCAGTGGCGAATTTGCCAATCTTGGTGTTCTCTGGCAAATGCCAAACGTCCTGCACAGCGTTGGGCTGTAAGCACAACCCCCACCTGTGGACATCGGGCCCTCATACCACCCTCATGGAGTCTGTTTCTGACCGTTTGAGCAGACACATGCACATTTGTGGCCTGCTGGAGGTCATTTTTGCAGGGCTCTGGCAGTGCTCCTCCTGCTCCTCCTTGCACAAAGGCGGAGGTAGCGGTCCTGCTGCTGGGTTGTTGCCCTCCTACGGCCTCCTCCACGTCTCCTGATGTACTGGCCTGTCTCCTGGTAGCGCCTCCATGCTCTGGACACTACGCTGACAGACACAGCAAACCTTCTTGCCACAGCTCGCATTGATGTGCCATCCTGGATGAGCTGCACTACCTGAGCCACTTGTGTGGGTTGTAGACTCCGTCTCATGCTACCACTTGAGTGAAAGATCAAAACATCAGCCAGGAAGCATAAGAACTGAGAATTGGTCTGTGGTCACCACCTGCCAAACCACTCCTTTATTGGGGGTGTCTTGCTAATTGCCTATAATTTCCACCTGTTGTCTATTCCATTTGCACAACAGCATGTGAAATTTATTGTCAATCAGTGTTGCTTCCTAAGTGGACAGTTTGATTTCACAGAAGTGTGATTGACTTGGAGTTACATTTACATTTACATTTAAGTCATTTAGCAGACGCTCTTATCCAGAGCGACTTACAAGTTGACATTGTGTTGTTTAAGTGTTCCCTTTATTTTTTTGAGCAGTGTATATGTCACCAAATATTCCAGTGCAAAGACTATTCTCTCAAGAGAATTAGAGGAATTTAAAGACCCCGTAGGAAAACATGCCTGTTACATGTTCAGTACACTCAGTGACAATAAGAACCTCAGACAGAAAAATCTTGGGCTACTTGACCTCTGACCCATTACCTCCATGGGGCCTCTTGAAAGTAAAATAAATAAATGGGCTAAAGACCTGGAAATCTACAGGCCAACTTGGATTCTTATCCTACACCCACACCCGACCAATCCCTGACCTGACAGGCCTAACGGAGTTATCATTATGGTTAACCTGTTCAACTACAACCACCATTGGTGGGTCACTGTCCACAGTCGGTGGATAGTCAAGGTCAAGGGTTCTGTGACTGTTGCTGGAACTTGTGCTACCAGCGGCATCTTCAGAATGCCTTTCTTCTTCAGAGGGTTCAGACATTTCTTCTCCAAAGGTTATCTCTGACACGCTTGTGGCACCCTCAGAATGTGGTGAGTTCTGAGGGTCCCTCGCCAGTGGCCCATCTTCCAGCACAACTGAGGGCTCTGACTGTGTTTACTCGGAGGTCTGTTCTGATATCCGCACACTAGTCCTCTCACCAATGTCAATTTCTGGTATATCATTCATGGATGAGTCCTCCATCTCCTCACTGTCTCCCATATTAGGTGTCTCCAAGGCAGTGTCAGGGAGAGGCAAGAAGTTTACAGGCATTATCAGATTATGGTGGACAGTTTTCTCCTGGCTAGTTGACATGTTCTGTATCTTGAAGATGTGGATGTCACTATTCTTCTCCGTAACAATCAGCCTTCTCCCAATGATCAGCCAGCTTCCTCTTTCCACGTTCACCCTTATTCGCCAGCAGCCCCCGATCACCGACCTCCACTGGAGCTCCTCTGATCTTCCTGTTGTAGAGGCCTGCATGCCTCTTCAGCTGTTTGGTTGCCGACACCTGTACCATCTCCATGGCCTCCCTCAGCTCTCTCGTCAGGTTCTTGATGTGCTCGTCATAGTCTACAACCTCTGAGTCTTGCAGCACGGTACCAAACATCATGTCGACAGGCAGACGTGGGGTTCTCCCAAACATCAACTGGAAAGGGGCGTGGCCTGTGGTTTCATGGACTGTACAGTTGTAGGCGAAGGTCAACAACTTCAGCTTCTGGGGCCTCCTGTGCTTCGCTCTCGTAGGTAAGGCCCTGATCATGTTTCCCAGCATTCTGTTGAACCTTGCGGCTCCCCCGTTCCCCATCAGATAGTAGGGAGTCGTGTGCGACTTCTGGAGTCCTGACAGGGACCCAGCCATCACTCCACAATGTCACTACTGTTCTCCACACTAGAATGTTTTTCGGTCTTGAGCATGCCCTCATAGGCTCAATAACAACAGCACTGCCCGCGGATACATTTTGAGGCGTACATAGCCGGGCCCAGACTAAATGCTCCTGCATAGGCTCCAATGTGACTGCCCGCTTCAGCCTTACCGTGCCACTCTTTCTGGCACTCCGGTTCCTTTCCATCTCTCTACATTAGCCAGCAGACGGAACAGTTTGTCATCTCCATTGTGTTAAGATGATATCTTCTCCCAGAAGTCACTGGTTGTCTTCAGCTCCCTGATGAGGTGTTTTATCACGTTGCTGCCTAGGATGAGCTCATCACGTTGGTCATCCACTACTAGAACAGGGACAGAGACGCTGCTGCCATACACAGACTGGTTCAATTCGCACACACCTACAGTGTTGGTCTTCAAAGCCCTGTATTTAGTGCCATCCATCATTCCTTCAATTCTGACCAGTTTCCCAGTCCCTGCTGCTGAAATGATGGTATTCTCGGGGTGATGAGAGGTGTTGGGTTCGCACCAGACATAGCGTTTTTCTTGATGGCCAAAAAGCTAAATTGTAATCTCTTCTAACCAGAGTACCTTCTTCCATATGTTTGGGGAGTCTCCCACATGCCTTTTGGCGAACACCAAACGGGTTTGCTTATTTTTTTCTTGAAGCAATGGCTTTTTCTGGCCACTTACATAAAGCCCAGCTCTGTGGAGTGTACGGCTTAAAGTGGTCCTATGGACAGATACTCCGATCTCCGCTGTGGAGCTTTGCAGCTCTGGTCTCTTTGTTGCCTCTGATTAATGCACTCCTTGCCTGGTCTGTGAGTTTTGGTGGGTGGCCCTCTCTTGGCAGTTTTGTTGTGGTGCCATATTCTTTCCATGTTTTAATAATGGATTTAATGGTGCTCCGGTGGGATGTTTTAAAGTTTCTACATTTACATTTAAGTCATTTAGCAGACGCTCTTATCCAGAGCGACTTACAAATTGGTGCATTCACCTTATGATATCCAGTGGAACAACCACTTTACAATAGTGCATCTAAATCTTTTAGGGGGGGGGGGGGGTTAGAAGGATTACTTTATCCTATCCCAGGTATTCCTTAAAGAGGTGGGGTTTCAGGTGTCTCCGGAAGGTGGTGATTGACTCCGCTGTCCTGGCGTCGTGAGGGAGCTTGTTCCACCATTGGGGTGCCAGAGCAGCGAACAGTTTTGACTGGGCTGAGCGGGAACTGTGCTTCCTCAGAGGTAGGGAGGCGAGCAGGCCAGAGGTGGATGAACGCAGTGCCCTTGTTTGGGTGTAGGGCCTGATCAGAGCCTGAAGGTACGGAGGTGCCGTTCCCCTCACAGCTCCGTAGGCAAGCACCATGGACTTGTAGCGGATGCGAGCTTCAACTGGAAGCCAGTGGAGAGAGCGCAGGAGCGGGGTGACGTGAGAGAACTTGGGAAGGTTGAACACCAGACGTTCTGGATGAGTTGTAGGGGTTTAATGGCACAGGCAGGGAGCCCAGCCAACAGCGAGTTGCAGTAATCCAGACGGGAGATGACAAGTGCCTGGACTAGGACCTGCGCCGCTTCCTGTGTGAGGCAGGGTCGTACTCTGCGAATGTTGTAGAGCATGAACCTACAGGATCGGGTCACCGCCTTGATGTTAGTGGAGAACGACAGGGTGTTGTCCAGGGTCACGCCAAGGTTCTTAGCACTCTGGGAGGAGGACACAAGGGAGATGTCAACCGTGATGGCGAGATCATGGAACGGGCAGTCCTTCCCCGGGAGGAAGAGCAGCTCCGTCTTGCCGAGGTTCAGCTTGAGGTGGTGATCCGTCATCCACACTGATATGTCTGCCAGACATGCAGAGATGCGATTCGCCACCTGGTTATCAGAAGGGGGAAAGGAGAAGATTAATTGTGTGTCGTCTGCATAGCAATGATAGGAGAGACCATGTGAGGATATGACAGAGCCAAGTGACTTGGTGTATAGTGAGAATAGGAGAGGGCCTAGAACAGAGCCCTGGGGGACACCAGTGGTGAGAGCACGTGGTGCGGAGACAGATTCTCGCCACGCCACCTGGTAGGAGCGACCTGTCAGGTAGGACGCAATCCAAGCGTGGGCCGCGCCGGAGATGCCCAGCTCGGAGAGGGTGGAGAGGAGGATCTGATGGTTCACAGTATCAAAGGCAGCAGATAGGTCTAGAAGGATGAGAGCAGAGGAGAGAGAGTTAGCTTTAGCAGTGCGGAGAGCCTCCGTGACACAGAGAAGAGCAGTCTCAGTTGAATGCCCAGTCTTGAAACCTGACTGATTAGGATCAAGAAGGTAATTCTGAGAGAGATAGCAGGAGAGCTGGCCAAGGACGGCACGTTCAAGAGTTTTGGAGAGAAAAGAAAGAAGGGATACTGGTCTGTAGTTGTTGACATCGGAGGGATCGAGTGTAGGTTTTTTCAGAAGGGGTGCAACTCTCGCTCTCTTGAAGATGGAAGGGACGTAGCCAGCGGTCAAGGATGAGTTGATGAGCGAGGTGAGGTAGGGGAGAAGGTCTCCGGAAATGGTCTGGAGAAGAGAGGAGGGGATAGGGTCAAGTGGGCAGGTTGTTGGGCGGCCGGCCGTCACAAGACGCGAGATTTCATCTGGAGAGAGAGGGGAGAAAGAGGTCAAAGCACAGGGTAGGGCAGTGTGAGCAGGACCAGCGGTGTCGTTTGACTTAGCAAACGAGGATCGGATGTCATCAACCTTCTTTTCAAAATGGTTGACGAAGTCATCCGCAGAGAGGGAGGAGGGAGGGGGAGGAGGATTCAGGAGGGAGGAGAAGGTAGCAAAGAGCTTCCTAGGGTTAGAGGCAGATGCTTGGAATTTAGAGTGGTAGAAAGTGGCTTTAGCAGCAGAGACAGAAGAGGAAAATGTAGAGAGGAGGGAGTGAAAGGATGCCAGGTCTGCAGGGAGGCGAGTTTTCCTCCATTGCCGCTCGGCTGCCCGGAGCCCTGTTCTGTGAGCTCGCAGTGAGTCGTCGAGCCACGGAGCAGGAGGGGAGGACCGAGCCGGCCTGGAGGATAGGGGACAGAGAAAATCAAAGGATGCAGAAAGGGAGGAGAGGAGGGTTGAGGAGGCAGAATCAGGAGATAGGTTGGAGAAGGTTTGAGCAGAGGGAAGAGATGATAGGATGGAAGAGGAGAGAGTAGCGGGAGAGAGAGAGCGAAGGTTGGGACGGCGCAATACCATCCGAGTAGGGGCAGAGTGAGAAGTGTTGGATGAGAGCGAGAGGGAAAAGGATACAAGGTAGTGGTCGGAGACTTGGAGGGGAGTTGCAATGAGATTAGTGGAAGAACAGCATCTAGTAAAGATGAGGTCAAGCGTATTGCCTGCCTTGTGAGTAGGGGGGAAGGTGAGAGGGTGAGGTCAAAAGAGGAGAGGAGTGGAAAGAAGGAGGCAGAGAGGAATGAGTCAAAGGTAGACGTGGGGAGGTTAAAGTCACCCAGAACTGTGAGAGGTGAGCCATCCTCAGGAAAGGAACTTATCAAGGCGTCAAGCTCATTGATGAACTCTCCAAGGGAACCTGGAGGGCGATAAATGATAAGGATGTTAAGCTTGAAAGGGCTGGTAACTGTGACAGCATGGAATTCAAATGAGGAGATAGACAGATGGGTCAGGGGAGAAAGAGAGAATGTCCACTTGGGAGAGAATAGGATTCCAGTGCCACCACCCCGCTGGCTCGATGCTCTAGGGGTATGCGAGAACACGTGGGCAGACGAGGAGAGAGCAGTAGGAGTAGCAGTGTTATCTGTGGTAATCCATGTTTCCGTCAGCGCCAGGAAGTCTAGGGACTGGAGGGTAGCATAGGCTGAGATGAACTCAGCCTTGTTGGCCGCAGACCGGCAGTTCCAGAGGCTGCCGGAGACCTGGAACTCCACGTGGGTCGTGCGCGCTGGGACCACCAGGTTAGAGTGGCAGCGGCCACGCGGTGTGAAGCGTTTGTATGGCCTGTGCAGAGGGGAGAGAACAGGGATAGACAGACACATAGTTGACAAGCTACAGAAGAGGCTACGCTAATGCAAAGGAGATTTCTGATATTTTTTTATAACCCAACCCTGATCTGTACTTCTCCACAACTTTGTCCCTGGCCTGTTTGGAGAGCTCCTTGGTCTTGGTGGTGCCGCTTGCAGACTCTGGGGCCTTTCAGAACAGAACATCATGTGACACTTAAAGTCCACCTGTGTGCAATCTATTTAACTAATTATGTGACTTCTGAAGTCAATTGGTTGCACCAGATCTTATTAAGGGGCTTCATAGCAAACGGGGTGAATACATATGCATGCACCAATTTTCAGTTTTTATTTTTTTTGTATTTTTTTTTGAAGCAAGTAATTTTATTCACTTCACCAATTTGGACTATTTTGTGTATGTCCATTACATGAAATCCAAATAAAAATACATTTAAATTACAGGTTGTAATGCAGCAAAATAGGAAAAATGCCAAGGGGGGGGTGAATACTTTTGCAAGGCACTGTAGTTTTCCTGCCACTGCGCCGTGTTGATGTTTGATGGAGCGACGGGAGTTACCGATGAAGCGCAAGGACATTCTTGACGTGTGTGCGCAGCTGCATAACAGAGGAAGCAGAGGTGGTGTGAATAACAATTATCTATTGTGCTGTGATTTGCATCTCCACACACTTTGCATTGTAAAGATGGGTTCTCACTTCTCCTGGGCCTCTGGAAACAGTTATCATAGCCGCCTACAGGTTGCTGTGGCCTCTGCTCCAACACCCGTTCAAGCATGGCAATCACACGATCCAATGCCTCGGATGAGCCATTTGTGAGCTGCAGCAAAGGGTCCGGGCAGTTTGCAACAGCCGACACTGGCCTACTTACTTCCTGCGTCAGTGTGGTGACCAGTGGGGGCAGCCGCAAGGGACGTGGAGCCTTGCACTTCCTCTGGTACTCCTCCAGCCTGCCATGGACCTCCGCATGAATATGGTTTGCACATGAATATCAATGACAGCTCTGGGTTTGGACAGTGCTTGATGAACATGGGGTCAGAACACGTGATGGATTGTCTAGCTCCTTGTTCTGCATCTTCAAACAGTCCTCTGCCACCTCTATGGCCCTGATCAGTCTAATCCAGTAGTCAAATGGAGACTCCCCTTCCATTGGCAACATAGAATAAACATCAGCTAGGGGCATGTCAGAGTTGATTGTGTCGCTTCAGAATGTCAAAAACCGGTCTTGGGCCCTGGCTTAAGTCAACTGGGTTACTGCGCAGGCTTACTCTTACCACGTCCCGTGCCCGCCCCGTCAGCTTTCCCACAACTTCATCTGACCTCTCCTGCCCACCACAGCCCTTCTTCTGCATGTACACTAACATAATCTCCTCCCACTCATGCACTGTGCATTCCTCTGAACCACCCCCCCGCATGAAACACACTGGTTCCCTGACATTTTTCACCACTACAGTCGTGGCCAAAAGTTTTGAGAATGACACAAATATTAATTTTCACAAAGTCTGCTGCCTCAGTTTGTATGATGGCAATTTGCATATACTCCAGAATGTTATGAAGAGTGATCAGATGAATTGCAATTCAGCCCTGCCACAAAAGGACCAGCTGACATCATGTCAGTGATTCTCTCGTTAACACAGGTGTGAGTGTTGACGAGGACAAGGCTGGAGATCACTCTGTCATGCTGATTGAGTTTGAATAACAGACTGGAAGCTTCAAAAGGAGGGTGGTGCTTGGAATCATTGTTCTTCCTCTGTCAACCGTGGTTACCTGGTTGAACATAATGCACTCAAAATAAGTTCAGTAGTAGTAGCACCTGTCTCTAACAAGACCAAGAATCGACACAGAAAAGTAACAAGAAACGCCCTCGTTTAATAGCTCTGTCGCCACCTGGTGGCGAGAAATGGCGTCGCACTCATGTTAATTGGCGTCATAAAGTTACTAGCATAACATCACAATTACATCACTAAATAATCATACTATCACCACATACAAGTAATAAACAATATATTATATTTCCCTCACTCCCTCATGCTACCAAGAGCTTTCTGAGAATTCCACTTGTGCAGAATGCCCAGACCCCTGAAGTTCATATCAGATCCATGCCAGACCCATGACATTATTTAGAATTCTGGATACCTGGGGCCTCCCGGGTGGCGCAGTGGTCTGGGTTCGAGCCCAAGCCCTGTCACAGCTGGCTGCGACCGGGAGGCCCATTGGGCAGAGCACAATTGGCCCAGCATCGTCCGGGTTAGGGAGGGTTTGGCCGGCAGGGATATCCTTGTCTCATCGCGCACTAGCGACTCCTGTGGCGGACCGGGTGTAGTGCACACTGACCAGGTCGCCAGGTGTACGGTGTTTCCTCCGACACATTGGTGCGGCTGGCTTCCGGGTTGGATGTGCATTGTGTGAAGAAGCAGTGCGGCTTGGTTGGGTTGTGTTTCGGAGGACGCATGGCTCTCGACCTTCGCCTCTCCCGAGTCCGTACGGGAGATGCAGCGATGAGACAAGACTGTAACTACTACCAATTGGATACCACGAAATTGGGGAGAAAAAAGGGGGTAAAAAATAAATGAATTCTGGATACCCGATCAGGTCTTGAGTATTTGGGTACATGTGGACCCTAATATTTACCCTCTGAATTAGTTTTTTCTTATGTTATATTCTTAAAATACACCCTATTTTTTTGTAACACCTTATAACGGGACATTACAAACACATTCTGCTGAGATGACACTGAGGTCATGCTTTTATTGGGGAAGAAAAAACAACTCTTTACTGTGGCCCTTTCCCCTATAGCCCTCCCATGGCACTGTTGCAACCCCTATTACTAGCCTGTTCAACCTCTCTTTCGTATCGTCTGAGATCCCCAAAGATTGGAAAGCTGCCGCGGTCATCCCCCTCTTCAAAGGGGGAAGACACTCTAGACCCAAACTGTTACAGACCTATATCCATCCTGCCCTGCCTTTCTAAAATCTTCGAAAGCCAAGTTAACAAACAGATCACCAACCATTTCGAATCCCACCATACCTTCTCCACTATGCAATCTGGTTTCCGAGCTGGTCATGGGTGCACCTCAGCCACGCTCAAGGTCCTAAACGATATCATAACCGCCATCAATAAAAGACAGTACTGTGCAGCCATCTTCATCGACCTGGCCAAGGCTTTCGACTCTGTCAATCACCGCATTCTTATCGGCAGACTCGATAGCCTTGGTTTCTCAAATGACTGCCTCGCCTGGTTCACAAGCTACTTCTCAGATAGAGTTCAGTGTGTCAAATCGGAGGGCATGTTGTCCGAACCTCTGGCAGTCTCTATGGGGGTGCCACAGGGTTCAATTCTCTGGCAGACTCTTTTCTCTGTATATATCAATGATGTCGCTCTTGCTGCTGGTGATTCTCTGATCCACCTGTACACAGAAGACACCATTCTGTATACATCTGGCCCTTCTTCGGACATTGTGTTAACAAACCTCCAAACGAGCTTCAATGCCATACAACACTAATTCTGTGGCCTCCAACTACTTTTAAATGCTAGTAAAACCCGCCTGCCCGACTAGCATCACTACTCTGGACGGTTCTGACTTAGAATATGTGGACAACTACAAATACCTAGGTGTCTGGTTAGACTGTAAACTCTCCTTCCAGACTCACATTAAGCATCTCCAATCCAAAATTACATCTAGAATCGGCTTCCTATTTCGCAACAAAGCATCCATCACTCATGCTGCCAAACATACCCTCGTAAAACTGACTATCCTACCGATCCTTAACTTCGGCGATGTCTACTCAGCAAACTGGATGTAGTCTATCACAGTGCCATCCGTTTTCTCACCAAAGCCCCATATACTACCCACCACTGCGACCTATGCTCTCGTTGGCTGGCCCTCGCTACATATTCATCTATAAGTCTTTGCTAGGTAAAGCCCCGCCTTATCTCACCCGTAGCACTCGCTCCAGCAGGTATATTTCACTGGTCATTCCCAAAGCCAACACTTCCTTTGGCCGCCTTTCTTTCCAGTTCTTTGCTGCCAATGACTGGAACGAATTGCAAAAATCACTGAAGCTGGAGACTTATCTCCCTCTATAACTTTAAGCATCAGCTGTCAGAGCAGCTTACCGATCACTGTACCTGTACACAGCCAATCTGTAAATAGCACACCCAACTACCTCATCCCCATATTGTTATTTGTCTTCTTGCTCTTTTGCATCCCAATATCTCTACTTGCACATCATCATCTGCACATCTATCACTTCAGTGTTAATGCTAAATTGTAATTATGTTGCCTCTATGGCCTATTTATTGCCTTACCTCCCTACTCTTCTACATTTGCACACACTGTACATAGATTTTTCTATTGTGTTATTGACTGTACATTTGTTTATCCCATGTGTAACTCTGTGTTGTTGGTTTTGTCGCACTGCTTTGCTTTATCTTGGCCAGGTCGCAGTTGTAAATGAGAACTTGTTCTCAACTGGTCTACCTGGTTAAATACATGTGAAATAAAATAAATAAACTTGGTAGTTGGTGGGAGTTGTCCTTAACAGTTGTCCTTAATGTATCTGATTATGTGTATAGTTACAAATCTCCCATGGCTGTAGCAAACATTGCCACTCAATAATTGACTTACAAGTCACACACTGTTGTCTGTGTTTATATTGATGTACAGTACCAGTCAAAAGTTTGGACACACCTACTCATTCAAGGGTTTTTCTTTATTTGAAGTACATGCGGTGATAGGTGTGGTAGAGACTTCCAATGTTTTCCCTAGAAATCCTACCAGAGATGATTTTTGTACCGGTAGGAGTTCGATTTTGGTAAAAAGTGGATCCCTGCTTTTTGGCTGACCCATAAGTTGTTTCAAGCTGGGTAAATGGCTAAGAACTGTTACACCTGTCAAAGTTTCAAGAAGTGGATTTATTTTATTTTTTTGTGCATCCTCCGCCCAGAGGCACGGATTGCTCCGCATCATGCCCCTCGAGGATCGACCTGTTTTGTGCTTTGCTCTCTGGAGCAGGGCGGCGCTCAAAGGAGTGATCAATGGGGTTCCATTGAGTGTAGAAGTGGATCAAATTAAAAATAATATTTCTGGTGTTTGTGACGTCCTCCATTTGGTGAGATGTAGACCCGGTGGCAATAGCAAGACTGAGAATACCCTGTCTATCTTGTTGATCTTTGAGACAGTTTATACCAGGTTAGGTCATATTTGTTATTTTGTGAGGGCCTATGTTCCGAACCTGCTATGGTGCTTTAGGTACCAAGGATTCGGACATGTTGCAGCAGTGTGTAACAGGGTGATCCCATGACCTGTGCAGGAGGGCATAGTCAGAGAGTGTTAAGTTGAGAATGTCTGGGGACCAGAATGAAAAAATACACCATCTGGAACATGACCGTGTTTGATTCTGGAAATGGTCCTCTACAAGCCGGAATGTTGATTAAAATTATATTTGAACTTTCTCTGCCAATTTTCCTGTAGTTTTGGTCCTTCGAGATAAAATATCCACAGGGAAGTATTGTTTACCTGACTTGTTAGAGAACCAGTACTGAAGTAGACATTTTTATCACCTGCGCAAAACTATGTAAACACCTGCAAGACTTCGATTAGTACGCATGGTTCGCATGTGTGTACCATCTTGTACACCTGCCTTTGGTCATAAGCAAAACATATTGATTTCCACACACACAGACCCACTTTTTGAAGTTGGTTTAATAATTACTTTCCTATGGACGACCGGCAGAGTAAGTTTAAATATAATTGTATTTAATATTTGTGACAGATAAGGAATATGTAAATGTGCGTGGTGTTGTCTACATAATTTAGTGACCATGATAAAGAAAGCACTGTGTGTCAACTTTGGGGGTGCCCTAGCCCAAGATGTAACGTTACTCTTAAAAAGTCTAAATCAATTCTCAGTTGCGAAGCGGTTCTAGAAACAAAGCCCTTTACTTCATATCACATCAAAATAATTACACAAATGTAAAATATACACTTAATGTACACTGTTTTAAATGACTGACCATTTCAGCCGACAGTATTTTTCAGTTACAAGTTTCTGGCAGCCTTCTTCCGTTACCCACAGGTGTTCGGACCATGCTAGATAGCTAATTAGCACAGGTGGTCCCTCTGTCTTCCGTAGACACGGAGATATGGACGTAAGGGACACTAATCCTAATAGCCCTATCAAGGCCTGTAGTAAGTTAACTTTTTTTGTGGGGGGAGGGGTGGATATGAAACTTACCTTATGTTTCCAAAACCGTACTGCAAGCGATACGTGTTCACATTTAGAGCAAACATTGGTTCTATCATCAATAGGCGATAAAGGTAGTTAAGAGTCTATGAATGGGTAGGGGCACCCATGCAGCTGGGGATACGAAGTGCTCTTTGAGAGAGAGACGAGTTTGAGTGGGGCAGAAAGTTTCCTATGCTGAGGCAGTGAAGAGAGTAGAGAATATTCCAAGGACAGTAGCAACCCGTCATTCAGGGAAGGTGTTTTGAGCCCCACATTTTTAGCAAAAAATATAAAAATAAAAATAAAATAATGTTTTTTTTTTTTATTATATATATATATATATATATATATATATATATATATATACTGCTCAAAAAAATAAAGGGAACACTTAAACAACACAATGTAACTCCAAGTCAATCACACTTCTGTGAAATCAAACTGTCCACTTAGAAAGCAACACTGATCGACAATAAATTTCACATGCTGTTGTGCAAATGGAATAGACAACAGGTGGAAATTATAGGCAATTAGCAAGACACCCCCAATAAAGGAGTGGTTCTGCAGGTGGTGACCACAGACCACTTCTCAGTTCCTATGCTTCCTGGCTGATGTTTTGGTCACTTTTGAATGCTGGCGGTGCTTTCACTCTAGTGGTAGCATGAGACGGAGTCTACAACCCACACAAGTGGCTCAGGTAGTGCAGCTCATCCAGGATGGCACATCAATGCGAGCTGTGGCAAGAAGGTTTGCTGTGTCTGTCAGCGTAGTGTCCAGAGCATGGAGGCGCTACCAGGAGACAGGCCAGTACATCAGGAGACGTGGAGGAGGCCATAGGAGGGCAACAACCCAGCAGCAGGACCGCTACCTCCGCCTTTGTGCAAGGAAGAGCACTGCCAGAGCCCTGCAAAATGACCTCCAGCAGGCCACAAATGTGCATGTGTCTGCTCAAACGGTCAGAAACAGACTCCATGAGGGTGGTATGAGGGCCCGACGTCCACAGGTGGGGGTTGTGCTTACAGCCCAACACCGTGCAGGACGTTTGGCATTTGCCAGAGAACACCAAGATTGGCAAATTCGCCACTGGCGCCCTGTGCTCTTCACAGATGAAAGCAGGTTCACACTGAGCACATGTGACAGACGTGACAGAGTCTGGAGATGCCGTGGAGAACGTTCTGCTGCCTGCAACATCCTCCAGCATGACCGGTTTGGCGGTGGGTCAGTCATGGTGTGGGGTGGCATTTCTTTGGGGGGCCGCACAGCCCTCCATGTGCTCGCCAGAGGTAGCCTGACTGCCAACAGGCCTACAAGCCCTCAGTCCAGCCTCTCTCAGCCTATTGAGGACAGTCTGAGCACTGATAGAGGGATTGTGCGTTCCTGTTGTAACTCGGGCAGTTGTTGTTGCCATCCTGAACCTGTCCCGTAGGTGTGATGTTTGGATGTACCGATCCTGTGCAGGTGTTGTTACACGTGGTCTGCCACTGTGAGGACGATCAGCTGTCCGTCCTGTCTCCCTGTAGCACTGTCTTAGGCGTCTCACGGTACGGACATTGCAATTTATTGTCCTGGCCACATCTGCAGTCCTCATGCCTCCTTGCAGCATGCCTAAGGCATGTTCACGCAGATGAGCAGGGACCCTGGGCATCTTTCTTTTGGTGTTTTTCAGAGTCAGTAGAAAGGCCTCTTTATAGTGTCCTAAGTTTTCATAACTGTGACCTTAATTGCCTACCGTCTGTAAGCTGTTAGTGTCTTAACGACCGCTCCACAAGTGCATGTTCATTAATTGTTTATGGTTAATTGAACAAGCATGGGAAACAGTGTTTAAACCCGTTACAACGAAGATCTGTGAAGTTATTTGGATTTTTAAGACAGAGTCCTGAAAAAGGGACGTTTCTTTATTTGCTGAGTTTATATATATATATATATATATATATATATATATATATATATATATATATATATACACACTGCTCAAAAATATAAAGGGAACACTAAAATAACACATCCTAGATCTGAATGAATGAAATAATCTTATTAAATAGTTTTTTCTTTACATAGTTGAATGTGCTGACAACAAAATCACACAAAAATAATCAATGGAAATCCAATGTATCAACCCATGGAGGTCTGGATTTGGAGTCACACTCAAAATTAAAGTGGAAAACCACACTACAGGCGGATCCAACTTTGATGTAATGTCCTTAAAACAAGTCAAAATGAGGCTCAGTAGTGTGTGTGGCCTCCACATGTCTGTATGACCTCCCTACAACGCCTGGGCATGCTCCTGATGAGGTGGCGGATGGTCTCCTGAGGGATCTCCTCCCAGACCTGGACTAAAGCATCCACCAACTCCTGGACAGTTTGTGGTGCAACGTGGCGTTGGTGGATGGAGCGAGACATGATGTCCCAGATGTGCTCAATTGGATTCTGGTCTGGGGAATGGGCGGGCCAGTCCATAGCATCAATGCCTTCCTCTTGCAGGAACCGCTGACACACTCCAGCCACATGAGGTCTAGCATTGTCTTGCATTAGGAGGAACCCAGGGCCAACCGCACCAGCATATGGTCTCACAAGGGGTCTGAGGATCTCATCTCGGTACCTAATGGCAGGCAGGTCCTCACCAGACATCACCGGCAACAACGTCGCCTATGGGCACAAACAAACCGTCGCTGGACCAGACAGAACTGGCAAAAAGTGCTCTTCACTGACGAGTCACGGTTATGTCTCACCAGGGGTGATGGTCGGATTCGCGTTTATCGTCGAAGGAATGAGCGTTATATCGAGGCCTGTACTCTGGAGCGGGATCGATTTGGAGGTGGAGGATCCGTCATTGTCTGGTGCGGTGTGTCACAGCATCATCGGACTGAGCTTGTTGTCATTGCAGGCAATCTCAACACTGTGCGTTACAGGGAAGACATCCTCCTTCCTCATGTGGTACCCTTCCTGCAGGCTCATCCTGACATGACCCTCCAGCATGACAATGCCACCAGCCATACTGCTCGTTCTGTACGTGATTTCCTGCAAGACAGGAATGTCAGTGTTCTGCCATGGCCAGCAAAGAGCCCGGATCTCAATCCCATTGAGCACATCTGGGACCTGCTGGATCGGAGGGTGAAGGCTAGGGCCATTGCCCCCAGAAATGTCCAGGAACTTGCAGGTGGAAGAGTGGGGTAACATCTCACAGCAAGAACTGGCAAATATGGTGCAGTCCATGAGGAGGAGATGCACTGCAGTACTTAATGCAGCTGGTGGCCACACCAGATACTGACTGTTACTTTTGATTTTGACCTCCCTTTGTTCAGGGACACATTATTCCTTTTCTGTTAGTCACATGTCTGTGGAACTTGTTCAGTTTATGTCTGCTGTTGAACCTTATGTTCATACAAATATTTACACATGTTAAGTTTGCTGAAAATAAATGCAGTTGACAGTGAGAGGACGTTTCTTTTTTTGCTGAGTTTATATATATATATATATATATATATATATAAATATATATATATATATATATAAATAAAATAGGAGCATTGTGCCGTGATTGGCTCAGTGTTCTGTCACTGATGGGGACAGTATTTCATTGCCAAGTTGAAGTCCATAGTAAGGGTAGACATCCTAAATTTCAGCCCTTTGGGTCCTGACATAGAGTTATAGTGCCAGTGCCCTTCCAAGAAGGCTCAAGGTCATTGGCCACAGATAAAATTACATCAAATCATGTTATATGTACAGTAGCTTTGATTAAACTGATCATGTCAACATCTTACTTTCAAAATCTTAGCTAGCAGTCATCATCAAGAATCAAGTCGATAATCTACAGGCAAATCCTTCTTAATCCTTGTCATATGAAGAGAAATAATGCAGAGAAATTATAGATAAAACGTATCGGTGCTCATCGGCCATTGGATATAAAGATTACACAACAAGTTGGAAACATTTGCCCACAAACGCCTGCCGCACCACCTTCACAAGATGAGTCCAAAAATGTCTTGTATGCTGCTGCATAAATGATGTAATATGCAAGGGAGATATGTATATTGTAGCTAAGAAACTAATACTAAGTGTATGTTGTGTAGTAAGCTGTTAGTAGGCCTTTTTGCCTCACCCTAATAATTTGGTCTATTTTCACCAACGCGGTATTGTACACACATCGTTCGTGGCCTGTGTAGTGGTGGTGCTTAGCTTGCACGTGCAAATTCAGCACACCAACATTCTATAATAGAATTGTGTTATTTGACGTGTCAAATGAAAAGCTTATTTAACGCGCCAAATAGTGTTACATGACGTGTATCTTTTTTGTCACGCAAAGACCCCATATGGCATTCAATGTGCCTCACCCTAATAATTTGGTCTATTTTCACCTCTTCATTTCGCCTACTGTTCTAACTTGGTGGTGCACATTTTACCTATAACCTGTTTTAGAGAAATGTAATCATTGACAATTGTAAGAGCTTTCATTGTCTGTTTATATGCCCCCTTTATTTATCCTACGGTTCTGACTTGTTGTACAGGGAGTACACTGTAAGAACGGCCCATGTTCTGAATTCTGTCGCTGTACATTTCAAAAGTGCTGAACAAATTGTTATATTGACTACATCCGTCGTCGCTCTCTCATTAATGTCTTAATCGAAATTATGGATTGCCTCTTACCCGCTTGTCGTCCCCTTATGCCATAATTTGTACATCTCAATTGTCAGTAGAAACCACATTTGTTTAAGCAAGTCAGCTATGTTTTTTTTAAAGGCAGTAAATGAGGCTGAATGAACTGTTTCGCTGCCAGACCAGGCTCCGCTGAAAGCCAGGTGTAGCAATGGTAAGGTGTTGGGACTGCTGTTGGGACAGCTTTATGTAGTCCCTGATTTGTGGGCACCGTTTGTCACCGTTATAGTGAAAGGAATGTATTGTTTAGTGTTGTGTAGTGGCTTTGCTGGCATGCATCCCACATTTTTGTTTTGCTTTGTTTGCCCCACCAAGTAGCCACTGCCCAAGGGTGAGTGATTTCACTGGGAGCCCCCCAGTGAGCAGGTCTGAAGAGAGAGATCCAGAGAGGATGAGTTTTAGTAAGGTAGGATTTCCTGCTTTTATTGCTATGGTTATTAATTATCTGCACTGATGGAGCATAAATCCCAGAAAATAGATGTGGTAGTGGCATCAGCTGTTGGCCTGCAGTAGAATCTTGTAGGGCTAAAGTATTGGTATATTGTTGCATATGTGTAGGGTTAGATAGTGGTGAGATTTATTTCCCCCCCTTCTTTTCTGTGACATATTGTGCAATTCGCACTCCGTCCTGTAAAAGTCAGCAACACTGCGTCAAGTCTGCCGGAAACTCACAAGAAGATGAAGTAAACGGAAGCAGAGAGGAAGAGGCGAAGCGAGAGGATTTACACCGCCCAAAATCGGTCCTCGTGAGATAAGGTTTAGGAGTGTCGAATTACGTGAGGCTTATTCAATCGAATATAAGTTTCGTAATATTTAGGCTGTTATAAATGTACTGATATAAGTGGACGCACGTGGAATTCAGGCAACTGAGAAAAACGACTTAGTTGTAAATAATCTTTACGGAAATTAAGTGTCCAATAACAATTTCCACGTTAGCGTTTCTATTGTTATTTAGGCGTGTATTAACAACCAACAAAAAAATATTAATTTAACTGCATAGCATCACATACTTAATTCGCATTGGAGACAGGACTTGGTTGATATATGTTATCTAGGTAACGCTAGCTAGCTGCTAACAATGGCTAACTGTATGGTTTTTCACACTCAAATAGCCTCCATCATGGAGGTTCTAGCGAATGCAGCCGTGGCAGAGATCAGTAAACTCGTACACGACGACTATGCAGTGTTTCGTTTGGAAATAACGCAAAGCCAGAAAGAAAACAGGGCATTGCGGAGGAAACTATTGGAAATGAAGGTGGCACGGGAGCGCGCAGAGAGGACAATGCGAGAGCGCGTCCTCGCCAGTCGCCCAAGTATCAAGATCCTCGACCGATACAGAGGAATAGCAAGAGGTAGGTCAATTTTTGAATAGTATGCAATAATTGCCCTGATTACTTAGCTATCTTGCGCAAAGGCAAAATATGTTCTTGATTTACTTTATTTCCTATTATTTTCTCAATTAAAACTATGTGATGCATCAAACATAATACATCAATCAATAAATAGTATATGAAGAAGTTATGCAAAGTGTTAGCTTACATCCTTGCCAATTCTAGACAGTGTCAATAGTGTACAACATACCAAAAACTGTCAACAGTGTACAATAGTGTTGACAGTAGCTAAACTAATAGTAGCTAAACTAATTGCCTCTTTTCCTCCAATCACTCTCTCAGGTGAAGGACATCTCACTGGAGGCCACAGGAGCTTTGTGAAGCCAGCGGGACACAATACATTGAGAGATGACCAACCAATCACTGTTGATGAGGGGAGTGGAACCTCAACCCAGCACATTATTGTAATAGAGGTTAGTGTAATAGTGTTGCATAAAGCATTAGTTACTTTGTGGCCCCTTTATTTCAGAAAGGCTCCCCCTCAGCTATGCACTTGCTTACATGTACATTCTCATCATAGGGGGACTTGTGAGACTTACGTACGACATTGTTATACAATTCAACTCATGTACCGGTAATAACCATCTCTCTTCTTGTGTCAGTCTGCAGATGCAGAGGCTGCAGGTCCTGGGGTCAAGCAGGAGACGTCTGAAGGAGAGGAGGACCCACTGTACAGCAGAGACCTCCAAACTGGAGCAGTTGGAGCGCCTCTTGTAGCCACGGAGGACCCCACCCTCGCCCCTGCGCAGCCCAAGACCCGACGCAGCATCATGGAGGTCAGTGGAACGCTGAACGCCGTCCTCAAGTCAGAGACAGACACAGAGACTTTAACTGTAACACAAAGGCTTTTACACACAGGATCTGACCAAATGTCAGACCAAAGGAGAATGGGGCTGGGGAGACTGGGCTGTCCTCCTGCTCCCGCCTCAGAGTACGTACTTTATGGAAACCCGAGCCCGAGGACGGACTCAGGTGACGCGTCAGAGACTGGTAATGATCCTTCTTGTTCTTATATTTCAGAGATAGACCCTAGCAACATGCCCTTGGGTTTAGAGGCACAGACTGATCTGTCTAGACGGGACTGGAACCAGTGCAGTAGAAGTGTATACTCTGAAGGGTGCCTATATGAGGCAAGGGAGGGTATGGCTGTAGATGAAGTGACTGTGAAAGTGGAAGGCGACATTCCTCCCACATGGAATGCAGATAGTCACCTAGGAGATGGACACACACAGGGCAGAGATTTCTTAGATTACAGGGAAAGCTTGGAGACCAATCCAAATGTCGCTGCCCACTACCCTTTACACACGCTCAAGGATCGCGACCTAGTGTCTACGTCGATGGGGCCTTCCGATTCACATGGCAGCATCCTTTTCGATCAGGTATTGAACTCAAACGACAGGACTAGAGCCCAGGCTCAGAGAGGGGAAGCTACATCAGGCAATAGTAAAGATAAACGGTTCCCCTGCATGTTCTGTAACAAAGGCTTCAGCTGCCCCCAGAAGGTGGAGATCCACCAGAGGGTCCACACAGGGGAGAAACCCTACAGCTGTGGCCAGTGTCACATGCGCTTCACCCAGGCTGGCAACCTGAAGAGGCACCAGAGGGTGCACACTGGGGAGAAACCCTACAGCTGTACCCAGTGCCACATGTGCTTCACCCAGGCTGGTCACCTGAAGATGCACCTGAAGGTCCACACAGGAGAGAGGCCATTCACTTGTACGCACTGTGGGAAGAGGTTCTCAGAGAGGAGCTACCTCAGGATACACCAGCAGAAAAAACACTCCACTCTGATAACATAGAAAGTAACAATTTCACTCGATAGCTTCTGACGTTTAGATCAAACCCTGGATTTTCAGCAGAAAAGCTCCACAGATGCATTTGGAATGACAAGAGTATCAGATTTCGGTGTTTAATATTCCTGGGTAGAATGTTGCATCCAGACATTGGCATATTTAAGCCTACACATCTGTTACATATTGTGTTTGTACTGTGTTGGCTATATGATGTTCACAAATGCCTATTTCATTACTTCCATTCAACTACTTACATTTTCCCCAAGACACTTTTAATGAGAAAATGAATGCAGTTTATCAAGTTCATGCCTAATTTTTGTATATGTGTGGTTTTCATATGGTGTATTTAACAGTTTTGTTTAATAAACACAAAATGGGACTTTTCATTCTAAGACTTTCATTGACTCTTCAGTATACGTCACATCTGATCTGTATACACCTGACAGCGCTTTATAACCATACACTTACTAAATATACCCACACCCTTATGAATAACTACTGTAGACTTCTAAATAGTTTAGTCAGGTTTCTCTAATGATGACTTTTGACTTATCATAGCTAACTTGTATTTTCCCACATCTTATTTATGTCCACCATGATGGGTTTAACAACTATGAAGTCATTCTATAACTACAGTACAGGACTCAAATGTAGTTGCGATTGGTAAACACTCCATGTTGAAAGTGTATTTATTATTTTTGTGTATGTATGTATGTATGTATGTATGTACTTACGTACTGGAGGGAGTGTATGTCTGTGTTATCTGTATCACCTGTCTCTTCCAGGAGGAGGAGGCTCCAGAGGTGCTGCTGGTGAAGGAGGAGGGGTGTGAGGAGGGTCTGGGGAACCCTGAGGGGACCATGGTCATGGAGGACAACCAGACTACACCTCCTGAACCCACAGAGGACCCAGCTGAGCAGCACAGGACCACACAGTCTCACTGAGGTGAGCCCACTGTGAACTACTGTCTTTATGGTATTAGGTCAGGTCCCATATCCACAAAGCCTCTTAGTGCTGATCTGGGATCAGTTTTGTCTTTGAGGATCAGGTCTTATTCATTATGATCTAAATCAGCACTTTTACTCAGACTCTTTGTGCTGGGCCTTATCCACAAAGCATCTCAGAAAAGGTCCTAAGAATCCTATAAAAACCTGTTTTTAAGTCTAAAAAATCTCCCTGCTCAGAGTAGGTTTTAAGATGATGTTAAGACACTGCCCAGACATACTCTTGTGCCAGGAGTAAAATCGACTCATAAAATGTTCTCAGCTGATAATTACGACAGTTTGAGTTACCGCAAAGGAAAGATAGTGATGATGCTCATTGAAACTGTTACAAATGATGGGGAATAACCAATCACAATGAGGCATCGCCAACTGTGAACTCCAAAGCACGCTTCAGACAACCACGGTGAATGTGACTGTACATCAAATGTTGCCATGGTAAGCGTTTGATATCATTTTCACCTGACAAGATCACTTTGCCTTCTCTTAATTATCGCCTATGTTGGCATGCATAACCTTTTTTTTTATAATTACCATTATCAACACACTTGTCACTCCTGTTTAACAATTTTAAATTGCTGTCACAGTAGGAATCAAGTCACTTGCCGATAATGTTGTATACAATGTTGCCTACAACATTTTAAAGGTCTATTATTTTAATTAAACACAACCAAAGTTAACATAAGCCTGAGATGCCTTCAATTGCCCAATTTATGGGCATGCCCAATTTAAGTATATATTTTTAACGACGTGATATTGCGCTCCAAAAGGATGACTTGAAATAACATAATGTAGGCAATAAAAAAAGAATAACACTGCTACATTAATGTGGATGCTACCATGATGAGTGAGAAAGTTCAAGGCATAAATACCCCCCCCCCCCCAAATAAAATAAATAACTGCTAACCTCCCTTGTTATTGGTAATGCTAAGAGGTTGCATGTCTTGGGGTTATGATCTTTGTGCCTTTGTAAATTTCTGACTCATCATCATCATTCAGGACTATCTGTAATCGTGGTAGCATCCACATTAATGTAGCAGTGTTCATAAACATATACTATTCTTACTTGAAATAAAAGTTACTCAAAAATGACACAATACATGATTTACCATTCATTTCTATTGGGCACAACTTAATCTGTCTGTTGCCTCATATGAAACATTTGATCTCAAATTCAAAATGCTGGAGTAGGCTATGGAGACAAATTAAGTTTTAGCTTCACTGTCCAAATAAATACATAGGGGAGTGTACGTCACCATGTCACTGTGATAAGAGCCAATTTATGCTTGATCTGAAAATGTGGTCGGAGGTGACGTATGGATGGTGTGACGCAATTGCGGAGCCTCCGGAGGCATGCAGAAGTCAACTTGAGCTCCGTACCACATCGACGTGCGCCTCTCAAATTGTGTAACAATGTGGAGGGTTCCGTATAGCTCCGCATTGACATGATTGGTTGACGGTAGGTGAGGGCGGGAGGTCTAGTATAAACACACACTCACTTCCTTGACAACAGCTCTGTGCTGCTTGGCGAAGTGCAAGAAGTATGAATGCCCTGACTTCTGCAGAGGCCACATCACTGTAAATGCTGCGCGGTCAATGCAGATGTCGGTTAGACCATACAGCACCTTTTAGTCTACAGTCCTTGACCTCAAGCTGTTTGCAGTAAATAGCCTATAAGCCATGTGATGACTGAGGTGAAATATTATGAACTAAAGTGCACATGTACTTGTTGTTCCAGACTGACTTGTCTATACAAACTGGGTCAGAGTATACTTCTGTTTAGGAGTGCAATTAACCACATACCCCTCATTAACCATTTGTTAACTTGTCATTTGAAACAGACTTGAGTATATACCTGTTTTTAGAGAGACAGTAAACCTAGGCTAGAACAAGGACAGTTTAATATTTACCTTACTGAGGTGATGTAGATGGAATAAAGACATTACTTTCTACTCTATTCTTGTTAACACACTGTTCTTTCTGAACAAGTCTGCTCTGCGCTTGAAAGATATTGATCATGAATAGGAGATTTGATGTCTAATGTAATAAGCAGTACCGTATTTAAAAGACAGCGCGCATGTTATAACATTTTCATTTATTGACACCGTTTGAGCAATGATGCCAATCAATAACATTGTATAGAGTTCCCAATAAATTACTAGAGGGGCTTTGTCATCAACCCTAAAAGTTCTATAAAGGCGCAATAATGGCAGCCATGTTGGTCAGGGAGAAATCCAAACCACTCTAATTGGAATGATTGGCAGTAGGGGCATAATCCTGATTTTACTTATACAGGAAAATAAAAGTAAGGCATATGTGATATCAAAAATTGTATAATAGAATTCTTGTCAACCTAAAATATTGTCCTAATTATAAGTACAGTTTATATGAGTTTTATACAAATGTTCTGTATAAATAGCCTGTAAAATAAATGTAAACTGACCATAAATGTCTTTTCTTGGAAAGCTGTGAGTGCTATTATACGATAGTATATCAGTACTTGTTGCATTTACAACTTGTCTAAGTTCTATCATCAACTGATTTCAGCCAGTGTATGGTATGTTGGCAGTTAATTTGAAAAATTCATAAAATTATTCCTCTAAAACAGACTGGCTAGTTAGCTAAGAAACATGCAGTGCAGATACATTCTTAAAACCTGTCTGGGCTAGGGGGCAGTATTGAGAATTTTGGAAAAATATGTTCCCATTTTTAACTGCCTCCTACACCAACTCAGAAGCTAGAATATGCATATTATTGTTCAGGTTTGGATAGAAAACACTCTGAATTTTCTAAAACTGTTTGAATGGTGTCTGTGAGTATAACAGAACTCCTATGGCAGGCAAAAACCTGACAAGGTTTCAAGCAGGAAGTACCCTGTCTGACAAGGAGTCGTGCGTCTTGCATCTTTTTATTGAAAAGTAAGGATCTTAGCTGTAACGTGACAATTCCCAGGGCTCCATTAGACTCTCAGAGCCCGCGAAATAACTGAAGGTTTACGAGGGAGCCTCAGGTTGAAACAGATTATCGCCTTTTGTAAGTGGATGCTCAGAGGACCTTTGAATGATGCGCGTGCATGAGTCGCTTCTGAGGAGAAATTTTATTCGGCTGTTTAGGCTCAATGCATACTCCCGGTCGGAATATTATCACTTCTCTACGACATAAATGGCATAAAAATTGGTTTTAAACAGCGGTTGACATGCTTCGAAGTACGGTAATGGAATATTTAGACATTTTTGACACGCCAATGCGCAATGCTCGAGACCGGGAAGAAGCATTCTAGAACTCACGAACAAAACGTCGCTGTTTGGATATAACGATGGATTATTTGGGACCAAACCTACATTTGTTATTGAAGTAGAAGTCCTGGCAGTGTATTCTGATGAAGAACAAGCAAGGTAAGAACATTTTTCTTATAGGAAATGTGATTTTGGTGGAGGCTGACCTGGGTGGGTATCTAAATAGCTAGCCCTGTAATGCCGGGCTATGTACTTAGATTATTGCAAAATGTGCTTCATCCGAAAAGCTATTTTAAAATCGGACATATCGAGTGCATAGAGGAGTAATGTATCTATAATTCTTAAAATAATTGTTATGCTTTTTGTGAACGTTTATCGTGAGTAATTTAGCAAACTGTTAGTAAATTCAACGGAAGTTTGCCGGGGGTTATGCGTTTTCTGAACGTCACATGCTAATGCAAAAAGCTGTTTTTTGATATAAATATGAACTTGATTGAACAGACATGCATGTATTGTATAACACAATGTCCTAGGTGTGTCATCTGATGAAGATCATCAAAGGTTAGTGCTGCATTTAGCTGTGGTTTGGGTTTATGTGACATGATATGCTAGCTTGAAAAATGGCTGTCTGATTTTTTCTGGCTGGGCACTCTGCTGACATAATCTAATGTTTTGCTTTCGTTGTAAAGCCTTTTTGAAATCGGACAGTGGGGTTAGATTAACGAGATTCTTGTCTTTAAATAGCTGTAAAATAGTCATATGTTTGAGAAATTGAAGTAATAGTATTTCTAACGATTCAAAAATCGCGCCACTGGAATTTCATTAGCTGTTACGTAGGTGGGACGAAATCGTCCCACATACCCCAGACAGGTTTTAAAATGTATTATTTGAACCAATATTTTATCACAGCACTGGCAAAGCATGGTTGACCAACTCCCTGGCAGAAATGGCTGACCTTTATCCCATCGCAGGCAAAGTCAAAATTGGCTATATCGTAAAAATGAATGAAAACAAAAATTGGGTTTTAATTAAAGGTTAAACATAAGGTTAGCAGTGTGGTTAAGTTTAAAATCACATTTTAATAAAAGACATTGTAGAAATGGGCGTGGCTTATGACTTTGTGGCTGTGGTAACGACCCCATAAGAAGGTTTATGTCCTTTCTAGTACCGGTATTCTAATTCTATGTAACATCCTTTCTCGTCAGTGTAAACGGAAGCGAAGTGAACAGTGCCGAAGATCATTTTCCACGTTAGCGTTTTTATTGTTGTTATTTAGACGCGTATTTACCCGCACAGCATCACATACGTACCCCCATGCAGTCTTTAATTCGTGTTGGAGAGACAGGACTTGGTTCATAGATGTTAACTAGGTAACACGAGCGAGCTGCTAACAATGGCTAACTGTATGGTTTTTCACACTCAAATAGCCTCCATCATGGAGGTGCTAGCGAATGCAGCTGTGGCAGATATCTGTAAACTCGTAGACGACGACTATGCAGTGTTTCGTTTGGAAATAACTCAAAGCCAGAAAGAAAACAGGACATTGCGGAGGAAACTACAGCTACAGGAACTGAAAGTGTCACGGGAGCGCGCAGAGAGGACAGCGCGAGAGCGCGTCCTCGCCAGTCGTGTCAAGATCCTCGACCGATACAGAGGAATGGCAAGAGGTACGTTTCGCAGAAGGCAGATGCTGCGCGGCCTTAGGCGTTCATATGTAAGGTACCTCCACTGGTGGAAAAAGTACCCAGTTGTCATACTTGAGCAAAAGTAAAGATACCTTATTAGAAAATGACTCAAGTAAAAGTCACCCAGTAAAATACTACTTGAGTAAGTCTTAAAGTATTTGGTTTTAAATATACTTAAGTATCAAAAGTAAATCTAATTGCCAAAATATACTAAACTATGAAAAGTAAAAGTATAAATCATTTGAAATTCCTTATATTAAGCAAACCAGACTGCACGTTTTCTTGTTATTTTAATGTAGGGATAGCCCTGTGGCACACTCCAACATAATTTACAAACGAATCATGTGTGTTTACTGAGTCCTCCAGATCAGAGGCAGTAATATGACCAGAGACGTTCTCTTGATAAGTGCTTGAATTGGATCATTTTCCTGTCCTGCTAATCATTGAAAATGTAACGAGTACTTTTGGGTGTCATGGAAAATGTATGGAGTAAAAAGTACATAATTTTCTTTAGGAATGTAGTGAAGTAAAAGTACAAGTTGTCAAAAATAAAAATAGTAAAGTAAAGATACTCAAAAAAACGACTTAAGTACTTTACACCACTGAGTAGCTCAGTGCCTGTCGCCGTGGTTTCCCTCTGCACATGTGTTAAGATGCAGATTGTAACACCAGATGTGATTTAAGCAACAACAAAAATAATGGTATGCAGGCATTATACTAGGAGTTACAGGTTTGCCTATACAAAGCATAGCTAGAGATTTTCCAGCTAACCTGGTATTGGCAATACTATCTTCATTCTCAACTGGTGGAAACAGGAGTCTCCTAAAATGTTTGTGTCCAGTGACAGAGGCTCCGTTTGAATGTAGAAAATGCTCCATTATAAAAAATAAATTAACGTTTTGCTCCATTTTGTAATCTAACAATGTGTGCGCCGCCATCTTGTCTATTTCAATTTGCTCTCATTGATGAGACAGGTGTCTGTCATCATGACATGCAGCACTTTGGGGTGGACCCCCACCTGTCTCGATCAAGGAGAGAAGATTTGAAATACGCAAGTTGTTGGAGTACACATTCCTTGGATTAGTTCATGGAGTACTTCATGGAGTCTTTATTTGACACATTTTCTAAATTCAAACGGACCCCCTGCCACTGGACACTGACATTTTATGACACTATTTCCACAAATCGAGAACGAAGATGGTATTGCCAATACCAGCTTAGTTGGAACATCTCTGCAGACGTTTTGTATAGCCAGACCTGTAACTCCCAGTACAATGGATACCAAAATGTTTGCGTTAAATCACATTATCTGGTGTTACAATCTGTAACTAATAATTCCCCTGATTACTTAGAATATGGTGTCTTTCCCCAAGATGGCTATCTAGATAATTGATTTACTGCATTTCCTATTATTTACTCAATTAAAACAATGTGATACATGGAACATAATCGGCATGGCCGATTAATTAGGGCCGATTTCAAGTTTTCATAACAATCGGTAATCAGCCTTTTTGGATGCCGATTATGGCCGATTACATTGCAATCCACGAGGAAACTGTGTGTCAGGCTGACCACCTGTTACGCGAGTGCAGCGTCAAAAGGACCTTGTGGCTGCAAGGAGCCAAGGTAAGTTGCTAGCTAGCATTAAACTTATCTTCTAAAAAACAATCAATCTTCACATAATCACTAGTTAACTACACATGGTTGATGATATTACTAGGTTAACTAGCTTGTCCTGCGTTGCATATAATCAATGCGGTGCCTGTTAATTTATCATCGAATTACAGCCTACTTAAACTTCGCCAAACAGCTGATGATTTAACAAAAGCGCATTCGAAAAAAGCACAATCATTGCACAAATGTACCTAACCATAAACATCAATGCCTTTCTTAAAATCAATACAGAGAAGTATATATTTTTTAAACTGCATATTTAGTAAAAATAAATGCATTTTAGCAAGCAATATTAACTAGGGAAATTGTGTCACTTCTCTTGCATTCAGTGCAAGCAGTCAGGGTATATGCAACAGTTTGGGCCGCCTGGCTCGTTGCGAACTGTGTTTCTTCCTAATAAAGACCGTAATTAATTTGCCAGAATTTTACATAATTATGACATAACATTGAAGGTTGTGCAATGTAACAGCAATATTTAGACTTAAGGTTGCCACCCATTCGATAAAATACGGAACGGTTCCGTATTTCACTGAAAGAATAAACATTTTGTTTTTGAAATGATAGTTTCCGGATTTGACAATGTTAATGACCAAAGGCTCGTATTTCTGTGTTTATTATAATTAAGTCTATGATTTGATATTTGATAGAGCAGTCTGACTGAGCAGTGTTAGGCAGCAGCATGCTCGTAAGCATTCATTCAAACACAAATTTACTGCGTTTGCCAGCAGCTCTTAGCATTGCTTGAAGCACAGTGCTGTTTATGACTTCAAGCCTATCAACTCCCAAGATTAGGCTGGCAATACTAAAGTGCCAAAATTACATCCAATAGTTAAATGTATATGAAATACAAATAGTATAGAGAGAAATAGTCGACGCGTCATAATTCCTATAATAACTACAACTTAAAATTGTTAACTGGGAATATTGAAGAACTGGGAATATTGAACCACCAGCTTTCATATGTTCTCATGTTCTGAGCAAGGAACTTAAACGTTAGCTTTTTTACATGGCACATATTGCACTTTTACTTCTCCAACACTGTGTTTTTGCATTATTTAAACCAAATTGAACATGTTTCATTATTTATTTGAGACTAAATAGATTTTATGTATTATATTAAGTTAAAAAAGTGTTCATTGTTCATTCAGTATTGTTGTAAATGTCATTATTACATATATATATATATATATATATATATCGTCCGATTAATCTGTAATTGCTTTTTTTGGTCCTCCAATAATCGGTATCGCCGTTGAAAAATCATAATCGGTCGACCTCTACAATCAATAAATAGTATATCAATAAGTTATGAGAAGTGTTACTTTACATCCTTCCCAATTCTAGACAGTGTCAAAACTGTCAATAGTGTACAATATAGTGTTGAGCATTGATAGTAGCTAACCTAACCATCTCTTTTCCCCCAATCACTCTCTCAGGTGAAGGACATCTCACTGGAGGCCACAGGAGCTTTGTGAAGCCAGCGGAACACAATACATTGAGAGATGACCAACCAATCACTGTTGATGAGGGGAGTGGAACTTCAACTCAGCATGTTATCATGATAGAGGTTAGTGTAAAAGTGTTGCATAAAATATGTGTTACTTTGTAAATCAAATGTGGGCCGTTTATTTCAGAATGGCTCGCCTCAGCTATTCACTTGCTTACATTTACATCCTAATGTATCTGCCATATGGCTTGTAAGACTTCCCTATGACATTGTTATTAAATTCTAATCATGTACTGGTAATAACATCCTATCTTATTGTGTCAGTCTGCAGATACAGAGGCTGCAGGTCCTAGAGTAAAGCAGGAGAGGTCTGAAAGAAAGGAGGTCCTACAGCATAGCATAAACATCCAGACTGGAACGGCTGGAGCGCCCCCTATAGCATCGGAGTACTCCACCACCGCCCCAGCGCAGCCCAGAGCCGGCTCAGGGTATTTACCGGTATTTCACCAGATCCAGAGGACGGTTCATTCCTGTGGAGATGGTGACGCACTAGTCACTGGCATTGATGAACCATCATGTTCTTACAGTACAGAGATGGACCCTAGCAACATGCCCTTGGGTTTAGAGACACAGACTGATCTGTCTAAAGGGGAATGGAACCGGTACAGTAGTAGTATATACTCTGAAGGGTGCCTAGATAAGAAAGGGGAGTGTCTGGTTGTAGATGAGGTAATTGTGAAAGTGGAGGGCGACGCTTCTCCCATATGGGAGGCAGATCGTCTCCTAAGAGACGGACACTCACAGGGCAGAGATTTCTTAGATTACAGGGAAAGCTTAGAAACAAATCCAAATGTTGCGACCCACTCCCCTTTACACATTCTCAGGGATCGTGACCCAGTGTCCACGTCGATGGGGCCTTCTGATTCACACGCCCACGTCCTTTTCAATCAGGTATTGAACTCAAACGACATGGCTAGAGCCCAGGCTCAGGGAGGGGGAGCCACATCAGGATATAGTAAAGAGAAACGGTTCCTCTGCATGTTCTGCAACAAAGGCTTCAGCTGCCCCCAGAAGGTGGAGATCCACCAGAGGGTCCACACAGGGGAGAAACCCTACAGCTGTGCCCAATGTCACATGCGCTTCGCTGAGGCTGGCAGCCTGAAGAGGCACCAGAGGGTCCACACAGGGGAGAAACCCTACAGCTGCCCCCAGTGTGAGAAGAGGTTCTCCCACCAGCACCATCTGAAGAGGCACTTGAAGGTCCACACGGAATAGAGACCGTTTGCCTGTAAGCACTCTCGGAAGAGGTTCTCAGAGAAGAGCTTCCTCACGATACACCAGCAGAAAAACGATTCTACTCGATAACATAGAAAGTAAGCATTCCATTCAATGGCTTCTGACGTTTAGATCAAACCCTGCCCTAAAGATAGACTCAGCGAGATGACATAGATCAATTTCCACAACATCAAAGAGCGTTGAAGTGCAAGGCCAAGACATTTTGGGATATATGCGCCTAAAAATTCTTAACATAATTTAGCCTACGCAGTATAGACGCTATGTTCACAAATGCCTATTTCATTACTTCCATTCAACTACTTTTTCTTCTTCAATAATCACTTTTATAAAAATAAATTAACACTTTTTCTCCCCAATTTCGTGGAATCCAATTACAGTCTTGTCCCATTGCTGCAACTTCCGCACGGACACGGGAGAGGCGAAGGTCGAGAGCTATGCGTCCTCCGAAACACAATCCAACCGAGCCGCACTGCTTCTTGACACAATGCTGCTTAACCCGGAAGCCAGCCACACCAAAGTGTCGGAGGAAACATCGTACACCTGGCGACCGTGTCAGCATGCATTGTGCCCGGCCCGCCACAGGAGTCGCTAGAGCACGATGGGACAAGAACATCCCTGCCAGCCAAACCCTCCCCTAACCCGGACGACGCTGAGCTAATTGTGCGCCGCCCCATTGGTCTCCCGGTCGCGGCCGGCTGCGACAGAGCCTGGACTCAAACCAGGATCGCTTGTGGCACAGCTAGCACTGCGATGCAGTGCCTTGGACCACTGCGCACTCGGGAGGCCATCAATGAACACTTTAAATGAGAACATTTATGCAGTTCATCAAGTTCATGCAGATTTGTTGTTGAGACATGTATGTGTGGTTTTCATATGGTGTATTTAAAATATGTTTGTTTAATAAACAGAAAATGTGACTTTTCATTCTAAGACTTTCCCTGCAGGCCCATGTTGACTCCAATGCTTCCTACAGTTATGTCAAGTTGGCTGGATGGTCTTTGGGTGGTGGACCATTCTTGATACACACAGGAAACTGTTAAACGTGAAAAACCCAGTAGTATTGCAGTTCTTGACACAAACCGGTGCGTCTTTCACCTACTACCATACCCAGTTCAAAGGAACTCATCTTTTGTGTTGCCCATTCACCCTCTGAATGGCACACATGCACAATCCATGTCTCAAGGCTTAAAAATCCTTCTTCAACCAGTCTCCTCCCCTTTATCTACACTGATTGAAGTGGATTTAACAAGTGACATTAATAAGGGATCATAGCTTTCACCTGGATTCACCTGGTCAGTCTGTCAATTAGTACACTTAGTGTATATGATCTTCTGTACAATTTGTGTTTACAGTCTGCAGGCCATGAGGACCTGCTGATATCCAGTCTTGTTGGCGGGAGAGAGTTCACCTCTGAGGTGGCTAGTCATAAGCCATGGCCCCGGATCAGAACCCTGGATCAGGAGCCGTTGCGCTTCCCGAGTCGGAATCAGGACCAAACCACATGGGACAGAGACTCCACCACCACACAGCACATAATCCCACCAACACCCAAACAATGGCTAGAGGTCAAGGGGGTCAGACTAACCACCTGAGGGTGGTGGCTCCTGCTTCTACCTCCTCTGGTGTGTTTGGGTCACAACGTGGGGGGCCAAAGCCGTACACTTTCTCCACGTGTGGTAAGCGCTTCGCTAAGGCAAAATGTGAAGTAGCACCAGACAGGACAGGCCCTGCAGACTGTTACAAAAGCTTCTCCTTCCTGAGTAGCTATATAAGATATAGAAATGTCCACAATGGGGAGACATCCTAGCGGTATAGTTGTCATGTGAAGTGTCTTGAGGTAAGAGGCTAATCAACCACATTAACTCTAAGTTTTCATTTGAAACAGGCTTGTAAAATAAGTACCGGTTTTTAGCGAGACAGTAAATCTAGGCTAGAACAAGGACTGTTGAATATTTACTTACTGAGGTGATGTAATAGTCATTCATTCTATTATTTTCTACTCTATTCTTACTAACACTATTCTTTCTAAACAAGTCTGCTCTCAGCTTGAAAGATACTGATCATTGGAGGTTTGATGTGTAATGTAATAAACAGTACGGTATTTCAAAGAACCACACCCTTTGAGCTGACGCCAACCAATAAGATCTTTTCTCTTCAGTGTAAACGGAAGTGGGCAAAATTCTGCTTGACAGGAGAGCCACCAGACAGCTGAGATGCAGGTAAGCACTGGACTTCAGCAAGAAGGGTGAGAGTCATGACGCGGAAGAATGGCGCCAATCTCAAACCTACGTCTTCCGTATATAAATCTAGTGTTGGTTTTTCGTATTAAACAACCACTGAGGCTGATTTCCTTACGTCTTAAGTTGAAGAGAGTGAGGAAGAAGTATTTAAAAAAATGGAGGAGCGGCTTCAGAGCCACAAGTTGCGGCTGCTGCTGTGTTTGTGGAGCATGAGAAAAAAAAGCAGAGTTGGGGACGAGAAATCTGTAACCTGTCCACGATCAATTATTTGTTGATTGGAGTACGAATCAACGGAAAAGTCGACCATGGGGTTTTGTCTGACCCGTATGATATCTCGGAGTGGGTGGAGAGTAAGCGAGGGAAAGTGTATTCAGTCAAGGTTGTGAGGAGTGACTTCATTATCATAGGGTGTACCCCCATCTGCCGGAGGGACTGAGCTTTGCGCTTGGTTCGACTGGGGTCACGAGAAGTAACGCGCTTTAGCCAACGGAACAGAGCTGCTCTCAAGGGAGTGTCTTTGGCCATAAAGACAATTAACATTACAATTGTAGGCTATAACAAATGTGCATTGTCATGCAGTAACAGAATGCTACAGTAATTGAGAATGCAAATCATTAATGATTACTTACACTGAACAAAATATAAATGTAACAATTTCAAAGATTTTACTAAGTTACAGTTCATATAAGGAAATCAGTCAATTGAAATAAATGAATTAGGCCCAGATCTTTGCACATGACTTGGAATACAGATATGCATCTGTTGGTCACAGATACCATTTTTTTTTAAGGTAAGGCCTCCCGAGTGGCACAGCGGTTTAACAAGCTGTAGACCTTACTCAATCATTCCGCCCCACACTTCTTGCGACCTCAACAAGCGTTTGCTTAGCCAGGCGCTAAAATTGAACTTGGTTCTATTTGTGACGCATAATGTGCTGCAAGTCCCGCCTCTCCCATCTCCTCAATGGTTTTTAGGAGCATATACCCATGTGGGTGATTTGAAAGATGAACTGAGGTCCACAGTCCAGTTGTTGGTGGTAATGCACCTTAAAATTGGTTGCCAACTAACTGCCATATGAAGTCCGAAGAAGAAGAAGCCTGAAGGAGGAGAGATGACTTGAAACAAACTAGGTTTACCCTTTTATCTGTGGGTTAATTGTCAGAGTAGAGGACCTTGTGCATTTTAGGTAAAATAACAACCCAATGTTTATATCCCAGGACAAATTATCTAGCAACAGCAATCTAGCTAGCTAAATTGCCATAAATGTTTCATGCTTTTGACCTATCCCCAAATTAATATAGTTGGTTCAGAGTTCATTTTGATATTTCAACCAGTGTGTCCTGATCGTGTCTGGTGTGGGTGGACAAAATCAACATGCACTCAAGCAGTCTGGTTAGCATGTAAGGCACTGAAGTGCTTGAGGCGTCACTACAGATCCAGGTTCGATCCCGGGCTGTGTCGCAGCCGGCCGCGTCCGGGGGACACATTTGGCCCAGCGTCGTCAGGGTTAGGGGAGGGTTTGGCCTGCCGGGATGTCCTTGTCCCATCTCGCGCTAGCGACTCCTGCGCATAGAGTTTATCAGGCTGTTGATTGTGTTCTGTGGAATGTTGTCCCTCTTCAATGACCATGCGAAGTTGCTGGATATTGGCGGGAACTGGAACACACTGTCGTACCTGTCGATCCAGAGCATCCCAAACTTGTTCAATGGGTGAAATTTCTGGTGAATATGCAGGCCATGGAAGAATGTGGAAATTTTCAGCATCGAGGAATGTGTACAGATCCTTGCAACTTGGGGCCGTGCATTATCATGCTGAAACATGAGGTGATGGCGGTGGATGAATGGCAAGACAGTGGGCCTCAGGATCTCGTCACGGTATCTCTGTGCATTCAAATTGCCATTGATAAAAAGCAATTGTGTTCGTTGTCTGTAGCTTATGCCCGCCCATACCATAACCCCACCGCCACAATGGGTCACTTTGTTCACAACGTTGACATCAGCAAACCACTCGCCTACACGACGCCATACGTCTGCCATCTGCCTGGTAGAGTTGAAATCGGGATTCATCCGTGAAGAGCACACTTCTCCAGTGTGCCAGTGGCCATTGAAGGTGAGCATTTTCCCACTGAAGTCGGTTACTGCACTCAGGTCAAGACCCTGGTGAGAATGAAGAGCACACAGATGAGCTTCCCTGAGATGGTTTCTGACAGTTTGTGCAGTAATTATTCTGTTGTGCAAACACAGTTTCATCAGCTGTCTGGGTAGCTGGTGGACACCTTAACCATTACACCAAGAGGTTATAAGTCTAGAGCAGAACATGTTACATGTGAGTCTCAGCATTTAATCATTTTTCAGACATTTTTGTAAAAAAAAAAAGACCTGGCCCCAGGCCCCTTCTGGATCCGCCCTTCTCTCACAAACACCGTTCTAGCTCAGCCCTTGTTAATCACACAGACAAATGGTTGGTACCAGCAGATGCAAAAGAAATAGAATCCAATTGTAAAACCGAGAAGTATGTAGCTCAAACACACAGTGGGGGTGTCCGAATACCCATACTTGCGTCCTAAATAGTAGACTGCTTGAGTATATGAAAAAAAAAAGTTTTGTATTGTGACATTTCGAAAATTGACTGTACTTTTAATGTCACTCATTTTGTCTTTGACAACAGCTGATAATCAGATATGGGGATGTGCTACCGAAGTAGTAAAGAGCAGGCAGTAGTAAAGAGAAACGGTTCCTCTGCATGTTCTGTAACAAAGGCTTCTGCTGACCCCAGAAGGTGAAGATCCATCAGAGGGTCCACACAGGGGAGAAATTTTACATCTGCCCGTAGTGTGAGAAGAGGTTTTCCTACCAGAACCAGCTGAAGATGCACCTGAAGGTCCACATTGGAGGAAGGCTATTTGCCTGTATCTGAGAGGAGCTATCTCAGGATACACCAGCAGAAAAAACATTCCACTCTATAACATAGAAAGTAACCATTCCACTCGATAACTTCTGACGTTAAATCAACCCCTGCATTAAGGACAAAGATAACTTTTCATTGTTGTCAGCATAAAAGATCCACAGATGCATTTGGAATAATGAGAGTAACAGATTTCAGTGTTGAATATTCCTGGTAGAATATTGCATCCAGACATTGTAGGCTATATGATGTTCACAAATGCCTATTTCATCACTTCCATTCAACTACTTAATTTTTTCCGCCAAGACACTTTTAATGAGAAATTATGCAGTTTATCAAGTTAATGCAGATTTTTAATTGAGACATTTACATTTTTATATTTGCATTTGAGTCATTTTGCATTCGCTTTTATCCAGAGCGACTTACAATTAGTCTTACAAAAGCTGGGTGAGACAACCACACAACATAGTTGTAGCACGTTGGGGGAGATGGATTCATTTAAGATACTCTTTGAAGAGGTAGGGTCTCAGATGTCTTCGGAAGATGGGCAGAGACTTTGCTGTCCTAGCTTCAGCGTTAAGCTGGTTCCACCATTGGAGTACCTTGACAGAGAAGAGCTTTGACTGGGTTGAGCAGATGTGGCCAAGAGACCAGAGGTGGTAGAACGGAGTGCTCGGGTTGGGGGTGTGTAGGGTTTGAGCATAGCCTGAGGTAGGGAGGGGCAGTTCCCTTTGCTGCTCCATAGGCAACCAATATGGTATTGTAGTGGATGCGAGCTTCGACTGGAAGCCAGTGGAGTGTGTCGAGGAACGGGGTGACATGGAAGAACTTGGGAAGGTTGAGTACCAGACGGGCTGCGGCATTCTGGATAAGTTGCAGGGGTTTGATGGCACAAGCGGGGAGCCCATCCAACAGAGAGTTGCAGTAGTCTAGACTGGAGATGACAAGAGCCTGGATTAGGACCTGTGCCGCTTTCTGTCCGAGGAAGGGTCGTACTCTATGGATGTTGTGGAGCATGAACCTGCAGGAGCGAGTCACTGCTTTGATTTTTGCGGAGAATGACAGGGTGTTGTCAAGGGTCACACCAAGGTTCTTTGCATTCTGTGAGAGGGACACCATGGAGTTGTCAACTGTGATGGAGAGGTCTTGGAGCGGGCAGGCCTTCCCCGGGAAGATGGGCAGCTCTGTTCTGTCGAGATTGAGCTTGAGGTGTTGGGCTGACATCCAAGCTGAGATGTCTGCCAGGCATGCAGAGATGCATACCTGTGTGTGGTTTTCATATGGTGTATTTAAGTTGTTTATGTTTAATAAACACAAAATGGGACTTTTCATTCTAAGACTTTCATTGACTCTCTTTAGTATACATCACACCTAATCTCATCTTATTCTGCACATGACAGCGGGTTATAACCAGTATATACCTACACATACCCACACACTAACAAACACCTGCTGTACACGTCAAAATAGTTTAGTCAGGTTTGTCTGATGACTTTTGACTTATCATAGCTGACTCCTATTTACCCACAATATCATATTTATGTCCACCATGATGGATTTAACAACAATGAAGTCATTCTGTAACTACAGTATAGGACTCAAACGTAGTGGGGAGTAAACACTCCATGTTGAAAGTGGGTTTATTATCTCTGTGTATGTACCTGAGGGTGTATATATCTCTATCACCTGTCTCTTACAGGAGGAAGAGAGTCCAGAGGTGCTGCTGGTGAAGGAGGGGAGTGAGGAGGGTCTGGGAAACCCTGAGGGGACCATGGTCATGGAGGACAACCAGACTACACCTCCTCCTGAACCCACAGATGAACCAGCTGAGCAGCACAGGACCACACACAGTCTCACTGAGGTGAGCCCGCTGTAAACTACTGTCTGTATGGTGTTAGGTCAGGGCCTGTATCCACAGAGTGGGAGTGCTGATCTGGATCAGTTGTGTCTTTGTAGATCATAATGAATGACTATATAGGCAGATGGGGACCTGATCCTAGATCAGCACTCTTACTCTGATGCTTTGTGAATACGGCCCAGGTCTTGACCATGCCTTTGAATTATAAAACTATTAAAGAGTGTTAAGTGATCAAATTAACTAACATGTTTGCATAATACTCATAGCAGTCCCTCATTGCCCAATCAGAAGATGCTCCATAGTAGGGTGCTCATATCAGATTTCTTGATCCAACATCCTCTCACTCTGTATCTCTTACAGTCAGTAGACATGGAGGATGGGAAGCCTGATCTGCTGCTAGTCAAAGAGGAGACAATAGAAGATGGACCAGAGAGCATTGATCTGCTGAGTGGACTAAAGATGGGGGAGCAAGGTAAGGGAGAAATACATACAGTGCCTTCAGTAAGTATTCATACCCCTTGACTTATCCACATTTGTTGTGAATTCAAAATGTATTAAATAAATAACAAATCCTCACCCATTTACACACAATACCTCATAATGACAAAGTGAAAACATGTTTTTAGACATTTAAAAAAAAAGAAATTCAGAAATATCTAAGTCGCATAAATATTCACACTCCTGTGTCAATACATCCTAGAATCACCTTTGGCAGAAATTACAGCTGTGAGTCTGTCTGGGTAAGTCCTGCTGAAAAGTGAATTTGTCTCCCAATGTCGGTTGGAAAGCAGACTGAACCAGGTTTTCCTCTAGGATTTTGACTATGGATCTATTCTCTAGGATCTATTCAATTTATTTTCATTACCAAAAAAACTCCCTAGTCCTTGCGGATGACAAGCATACCAATAACATGATGCAGCCACCACCATGCTTGAAAATATGAAGAGTGGTACTGGATCCGCCACAAACATAACACTTTGTATTCAGGACATAGTTAATTTCTTTGCCATATTTTTTGCAGTTTTAATTTAGTGCCTTGTTGCAAACAGGATGCATGTTTTTCTTATGTTTATTTTTTGGGTGGGAGGTACTTTTTTTAAATACATTTTAGCGTGATATCCAATTGTCCCATCGCTGCAACTCCTGTATGGACTCGGGAGAGGCAAAGTTCGCGAGCCGTGCGTCCTCCGAAACACGACCCCGCCAAGCCACACTGCTCACTTAACCCGGAAGCCAGCCACACCAATATGTCAGAGGAAACACTGTACAGCTGGCGACTGAAGTCAGAGTGCCTGCGCCCGGCCACAAGGAGTCGCTGGAGCGCGATAGGACAAGGACATCCCAGCCGGCCAAACCCTCCCCTAACCCGGACGACGCTGGGCCAATTGTGCGCCGCAGCCCAGGATCGAACCAGGATCTGTAGTGACGCCTCTAGCACTGCGATGCAGTGCATTAGACTGCTGCACCACTCGGGAGGCCCTACAGGATGCATGTTTTGGAATATTTGTATTCTGTACAGGCTTCCTTCTCACTCTGTCATTTAGGTTGGTATTGTGGAGTAACAACAATGTTGTTGATTCATACTTAGTTTAGTTTAACGGCTGTGACAGGAGAAAACTGTTTTAAAGTCACTATTGGCATCATGGTGGAAATCTCCTGAGTGGTTTCCTTCCTCTCCGCAACCAAGTTAGGAAGGACACCTGTATCTTTGTAGTGACTGGGTGTATTGATACAACATCCGATGTTTAATTAATAACTTCACCATGCTCAAAGGGATATTCAATGTCTGCTTTTTTGTTTATCCATCTACCAATAGGTGCCCTTCTTTGCGAGGCATTGGAAAACCTCCCTGGTCTTTGTGATTGAATCTGTGTTTGAAATTCACTGCTCGACTGAGGGACCTTTTAATTATCTGTATGTGTGGGATACAGAGATGAGTCATGTTAAACACGTATTTCACACAGTGAGTCCAAGCAACTTATGATGTGACTTGTTAAGCACATTTTTACTCCTGAACTTACTTAAATTTGCCATAAAAAAAGGGTTGTGTAATTATTAACTCAAGATATTTCAGCTTTAAATATTTTATGAATTTGTAAAAATGTCTAAACTTAATTCCACTTTGACATTATGGGGTATTGTGTGTAGGTCTCAAAATGTGGAAAAAGTCAAGAGGTGTGAATACCCTCTGAAGGTACTGTATAGCCTACATACTGTAGAGTAATAGATATTCAATGGGAATAGTGATGCACCTGGCTATTGTTTGTTCTTCATTCATGAAATCAATAAAACGTATGTTTACATAGAAAAACACACATTATAACGTATGAACTTGACTCATGAACTTGACGGGTGGCTCGTCTCAGACCATCCCGCAGGTGAAGAAGTTCAATGTGGAGGTCCTGGGCTGGTGTGGTTACACGTGGTCTGCGATTTGTGAGGCCGGTTGGACGTACTGTCAAATTCTCTAAAACAACGTTGGTAGAGAAATTAACATGAAATTCTATGGGAACAGTTCTGGTGAACATTTCTGCTGTCAAAATGCCAATTGCATACTCTATCAAAACTTGAGACATCTGTGGCATTGTGTTGTGTGACAAAACTGCACCTTTTTACAGTGGCCTTTTATTGTCCCCAGAACAAGGTGCACCTGTGTAATGATCATACTGTTTAATCAGTAGCTTGATATGCCACACCTGTCAGTTGGATGGATTGTCTTGGCAAAGGAGAAATAGTCACTAACAGAGATGTAAACAAATTTGTATTTGGTATTTTATTATTATTATTTTTTCGGGGGGGTCTCGGATGGTTGAGGGGCAGCTCTCAGGGAACTGTGGGGGGATCTTGGAGGGTTTGTGGCCTGGCGGTTGGGAGCTTGGGTCGGTAGGTCGCCGGTTCAGGTCCCCGTTTTGACTTGGTGAGAGACCAGTCGACGTGCCCTTGGGCAGGGTGTTGACCCTGGTTGTTTCAGTGGGTCTCTCTGGATGAGAGTCTGTTAGATGACTGAATGTAATGTACATTTTGAGTGGCTTCACTGCAGGTAGATTGTATGATTTAATAATTTACAAATAAATTGGGCACAACATTTGAGAGAAATACGTTTTTTTGTGCATATGGAACATTTTGGGGATCTTTTATTTCAGCTAATGAAACATGGGACAAACTTTACATGTTGCGTTTGTATTTTTGTTCAGTATATAAATAGTATATCAAGAAGTTATGCGAAGTCTTACCTTACATCTTTGCCACTTTTAGTGTCAAGTGTACAATATACCATTGAGCATTGACAGTACCTAACCTAACCACCTCTTTCCCCCAATCACTCTCTCGGGTAAAGGACATCTTACTGGAGGCCACAGGAGCTAAATCTGACCCGTTTATTTCAGAAAGGCTCCCCTCAGCTATTCACTTGCTTACATGTGCATCCTTATTTACTGTATCTGCCATAGGGGAGTTTGTGAGACTTCCCTACAACATTGTTATCCAATTCTACTCGTGTACCGGTAATAACCTCCTCTCTTCTGGTGTCAGTCTGCAGATCAGAGGCTGCAGGTTCTGGAGGATCGACTCTGGTCAAGCAGGAGAGGACTGAATGGACAACAGTAGTGTCGAAAGGAAAATTTTCTAAAATTGGAGTGGAGGATACTTGTATGTCAGTTAATGAATAGTTTCTTTTTGGGATGCGTTTGTTGAGTAAGGATGCATATGTGGGAGACACCGTTTGAGGTGTGAAGTATGCGCTGAGAAAAGTGGAGTCTATCTGAGTGACCAGGAGCCGTCTTATTTCGATTGATTGTATTTCTGAAGAATATAGGAAGATTGCAGTGGGTCTCAAAAGAATACGGACAAGAGAAGTATCGTGCTTTGAACTTTGTAGCAGAGCACCCCTCAAAATAGTCATCTCAGGGCTGATGACGGATGTTCAGGTTGAACATCTGAAGAGAATTCCTGGTTTGGTTGGCGCCCGGTGTCTGACCCGCTGGGTGAATGTAGGAAAAGAAGAAAGTCTGTCGGTCATGTTGTTTTTTTTTGTGAAAAAGAACCTACCTACGCATGTGAAGCTTGGTTATGTAAGATACGCTGAAGAGCTTTTGTCCCCAAACCATTGCAGTGTAATTTTTTTTAAAGGATTTGACCATGTTTCAAGAATGGCATGTAGAAAGACGACAGTGTTGCAATTGTTGTGGATCATTATCCCGAGTTCCTGCAGTGCCCTGTAAGGATGAAGGAGATTGAGGTGGCAAAAGTTAGAGCGATCAACTGAATTTCCTATGCGGAGGTGATTAAAAGAGTTGAGAAAACAAGTGAAGATATGGTAGTGAATTAATTGAATCAGATGGCTAATTCATCACAAAACCCATTGATATATTGCCAACTACTTTAATATGATTTTTTCCATTGGCAAGATCAGCAAATTTAGGCATGACATGCCAGCAACAAACACAAATCCAAGTATATCTGACCAAATTATGAAAGACAAGCATTGGAATTTTGAATTCCATGAAGTGAGTGTGGAAGAGTTGAAAAAATTGTTGTCTAGCGATAATGACAAGACACCGGGGTCTGACAACTTGGATGGAAAATTACTGAGGATAATAGGGGATGATATTGCCACTCCTATTTGCCATATCTTCAATTTAAGCCTACTAGGAAGTGTGTTCCCTCAGGCCTGGAGGGAAGCTAAAGTCATTCCGCTACCTAAGAATAGTAAAGCCCCTTTACTGGCTCAAATAGCCGACCAATCAGCCAGTTACCGACCCTTAGTAATCTTTTGGAGAAAATAATTGTTTGACCAGATACAATGCTATTTTACAGTAAACAAATTGACAACAGACTTTCAGTACGCTTATAGGGAAGGGCATTCAAAAAGCACAACACTTACACAAATTATTGATGATTGGCTGTGAGAAATTGATGATAAAGATTGTGGGGGCTGTTTTGTTAGACTTCAGTGAGGCTTTTGACATTATCAATCATAGTCTGCTGCTGGAAAAACGTATGTGTTGTGGCTTTACACCCCCTGCTATATTGTGGATAAAGAGTTACCGGTCTAACAGAACAGAGGGTGTTCTTTAATGCCTCACCAACATAATCCAGTTTCAGAATGGGTGGCAAGGAATAAGTTGGTCCTAAATATTTCAAAAACTAAAAGCATTGTATTTGGGACAAATCATTCACTAAACCCTAAACCTCAACTAAATATTCTAATAAATAATGTGGAAATTTAGCAAATTGAGGTGACTAAACTGCTTGGAGTAGTGTCATGGACAAAACATATTGATACAACAGTAACTAAGATGGGGAGAAGTCTGTCCATAATAAAATGCTACCCTGCCCTTTTTAACCGCACTATCAACAAGGCAGGTCCTGCAGACCCTGGTTTTGTCGCACCTGGACTACTGTTCAGTGGTGTGGTCAGGTGCCACAAAGTGGGACTTGGAAAATTGCAGTTGGCTCAGAACAGGGCTGGCCCCTGGATGTACACACAGAGCTAACATTAATAATATGCATGTAAATCTCTCCTGGCTCAAAGTGGAGGAGAGATTGACTTCATCACTACTTTTATTTGTGAGAGGTATTGACATGTTGAATGCACCGAGCTACTACATAGAGCCCAGTGGCGATCGGTGCCGTTTATGATGAGGGAGGACGATTTATTTTTAATGATCATGGCTTTATTTCTATTACCACATATTGGATGACTGTCATTAATATTCCATTCACCCAGGTCAATGTAACATTGATAGGTTTAGGCTACTCCATGATACTCAAATTTTCCCTATACCCATCATGAGTTATCCACAACCTAGCCTATGAATGAAAGTTTACAACGTAGGTGCACAAAGGTCGATAGAAACATTTGAGGTGACAGACAGTGACACATGGACAGAGTGACACATTCAAAACCGCCTTGCACACTCTTGCCTGCATCTAGCTGATCTAGGGTGTAATCATAAGTCCAACAGTTGTAAATGAGAGCTTCTATTGGAAAAATTCAGGTGTTTATCCCCGTTCCGTTCCGCTTGCTTCCGTTTAAGAAACTGTTTAACAGAATCGGCGGAATTAATACACCCCTGATCACGTGTAAACACAGTTCACTTTCATAGCAGCCACGTTGTATTCCTTTTCACATCTATGCACTCCCCTCCTTTTACCTTTTCCCTTCGTTTGTGGACTTCGATGCACAACACATCAGCTGTACTGTATGTGACCAGGCAAAAAACCCTTTCCAAACCATATCATAACCACTACACACAGCCTACATCGTTGTCAACATTCCTAATAGAACTAACGCATTAGTAAACCCACTACAATCATGCAGTAAGGTTAAAGTGTATAGCCAGTAAGCAGTTTAGCAGTTACACCTGTGTGCCCCAGTAGCAATAAATTAGTAAAACCAAAAGCTTACCTTGACTTGGAAGAGTTCCAGTGTTGTGTTGGATAGTCTTAGCCAGCTAGCTAACGTAGCATCCCTCTGTTTGAGCAGGGTGTTTGAGTAGGCTAAACTAGTTAGCTGTATTTGCTAGCTAAGTAAGTGAAACTGAAAGTGAAAAAACATTAAGAAATTTCTCTCTTGTTTCTCAATTTTTGAAGAAATTAATTAGTTAAACTGTTAAATTATTGTCTTTCTCTCTCTTTGAGTCAACTACTTACCACAGTTTAGACACTGCAGTGCTAGCTAGTTGTAGCTTATGCTTTCAGTACAAGAATAATTATCTGATCCTTTGATTGGGTGGACAACCTGTCAGTTCATGCTGCAAGAGCTCTGATAGGTTGTAAGTCTATGGAAGGGGGTGAGAACCATGAGCCTCCTAGGTTTTGTATTGAAGTCAATGTACCCAGAGGATGGAAGCTAGCTATCATCCGGCTACACCATGGTGCTACCGTACAGAATGCTGTTGAGGCTAGTGTAGACCTTCATTTCAAAACAGTGTGTTTTAATCATTCATTTGGTGACATGTGAATATATTTAGTATAGTTTTATCTAAAAAGGATAACTTTTTAAATGTTTTACAATTTTTATGAAATTCATAGAGGAGGATGGTCCTCCCCTTCCTCCTCTAAGGAGCCTCCATTGATAGAGCCATGACTACATGGAACTCTATTCCACATCAAGTAACTCATTCTAGCAGTAAAATTAGATTTAAAAAAACAGATAAAAATACACCTTATGGTATAGCGGGGACTGTGAAGCAACACAAAACAGGCACAGACACATGCATACACACAAACACATGATAACATACGCACTATATACCCACGTAGAAATGAATTTTGTGTTATAGATATGTGGTAGTAGAGTAGGGGCCTGAGGGCACACACTTAATGTGTTATGAAATCTGTTGTGAATGTATGGGGATCCATAATAAATACAAAATGCACCACAGCATGTAGTAAATGTTTGCTGCTAGTCAAACTATACCCTGTGTGTTTAAAAATATGGATTTTTTTTGGCATCATTGCTACATTTATAAACTGAAGGGTCAAAGTTTTTGGGACTGAAGGATTTTACATCTGACTTTATTTATTTATTTTTGATTTCACCTTTATTTAACCAGGTAGGCCAGTAGAGAACAAGTTCTCATTTACAACTGCGACCTGGCCAAGATAAAGCAAAGCAGTGCGACACAAACAACAACACAGAGTTACAGATAAACAAACGTACAGTCAATAACACAAAATAAAATAAAAATACTTGTTAAATCCACCGTGTAGATGAAGGGGAGGAGACAGGTGAAAGAAGGATTGTGTACGTGTGCCATTCAGAGGTTGAATGGGCCAGACAAAAATATTTTAAGTGCCTTTGAACGAGGCATGGTAACAGGTGCCAGGTGCACCTTTTTGAGTGTGTCAAGTACTGCAACGCTGCTGGGTTTTTTACGCTCAATAGTTTCTCGCGTGTATCAAGAATGGTCCAACACCCATCCAGCCATCTTGACACAACTGTGGGAAGCATTGGCATTAACATGAGCCAGCATCCCTGTGGAACACTTGACCCTTGTAGAGTCCATACCGAATAATTGAGGCTGTTCTGAGGGCAAATGGGGGTATTATTATTATTATATTATTTAGGAGTTCTTAATGTTTTGTACACTCAGTGTATATCACACAATGTCTGGATTCAACATTCTACCCAGGAATATTCAACACTGAAATCTGTTCCTCTCATTATTCCAAATGCTTCTGTGGATCTTTTCTGTTGACAATAATGAATTTCATTTTTAGCAGGCTCATATCAGATTTCTTGATCCAACATCCTCTCACTCTGTATCTCTTACAGTCAGTAGACGTGGAGGATGGGAAGCCTGATCTGCTGCTGGTCAAAGAGGAGACAATAGAGGATGAACCAGAGAGCATTGATCTGCTGAGTGGACTAAAGATGGGGGAGCAAGGTAAGAGAGAAATACATATAGCCTAGATACAGTAATAGATCTTCAATGTGAATAGTGATGCGCCTGGTTTTATTATTTTTGTATTAAACACATATGAAACAATATCAATACAATTTGTATGAAATACAAAAAAAGAAACGATATGATGCATATCAACATGAGTCATAAGCTAGGGTTCCATCCAATTGGTGACCGATTTTAATTAGAATATTATCAAATCTGCATTTTCCCACCAGTGGTGTGTTTCCAACAAACTGACTTGAGGATAAAAAGCAGTGTGTAATGATGTAGTGTATTTTTATCTGTAATAAACTGGATGCTTTCCCGAGTCGTAGTGGGAGGACCACACAACGTGACTCCATGTTTACTTCGATATGATGGTTATTTTATCAATATTTTTGCATAATTCATTTTACAGACAAAGATTCCACCATGTGTAGCGTATTTCGTTTTGTCGAATTTTGGAAAGTTTAACAACAAATTTGCTGTTTCCATCAAGCCTGTTGACATTTTTTAATCTTACGTTTACTTTACTCACATAAGAGGTTGGATGGGAACCTGGCTATAGACGTCACCAGGCCATGTCTACAACTTTTTCTGTTGTGTCATGTTTGTTAAATCAGGATTGTAACATTTGCCTATTTGTGTTTGGTTGGAAGCTAGAGGCAAATGGGCTACCATCTTAGATTCCCAGACCCAGAGTGGTGCTGCCATGGGTCCAGGGGATGACATCACTGAGCAGGCCAGGACCAGAGTCGACATAGTGGAGGTCAGTGGATGGGACAGCATCCTCAACTCTGGGCTGGGGAACAGCACTGTTAATCACAACCAGAAACAAACAGTTGAGCACAAAACAACAACCGAACAAGACTCCATGACAACAGACTCGCTTTAACCATGGCGAGGCATAGATTTGGTCTGCAGGGACGGGGAGGTGTCCGTATGCAGTGGGAGAGAACAGACACAGACTTGGCTAGTGATGCTCCGTCCTGCTCCTATAGTTGTGATTCAGAGAGACTGATGGCACCTCAGGTTAACCCCCTAACAGGTGCTGCCTTCAGCATACCTTCTATAGGATCTATCGATTGGAACATGGATCCTGCGACAACACAGACACTCCCTGGCCTTCATCCTCCTCACACTCTCCTAATGTTAAACCAGACCTCAGACAATGCCAGTGCCTCAACACTAAATGGCTACACAAGCCCAATGACAGTAGTAGTAATGCTATCAGCAGATCTGGTGGCAAAGAGAAGCGCTTCCCGTGTTTGTTCTGTGGGAAAGTCTTCAGTTCCCCAAACAGGTGGAGCTCCACCAGAGGATGCACACAGGGGAGAAAGGGTTCTCCCGCCTGCACCACCTAAAGAGGCATCTGAAGGTCCACACGGGAGAGAGGCCATTCACCTGTACACACTGTGGGAAGAGGTTCTCAGAAAGGAGCTACCTCAGGATACACCAACAGAAAATGCACATGGCCTGTGTATAATGACATGTAATGTAGTACTAGTTAGTTTGTAATTAATTCTGTTGGTTTTGGATGTAGGTGGGAACTGGATGAGGTGAACTGAGGAAAGAATGAGTATGATGAGACAGTAGATTATATGGTGATTGTTGGTGTGATGGTGTCTGTAAAAATGCTACTGGGACAATGATAGGGCCTTAATTCATGTTTACTTGACATGTAGTAGTGAAGATGTAATGAACTTTTTACAAAGTATTCTAAAATGTATTTTATCAAAGCGATGGTACCAGATTTATGGAAAAGGTAAAGTGTTACCATAGTGAGAAGTTATTCTACTTGTCACGTTTTGTACAATAAAAGTACTGTATATGACTATTTTGTTTTAAAAAAAACATTGGACTCTGTGCTGACTGACTTGGTTTTATTTTTGTATCATTGCAGGAACTGAATTTCCTTTCTCAGTCGAACCAAAACATACTTCATTCCTGTTCCTATGATACAAACACCATAGTATCCATGATGAACAGAGCAGGTCATCCTGGGCTTCAGCCTTCACAGAGAGGTGGGAGACCTCCCCCCTCCCCCCAGTTGGAGTCTATCAGGAAGTCTGTCTTCCCCTTCTGGATCTTGTTTAATTTCTGGTGACTAGGTTCATAGAAGGGCCTGGACCTGGGTCTAGCCTTCCTCATCTACCACATTGTTACTTAACCAATATAGACAAGGTCAGGATGGGCGTTCACCACGAGAGGTGCTTGGCCTATAACACAGCACACAATCCCAACAACACCCAAACAAGGGCTAGAGGTCAAGGAGGGAGCTCAAAGACTAACCTGAGGGTGGTAGCTCCTGCTGCTACCTCCTCTGGTGTTATTTGGTCACGACGTGGGAGGCCGAGGATTAGGACGGACGCCGACAAGCCGTACACCTGCCGCACGTGTGGGAAGCGGTTTGTTAGGGCAAACTATTTGAAGGAACACCCGACTGTTCACAATAAGGAGAGGCTCTTCAAGTGCAAACTATGTTACAAGAGCTTCACCTTCCTGACTAACCTTATCAGACATAGGAGTGTCCACAACGGGGCAAAATAGGAGCCGTGTGGCTTGAGATGTGCACAGGGGCTATCTGGGAACCATTCTGTAGCTGACATATTTAATCCAATAAAATCATTTTCTCCAGGTGTCCTTTTCAGGTTCTCTCAAAAAAACACTTTTTTAAATATAACATAGTCCACATGAGGTTTGGGAAAAATATTAGATATTTAGATTTTTGGGGTGTAGTTACCCTTTAAAATGGTGTAAAATAGTTGATTGTTTGAGAAAATTGAATTGTTGTATTTTAGTTGGTTTTGTATTTCGCGCCGTGCGATGCCATTGGCTGTTGACTAGGGGTTCCGCAGGCGGAACGGCCTTCTGTCCTTAACATGCAAGTGTGCACCAGCAAGATACTATATTTTGGTTGTGATGTTTCTGTAGCGCTCATGTGATTGCAGAGTTTGCTAAACAAATGGCCACTGGATTGATGCAAATAATCAAGCCAGGTTGGTATAGGCTACATTGTAGTTAACATTTAAATTAGAAGGTTTTTGGTAAAGGCTTTCCATCTCTATTAGAAGGTTATCATTAGCATCATTGCTAACGGCGACACAAAGTGTATACCTAGACACACACGGGCATTCCTGTTGCAGGAAGTTGCAGGAAAATACATATCACTGATGCATGTTTTTCATGTCTTATGATTAATATTTTACATTTACATTTTAGTAATTTAGCAGACGCTCTTATCCAGAGCGACTTACAGTAGTAAATGCATACATTTCATACATTTTTTTTCTCCTACTGGTCCCCCGTGGGAATATAATCTATGATACATTTTTTAAATATAGGTGAATTACGTTTTAAAGTCTAGAATCTGTGCTTACGTCCGTTTTTATAGGGCTCTACAAATCATGTATAGTGTCTTGGTAAGATACCCCTCATTAACTATTTAACTTTTCATTTGAAACAGGCTTGTCTGAATACCTGTTTTTAGAGCCCGATGACCTAGGCTAGAACAAGGACAGTTTAATATTTACCTTGCGGAGGATGGAATAAAGTAATTATATTATACTCTATTCTTGCTAACACACTGTTCTAAATTAGTCTGAGCTTGGAAGATTGTGATCATGAATAGGAGAGTTTATGTATAACGTCATAAGCAGTACCGTAATTAAACGAACAGCGCGCATTACTATTCCTTTTTCATTTAACCCCGGCATTTTAGCTATGACGCCAACCAATAAGATACCTTCTCTTTAGTGCGAAGTTATGCTAACGTAGCCAGGCTTAGTGAACGGAAGTGTAGTGACCAAGAACAAATTCCACGTTAGCGTTTTTGTTATTTAGACGTTTATTGGCACCCTGGAACTCAAAATATGACACAATTAACCGCGCTGCACATATTTACCCCAGGTAGTCTTTAATTCGTGTTTGAGACGGAACTTGGTTGATGATGTTATCTAGCTAGCTGCTAACGTTAGCTAACAACAATGGCTGACTGTATGATTTTTCACACTCAAATTGCCTCCATCATGGAGATGCTAGCGAATGCAGCCGTGGCAGAGATCTGTAAACTTGTAGACGACGACTATGCAGTGTTTCGTTTGGAAATAACTCAAAGCCAGAAAGAAAACAGGGGATTGCGGAGGAAACTACAGCTACTGGAACTGAAGGTGGCACGGGAGCGCGCAGAGAGGACAATTAGAGAGCGCGTCCTTGCCAGTCGTCCCAGTAGTGTCAAGATCCTCGACCGATATAGAGGAACGGCAAGAGGTACATTTTGCATTAGGCTGAGGCTGCGGGGAGTGTCGCCCCGTTCCCTTCTGCGCATGTGTTAAGATGTATACCCAGAATTGGGTATTGGTCAGTTTTTGGATAGTATTGTAATGAAACAGACAGGGAGTGCAGTTCGAACCCTCAACCTTCTGGGCCGTTGCCCCGCGGAAATCGATAGTGCTAAAAAAAAACATGATCAAGTGAGGGAGTTGTGTGGCGGACCCTGGTTTAAAAGAGCAGATATCTACTCTGCATCTGCTATTTTAAACAAGGGCCTGCCACACAACTCCCTCACAGGACGCCTTTCTAGGAGTATGCAGCATTGCTAGTTATTGTTTATGGTCCTCTCATGATAAATAATTACTTTTGGGGATTACGTAGATTACATTTTGGATTACTTTTAGTTTCATTTAACTGGTTTTAATATAGACAGCGTGAATTGACTGTGAACTCTGCCATGATACACAGACACACACACACCTTCAATCTCCATGTTTCTCTCTGTCACCCCCACTGCTCTGTGTGGTTTAATCCGCCCTGTCATGGAATGTATCCGTGAAGGGCTTGATGCTGTGCATTGATGACATGACACCTGGGTCCTGCTGGTTATTATATGGGATGTCTTCCTTAATCTGAACTGGCAGTGTCAGCGGGGTTGGCAAGTGAGAGGGTGTGGTGTCATGGACAGTACCAGTCAAAAGTTTGGACACACCTACTCATTCAAGGGTTTTTCTTAGTTTTTACTATTTTCTACATTGTAGAATAATAGTGAAGACATTGAACTATGAAATAACACATATGGAATCATGTAATAACCAACAAAGTGTTAAAGTAGCCACCCTTTGCCTTTGACAGCGTTGCACACTCTTAGTATTCTCTCAACCAGCTTCACCTGGAATGCTTTTTCAAAAGTCTTGAAAGTGTTCCCATATATGCTGAGCACTTGTTAGCTGCTTTTCCTTCACTCTGCAGTCCAATTCATCCCAAACCATCTCATTTGGGTTGAGGTAAGGTCATCTGATGCAGCACTCCATCACTGTCCTTGGTCAAATAGCACTTACACAGGCTGGAGGTGTGTTGGGTCATTGTCCTGGTGAAAGACAAATGATAATCCCACAAAGCATAAACCAAATGGGATGGCAGAATGCTGTGGTAGCCATACTGGTTAAGTGTGCCTTGAATTCTAAATAAATCACTGACAGTGTCACCAGCAAAGCACCATCACACCTCCTCCATGCTTCACAGTGGGAACCACACATGTGGAGATAATGCGTTCACCTACTCTGCGTCTCACAAAGACACAGCATTTGGAACCAAAAATCAAAAATTTGGACTCATCAGACCAAAGGACAGATTTCCACCGGTCTAATGTCCATTGCTTGTGTTTCTTGGCCCAAGCAAGTCTCTTCTTCTTCTAGGTGTCCTTTATTAGTGGTTTCTTTGCAGCAATTCGACCATGAAGGCCTGATTCATGCAGTCTTCTCTGAACGGTTGATATTGAGATGTCTGTTACTTGAACTCTGGGAAGCATTTATTTTGGCTGCAATTTCTGAGGCTGGTAACTCTGATGAACTTATCCTCTGCAGCAGAGGTAACTCTAGGTCTTCCTTTCCTGTGGAGGTCCTATGAGAGCCAGTTTCATCATAGCGTTTGATGGTTTTTGTGACTGCACTTGAAGAAACTTTCAACGTTTTTTTGAAATTTTCCGGATTGACTGACCTTCATGTCTTAAAGTAATGATCGACTGTCCTTTATTTTACCAAATAGGGCTATCTTCTGTATACTACCCCTACCTTGTCACAACACAACTGATTGGCTCAAATGCATTAAGAAGAAAATAAATTCCACAAATTAACTTTTAACCAGGCACACCTGTTAATTGAAATGTATTTCAGGTAACTACCTCATGAAGCTGGTTGAGAGAATGCCATGAGTGTGCAAAGCTGTCATCAAGGCAAAGGGGTGGCTACTTTGAAGAATCTAAAATATATTTTGATTTGTTTAACACTTTTTTGGTTACTACATGATTCCATATTTGTTATTTCATAGTCTTCACTATTATTCTACAATGTAGAAAATAGTAAAAATAAAGAAAAATCTTTAACGAGTAGGTGTGTCCAAACTTCTGACTGGTACTGTAGGCGAGAGTAGTGGTGCACACGCTCGCCGGTCATGTACATGCACTGTTGTGGATGCAAGGTCCAACTCAGATCACTTCTGACACCAGTGTAATGAAACAGGCAGGGAGTGCGGCACGAACCATCAGCCTTCTGGACCATAGTCCCGCGGAAATCGATTGCCCTAAAAGCATGCTCAAGTGGCAGTCTCCATGCTTATAAATCCAGGGTAGCTTCAGGATGAAACAATACTTCCCCTGGTTACTTAGCTATCTTGCACAATTTATGTGATCTTTATTTTAACAGGCAGGTTAGTTAAGAACAACTTCTTGCACAAAGAAACTATCATATTCCATATTATTTAAAATTCCCTATGTTCATACTCAACTAAAACAATGTGATGCATGGAAAAATAAATAGTATATCAAGAAATTATGAGAAGTGTTACCTTACATCCTTGCCAATTGTAGATATTGTCAATAGTGTACAATATAACTTAACCATCCCCTTTCCCTCAATCACTCTCTTAGGTGACGGACATCTCACTGGAGGCCACAGGAGCTTTGTGAAGCCAGCGGAACACAATACATGGAGAGATGACCAACCAATCACTGTTGATGAGGAGAGTGGAACCTCAACCCAGCACGTTATTGTGATAGAGGTTAGTGTAATAGTATTACATCAAAATTACAGTACATCAAATGTGGCCAGTTTATTTCAGAAAGGCTCCCTTCAGCAATTAATTTGCTTACATTTACATCCTTATTTATCAGCCATAGGGGAGCTTGTGAGACTTCCCTACGGCATTGTTATCCAATTCAACTCATGTACCGATAATAACCTCCTCTCTTCTTGTTTTAGTCTGCAGATGCAGAGGCTGCAGGTCCTGAGGTCAAGCTGGAGAGGTCTGAAGGAGAGGAGGACCCACAGCATAGCAGAGACATCCAAACTGGAGCAGTGGCTGGAGTGGCGCCCCCTGTAGTCACGGAGGACCTCGCCACCGCTTCAGTGCCCCAGACCAGGACCGGACGCAGCATCACGGAGGTCAGTGGAATGCTGAACTCCGTCCTCAAGTCAGAGACAGACACGGAGACTTTAACTGTAACACAAAAGCTCTTACACACAGGATCTGATAACAGGTCAGATCCAGAGAGACTGGGGCAGGAAAGGCTGGGCTGTCCTACTGCTCCCGGCTCAGAGTATTTACTTTACGGTATTCCGAGTTTGAGGAAGGTTTATTCCTATCGGGATTCAGATGACGCGTTAGAGACTGGCAATGATCTGTTTTCTTCTTACCCTACAGAGATGGGTTTAGAGAGACAAACTGATCTGTCTAGAGGGGACTGGAACCGGTACAGTAGTAGTGTACACTCTGAAGGTTGCCTAGATAAGCAAGGGGAGGTCATAGATGAGATGACTGTGAAAGTGGAGGGCGATGCTCCTCTGACATGGAATGTAGACGCGACTCACTTAGGAGAACAACACTCACAAGGCAGATATTTATTGGATTACAGGGAAAGCTTAGAGACAAATCCAAATGTTGTGACCCACTCCACTTTACAGGCGGTCAGGAATCGCGACCCAGTGTCCAGGTTGATGAGGCCTTCTGATTCACACAGCGGTGTCCTTTTCGATCAGGTATTGAACTCAAACGACAGGGCTAGAGCCCAGGCTCAGGGAGGGGGAGCCACATCAGACAATAGTAAAGAGAAACGGTTCCTCTGCATGTTCTGTAACAAAGGCTTCAGCTGCCCCCAGAAGGCGGAGATCCACAAGAGGGTCCACACAGGGGTAAAATCTTTCAGCTGTACCCAGTGTCATATGCGCTTTGCCCAGTCCGGCAACCTGAAGAGGCACCAGAGGGTCCACACAGGGGAGAAACCCTTCAGCTGTACCCAATGTCAAATGCGCTTTGCCCAGGCTGGCCACTTGAAGAGGCACCAGAGGGTCCACACAGGGGAGAAACCCTACAGCTGCCCCCAGTGTGAGAAGAGGTTCTCCTACCAGCACCATCTGAAGATGCACCTGAATGTCCACACAGGAGAGAGGCCATTCAGAGAGTAACTACCTTAGGATACACCAGCAGAAAAAACATTCCACTCTGTAACATAGAAAGTAACCATTCCACTCGATAGCTTCTGATGTTTAGATAAAACCCTGCATTAAAGAGAAAGATGAATTTTCATTGTTGTCAGCATAAAAATATCCAGAGATGCATTAGGAATAACGAGAGTAACAGATTTCAGTGTTGAACATTCCTGCGTAAAATATTGCATCCAGGCATTGTGTGATTTATAAGGCATATAGAAGCTTAAAAAGTCTGTTATATATTGTGTTTGTACTCTGTAGGCAATATGATGTTCACAAATGTCTATTTCATTACTTCCATTTAACTACTTTATTATTTTAACAAACAAGTTTTAAATACACCATATGAAAACAACACAGACACATCTCAATCGGCATGATAAGGTGATAAACCGGGAAAAAAATGAACACAAAATGGGACTTTTCATTCTAAGACTTTCATTGAGACTCTCTTTAGTATATATTACATCTGATTTTACCCTATTCTGCATACACTGACAGCGCTTTAAAACCAATATGATGCGGTCATTGCTGCCGGCTCACCTTACAGGCACCGCAATCGCTACTCCTTCCTCCTTCAAGGCACTCCGAATCAGAATCACCTTTATTCGCCAAATACATTTGCATGTACAGGAATTACGGAAGCCCTGAAACCCAAGGCGAAATTTTTTTATAAACATTTTACTCTTGGAATTATCTCATTTGAATGACTTAGTATCTTGTTCAAACAACTTAGTGTCTCGTTCTAACGACTTAGTATCATGTTTGAATTACTTAGTTAAAGTCGCATAAAAGCGGTGCTAAGTCATTCAAATGAGATACTAAGTCGTTTCAAGGAGATACTAAGTCCTTCAAACGAGATAATTGTTATTTTTTCTCATTAGGCCTCATTATGCAGTTTGTCAGACCATGTAATGGTTGCTTCAACCATTAATTCACTGTTTCTATTAATTGATATGATTGACAAGTTATTTGACAGCCTAAAGCATGGCTGCTTTTGAATGCCAGAGCTTGTATGTGGGAGAGCAAGGAGCAAAGCGTAATTGAGCAGATATTTTTTTTGAAATTTTGTCAGCGCTGTAACTGTACACGACTACACAGTCTATAAGACTGATGTACTCTGGCAACCGATTGATCAGACATTCTATAGGAGACTCACTACAAACTCCACAAAACAGCTTTTGGCTGTAATCGAACAGACTGTCACCAAGGGCATGCACAATGGTGAATAGAACACAGATTATTGGTGGGTAAAAACAGCTCCACACCGGTAATCTGCAGTCACTAAAATATTGTTTAATTATCTAAATCCCCAAAGGGACAGGACGAATCTTCTTTGCGATATCAGACCTGGTTTGGCAGAAGGCATGAAGATCTCTGTTCAGCTTCAAATGACCTGATTGATAAATATGCCGCTATGTATTGTGACACTTTTGTTTACCAAAGACACAGTTAGACATTTGTTTAACGTCTTCCCGCTAATAAAATCGACTCCACTCAATATTATTGTCCAAATAATTTGTGTGCACGTAAGATTTTTTTTTTCTCCCAGTAGTTGGTTTTGACTATAGCTTGAAGTATTTGAAACAGCTGAATAGTAAGGTAATAATAGTTTAATTATAATAACAATAATAAACTGCTACGACTGCATGAGGCTATAAAACTGCATGCCACAGGAAGTTGATCCCTGCAATGGGAGGATTTATTTTGCAACCCGTCCAACAAATCCATCCATTAAGCAAGGTTCTCGCATATCATCAAATGAATAGGTATTTGTCATCGGTGCTTATGTTTCAGTAAACCATTAGCCAACACTTCAACGATTAAACAATGTTTCATCATGAAAGTTTACTATCTCTTCATTTTATTTTGGTGATTAAATTGATTTTCCCCCTGTTATTGTGAACTGTAGGCTATAACCTTTATAATTGAAGGCCTATCACAAACCTTTTTTTGTAGGCGATTCTGGTAGACTACTAAAAACATGTTGTTCACAGCATAAACCCGCCTATTATCTCGGATGTTCATTCATTTATTGGTGATGGATACTTTAACTGTTTGTTTAGGCTACTGTTAAAGCGCTCACATTGGCTACTTCTCTGCCAGAGCCCGTGATAACTAGTAATTCCCTTATGATAGATATCATGTTACCTCCTTACACATAGGTGGCGCGTCCATAAGGCTAGGCGAAACTAAGCTTTAAATTAAAGTGTTAAAGTAAATTGAATTGAATTATATAATTACCCTACTCCTGTTTATACAGAAATACATAAATAAAATAATTAAAAATAGGCAGCTAAAGCATGATTTGGCCACAGAGGATCATTAGCTTCTTTCAAAAATATTAGTTGTAGATGTTTTAAATCGTATTGCCTACAGTCAGAAGGAGAGGCAGCACAAGCTATTTGGGCAGCTCGCACAGCAAATACTAAGTAGATGATCGTTGAGTTGCGACTGTCGGTGAAAAGTAGTGGCCCGGCATATTGCAATATAAAAAACATGCGGGGAAAAAATGTTAGGAAAGCAAATGCCTATTGCTGTAAAGAGAATGCAATGAAAATACTCTAATCGGTCTTTTAGTCCGGGGCGCAACTTTCACTGTGCATTTTTGTCCCCCCCAGTTTTATCATTGGAATGTGATACAAAACGAGGCAATAGGGTGCTTTAGGACAATGCGGACGCCTCTGAGCGGTCGGGTAGGCTGTTTGGAGTGTTTATCTGACTGGAAAATAAAATAAAAAAAGTTATGTTTCTCCCACTTCTAAAACCAAAGTTTTCCCCCTGCTTTTAGTTATCAAAATTCTAAATGTAATTGAGCGAACAACAGTATAGCCTATCTTATTGGCATCAGCGGAGAGCATCGGCCATATCCCGGATGACTGCGCATATTCACACTTTATCATTGTTGGGTCAGTGCTACATGAATTTGTTTTTGGACAATAATTTCCTCCTCCAGTTTAGATGGACGTCATATTCTATTTGTGTCTCCACTTCTCGTATGGTCTATTATATGGATAACGTCGTTTTTATTTATCTGTTTGTCAGTGTCAGCAGTATTAAAGCGATTTTGTTTATGTCTCCAGTCATATAAAGTGTTGTAGAATTGCATGAAATGTTTTTCCTGTGCAACGAAAGAAGAAATGTTTCTGATATAGGCCAGCCTATAGCCTCGGCCTACTCTACGCTGTACGCTCTCAACCATGCATTGAACGACAAGGTGCGAGTTACGGGCGAGCCAGGGGGGGGGGCTCAGCTCCCCTGAATGAGACGTTAGCTCCCCTAAATGCAACAAAAGTCAAACTTGGGGTGGTCTCTAAATAATGCTAATTTAACCATTGTCCTATTAGTTTAAAATGTAGTAGTAAATATGTTTTGTTGGAATATTATCGCTATTTTACGAGAAAAATCGCATAAAAATTGATTTTAAACAGCGTTTGACATGCTTCGAAGTACGGTAATGGAATATTTTGATTTTTTTGTCACGAAATGCGCTCGCACGTCACCCTTCAGATAGTTACCTGAACGCATGAACAATACGGCGGTATTTGGATATAACTATGGATTATTTGGAACCAAAACATAATTTGTTGTTGAAGTAGAAGTCCTGGGAGTGCATTCTGACGAAGAACAGTAAAGGCAATTTTTCTTATAGTAAATCTGAGTTTGGTGAGGGCCAAACTTGGTGGGTGTCAAATTAGCTAGCCGTGATGGCCGAGCTATCTACTCAGAATATTGCAAAATGTGCTTTTTAAAGGTATTTTAAAATCTGACACCGCGATTGCATAAAGGAGTTCTGTATCTATAATTCTTTAAATAATTGTTATGTATCTTGTGAACGTTAATTGTGAGTAATTTAGTAAATTCACCGGAAGTTTGCGGTGGGTATGCTAGTTCTGAACATCACATGCTAATGTAAAAAGCTGGTTTTTAATATAAATATGAACTTGATTGAACAAAACATGCATGTATTGTATAACATAATGTCCTAGGAGTGTCATCTGATGAAGATCATCAAAGGTTAGTGCTGCATTTAGCTGTGGTTTTGGTTTTTGTGACATATATGCTTGCTTTGAAAATGGCTGTGTGATTATTTTTGGCAGGGTACTCTCCTGACATAATCGAATGTTTTGCTTTCGCTGTAAAGTCTTTTTGAAATCGGACAATGTGGTTAGATTAACGAGAGTCTTGTCTTTAAAATGGTGTAAAATAGTCATATGTTTGAGAAATTGAAGTTATAGCATTTATGAGGTATTTGTATTTCGCGCAAGCGAGCGTCCCACCTTGCCCAGGGAGGTTAATAACTTCAAAATGCCCAAAAAGATATTCAGTGTCTGCGTTTTATAAAAAATGTTACTCATCTACGAATAAGTGACCTTTGTGAGGCATTTGAAAACCTCCTTGGTCTTTGTGGTTGAATCTGTTTGAAATTCACTACTCGACTGAGGGACCTTACAGATAATTGTATGTGTGGGGTACAGAGATGAGGTAGTCATTCAAAAATCATGTTAAACACTATTATGTGACTTGTTAAGCAAATGTTTACTCCTGAACTTGCCATAACAAAGGGGTTGAATAATTATTGACTAAAGACATTTCAGCTTTTCATTTTGAATTAATTTGTACAATTTTTTAAAAACATAATTCCACTTTGACATTATGGGGTATTGTGTGTAGGCCAGTGACAAAAACATCAACGTTTAATACATTTTAAATTCAGGTTGTAACACAAAATGTTTTGAACAAAGTTAAGGGAGTGTGAATACTTTTTGAAGGCACTGTATAGACACACAAATGACACAATCCACATACAGTATGTACATACCAGGCAAAAAGAAAATACAGACTACACTATAAACATCAGTCTAATCTACAGACTACACTATAAACATCAGTCTAAACTACAGACTACACTATATGCCACGACACCTCAGTGGGGCTCGACGGCAGAACCAGCATCCTGGAACTACCCCCTCGATCCACCACTCAACTCAGCCCTACCTCCTTACTGCCTACTTGGCTCAGACACCGCTCATTCCACTTCAGGCAGACTCAACAGGATGTCCACTTCTGCCTGCTTTCTTACTGTACATCAGCCACTGGCTTCTTCCTTGCCACTATTTCAATGCCAAGTAGCCCCAGGGCTCTCCAGAGTGATTGGCCAGCGAAGCCCCTGCAGCCGACCACAACTGGTAGATTCCAGGTTCTCCATCCATTCTGCTGACTCTCAAGGATGAGGGACTGGTATTTGAGCTTCCACTCATGTGACAACTCCATTCTCTCCTCCCAGGGCACTGTGAGCGTGATGAGGACCACCTGCTTGGTGCCTCTAGACCAAAGAACGATAACCATCGGTCAGACCTGCTTGGCAGGAGGAGAGCACATGCTCGGTCATCCACATATTGTGCTGCTGAGCTTTTTGCCAACCCCCACGTCTGGAGGTTTGTTGGTGTGGGCAAAACATTGTACACAGAGCAAGCCAGAAACTTAATCTGCTGCCCTTTCATGTTCCAGATGTGTTGCCGGGTGAGTGCCCTGTCTCGCACGCTCTCTCGGCGTGTCCAGCTGCCTTTTTTTTTCATGGCTACTGCTCTGACGTGCCTTCTTTCTTCCTCAGCCTTTGTGACCTCCCTCTGCACCATGCCTCAGCACTCTGCTTTCTTCCAGCTTGACCTGGTTCTGCATCCCAGACCCAGCCTGCCTTGGTTTACCGACCAAACAATGTCAGCGTGTTGCAGTCGTTCCTCCACCTCTATGAGCGCTCTGCTGGCTGACCACTTGTGACCCGTTCTGACCTCGATCTCTAACCTCCATTCAGACCTCTCAAATCAAATCAAATGTTATTTGTCACATGCTTTGTAAACAGCAGGTGTGGACTAACAGTGAAATGCTTACGTACGGGCTCTTACCAACAATGCAGAGGGAAAGAAAATCAAGAAATAATAGAAAAGTAAAAGACGTAATAATAGATACACAATGAGTAATGGGGTACCAGTACTGAGTCGATGTACAAGGTAATTAAGGTGGATATGTACATATAACTAGGAATAAAGCGACAGATAGTAAGCAGTAACAGCAGCATATGTGATGAGTCAAAAAAGTTAGTGCAAAAAGGGTCAATGCAGATCGTCCGGGTAGCTATTTGGTTAACTATTTAACTAACTATTTAGCAGTCTTATTGCTTGGGGGTAGAAGATTTTCAGAGTCCTGTTGGTTCCAGACATGGTGTATTGGTACCGCTTGCTGTGCAGTAGCAGAGAGAACAGTCTATGACTTGGGTGGCTGGAATCCTTTAAAAAATGACTGGCCTTCCTCTGACACAGCCTGGTATAGAGGTCCTGGATGGCAGGGAGCTCGGCCCCAGTGATGTACTGGGCCGTACGCAATACCCTCTGCAGCACCTTGCGATCAGATGCCAAGCAGTTGCCATACCAAGCTGTGATGCAGCCAGTCAAGATGTTCTACATGGTGCAGCTGTAGAACTTTTTGAGGATCTGAGGACGCATGCCAAATCTTTTCAGCCTCCTGAGGGGAAGAGGCGTTGTCGTGCCCTCTTCATGACTGTGTTGGTGTGTTTAGACCATGATAGATCCTTAGTGATGTGGACACAGAGGAACTTGCAGGTCTTGAACCGCTCCACTACAGCCCTGTTGATGTGAATGGGGGCGTGCTCGGCCCTCCGTTTCCTGTAGTCCACGATCAGCACCTTTTCCTTGCTGACGTTGAGGGGGAGGTTGTTGTCCTGGCACCAGACTGCCAGGTCTCTGAACTCCCTTTATGCTGTCTGATCATCGTTGGTGATCAGGCCTACCACGTCGTGTCATCGGTAATCTTAATGATGGTGTTGAAGTCATGCACGGCCACGCAGTCGTAAGTGAACAAGGGAGTACAGGAGAATACTAAGCACGCACCCCTGAGGGGCCCCCGTGTTGAGGGTCAGCGTGGCGGATGTGTTGTTGCCTATTCTCACCACCTGGTGTTGAACGGTCAATGATTAGCATTCTCACGTAGGTGTTCCTTTTGTCCAAGTGGGAAAGGGAAATGTGGAGTGCAATAGAGATTGAATCATCTGTGGATATATTGTGGCGGTATGCGAATTGGAGTGGGTCCAGGGTGTCTGGTATGATGGTGTTGATGTGAGCCATGACCAGCCTTTCAAAGCATTTCATTGCTACAGAAGTGAGTTTGACGGGGTGATACTAATTTAGACAGGTAGCCTTGGCGTTCTTGGGCTCAGGGACTATGGTGTTCTGATGGTAGGTGTTACAGACTGGGTCAAGGAGAGACTGAAAATGTCAGTGAAGAAACTTGCCAGCTGGTCAGCACATGCTCTGAATACGCATCCTGGTAATCTGCCCTGCAGCCCTGTGAATGTTAACCTTGTTACAGGCTTTGGTTTTGCCATTTATATTTCGAGGTTGGGCGTTAGCACGTTTGCACGTGGGGCGCACTTATTGGTGTCACCTCGTTAGTCAGTATGTATTACACCTGTGCTGGCTTGTTCATCTCGTTAGTTGTAAGGTGTTTCACCTGTGCTGTCTCACCTGTGCTGTCCCAGGTAATATTTAAGAGTGGCTGGCCCAGTGCTCCAGTTGTCTTGAGAGACATGGAGGGTTAACACCTTTAGTTGGCTGTCCCTATTTGATTTCTAGACAAACAATCCTTTATCTGATCTTTCCTATTTTTGTTTTGACCACTTTTTGCTTTGCTTCCTGTCTTTAAGTTTGGTGTGGGTTTTTGTTTTGTTTGCCTCTTCTTAGGCAAATTTTGTGGGCCCTCATGGTGGGTTTCTTTCAGGTTACAGTTGTTGTTGCTAGTCAACTTGTCAGTGGACGCCCCCATGAGTGTCATTCAGAACCCCTCCTAAAATCCCACCTGTTAAGTTTTGGTTGTGGTCAGTGACTCTTTGTTAGTTCCCCTTCTGTTTGAGCAACATTATTTGGTTTACTTGCTGGGGAACGTAACAACCTGTTTAAAGGTCTTACTCGCATCGGTTACGGAGAGCATGATCACAGTTGTCCGGAACAGCTGGTGCTCTCATGCATGTTTCAGTGTTGCTTTCCTCAAAGCAAGCATAGAAGGCATTTAGCTCGTCTGGTAGGTTAGTAGGCGTGTCACTCGGCAGCTCACGGCAGGGTTTCCCTTTGTAATTTGTGATAGTTTGCAAGCCCTGCCACATCCGATCAGCGTCAGAGCCGATGTAGTAGGATTTGATCTTAGTCCTGTAATGACCCTTTACCTTTTTGATGGTTTGAAGGGCATAGCAGGATTTCTTATAAGCGTCTTGGTTTGTGTCACGCTCCTTGAAAGCTTTAACTCTAGTCTTTAGCTCAGTGCAGATGTTGCCTGTAATCTATGGCTTCTGGTGGGGATATGTATGTACATAGGTACGGTCACTGTGAGGATGATGTCGTCGATTCACTTATTAATGAAGCTCATGACTGATGTGGTAAACTTCTCAATGCCATCGAATGAGTCCCAGAACATATTCCAGTCTGTGCTAGCAAAACAATCCTGTAGCTTAGCATCCACTGGTACTTCCTGTTTGAGTTTTTGCTTGTAAGCAGGATTCAGGAGGATAGTTATAGTCAGATTTGCCAAATGGAGAGGCAAGGGAGAGCTTTGTATGCGTCTCTGTTTGTGGAGTACTTACACTGGTGACATGCTGGTAGAAATGAGGTAAGACATATTTCAGTTTTCCTGCATTAAAATCACTGGCCACAGGAGTGCTGCCTCTGGATGAACATTTTCTTATTTGCTTATGGCCCTATACAGCTCGTTGATTGCGGCCGTAGTGCTAGCATCAGTTTGTGGTGGTGAATAGACAACTCTCTTGGTATATAGTATGGTCTACAGCTTATCATAAGGTATTCTAACTCAGGCAAGCAGAACCTTGAGACTTCCTTAATATTAGAGATTGTGCACCAGCTGTTGATAACAAAGAAACACACCACCCCCCTTGAGCTTACCCGACGCTGCCGTACTGTCCTGCCGATGCATAGAAAAACCAGCTAGGTGTATATTATCCATTTCCTTATTCAGCCAAGTTTACGAGAAACATAGGATATTACAGTTCTTCAGGTCCCGTTGATAGTGATTGTACATTCACCAATAGAACAGAGGGTAGAGGCAGTTTATTTATTCTCTACCGTAGTTTTATCAGGGTCCCTGCACGTTGGCCTCTATATTGCGGTCACCTTCTCTTCCCAGTGTTGGGGATTAGGGCCTGGTCCAGGGTGAGTAAATCGAAGAATCCGATGGCGAAAACATTATGTAAAACATTTTTTTTAATATCAGCGCAAAAAAATCACACCAAATAGCAGCATTGGTCAGGAGCCTGTAAAACATCCACTATACATTCCACCACTATTCCTCTTTTTCTTTCATCCTAGCTGTCCCTCAGCATCATAGCCTGACGTGCTTTTGTTGCCTTGTACTCCTCTACCACAGATGTAATTGGCAGCCACAGCTTGCTGCCTGTGCTGTACAGGCTGATGGAGCAGAAGATTCTTGGGACCGCCAGCCATCTCCTGAGGAAGTGGTTAATTTTCTTCTCTAGTGCCTCCACTGTTGAAAGAGCTACTTCATAGACAAGCAGTGGTCAGAGGAGTTTAGGAAGTACCCAGTGTTGGTAGCCCTATGCCTTAAACTTGCCTGTTAGGCCGCTCTTCTCCAGAGATGTCATCCACGTGTCTGCTTGAAAGAACATCTCACACAATCTTTGTCATTGAGATTGGCCTTGTACCACTTTCCCTGGCTCTTCGCAGGCTTCTTTCTGATGGTGGGAATGGTCTCCTCTCTGATCTTGAATTATCGCTTTTTCTGGACTAGGCTTCTTGACTTTGCAGGAGCTCTTCCAGATCCTCCAAAATTCATCAGCCTTCTGGAACAGACTTCATTTTCAGATTGTCCGTGAATGCTCTGATTGGAGCCTGCTGGATGCCGCTTGCGGGTACTGAACCCTGTCTGAGCATCTCTTTTGATTTAACAAGGAGGCTCATCGCTGCAGAAATCTAAACGATTGAGAGTGCCCCCTGGCCACAATACCTACCTCCAGCCTTTCCACTTTTGAAGCGCATCTTGAAGTTGTCGAAATAGCATTGGAGGAGCTTCTGGAGTCTTGCAGGTACATGGTCTTTGAGTGTGGTTTCCACCAGCTTGTGGGGTATGGTTCTGTAGGCAATGGTTAGGTCTAGCCACAGGACTGCCATGCCTCCTTGGTTATGCTTTACGTCCTCGATCTTTGAGATGAAGGTTGTGTGTTCAAGACAGCCGGACAGATGGAACTCTGCCCAAAGTCAAGAAGATTTTACCTTCCACATTGAGGAGTGAGATGGTTTGGAATTGCTTGATGTTTGTGGAGTTATCTTCTTTTGGAATGAAACAGCCCTCAGCAACTAGCCAACTTTCTGCAAGATAGTTTTTCCTCCATCCCACTTTCAGCAGCCTTGTACAGAATACCATTAGGCCTTGGTGCTGATCTTCTCCTGGCCTTCTTGAGAAAGTAATCTCCTGCCAGCTGGGTTCCAACACCTCGAAGGGGATGGTGGCTTCATTGGTTTGATGAGTTTTGCCATCTCTTCCAGCTCCTTTTCATGCCTGGGGTCGCTGTGGACTCCACGAAGGTGCTCTTCCATCTCTTCCTTTGTTGCTTTGAGCTCTCCTGATCTTTTGTCCTCCAGGGGTTTTGATAGATACTGGAAGGGTAAAGTCTGTCCTCTCCTTCATCTGCCTCCTCCTGTCACTGCGATGGTATTCAGCTCGGCACAAGGTCTTTATACGCTCTCTCAGATTGTCTCAGATGTCCTTCGATGCTGGTTTCGCTCCCTCCCTTACTTGGTGAAAGCCTTCTTCAGCCTCCGCAGGTCGCGTCTTAGGGTCGTTATATTCTTCAGACATCTGTTTTCTCTTGGCTTGATGTTCGTCTTGGATTTCCTCTCTTTTTTTCCAAAGCTATGCTCCAGATGATAGTTGACATGGCTCAGATATTCTTCCCTACATCTCCTGCAAGTGTTACCTCCAGCACTTGATCCACGTCTCGGTCGAACATGTCCCATTCCTTCTTTGCTGACACATTAGGCCATCTTAAGACCGATAGGGCCTTAATGATCATGTACTCTTATCTCCACCCAGCACAGCCAGAAGAGGACTGGCTTACCCCTCGGAGCCTAGTTCCTTTCTAGGTTTCTTCCTAGGTTCCAGCCTTCCTAGGGAGTTTTTCCTAGCTACTGTGCTTCTGCATCTGCATTGATTGGGGTTTTAGGCTGGGTATCTGTATAGCACTTTGACAACTGCTGATGTAAAAATGGCTTTATAAAATAATTGTTATTGATTGATTTCACAGGCTCCTTCCTGGTCTCTCCTGTGTTGTTCTGTACATATTGTCTTGTATGTTGTTTGCCTTCCCTTTCCTGTTGGTTCTCTGTCTCCCCTGGTGCATCAGTGATGTTCCGATTTGCCACCCCTTGCCTGATAGATCTTCATACCCCTCTTGTTTTTGAAAATCTTTACACATCTGTAGACCCTAGATAAATTGTTTAGCTGTTCTGTTGTCGGTTGTCCTTTATGAGTGGTCATAACAATGGTCTGTCCTGTACGTCGATCGTCCTCCCCCGCTCTCGCAAGAGAGTGGTATCTTATTAGGTATCTTTCCATAGCGATTGATAGTGGGTACCTTCTTGGGAAGGTTGTGATTAAGCCTTCCAAGAAAGATATTTAATGTTATGGGAATATTTTGCTTCCACTGATCCTGGGGATCTTAAGGTCAATGGCATCACTTTACTACCAGGACATTTTATCCAAACACCTGGTTGCCTGAATCTAACCCCAAGCACATATCAAAATCCACAAAGAAATGGTTAATTGACCACAAAATCTACATTTTGCAATGGACTTGAACCTCATTGAAAACCTGTTTTTTGAATTGAAGAGGGCAGTCCATAAGCGCAGACAAAGGATATCAAGGACCTGGAAAGATTATGCATGGAGGAATGATCTAATATCCCTCCCAATGTGTTCTCCAATCTTATAAAACATTTTGGAAAAAGGCTAAGTGTCGTTATCCTCGCAAGGGTGCTGGAGTATTGAAATAATTTTGAAACCTATCTTTTTTAGAAGAAAAAAAATTCCTTGTTAAAAAATCTTTCTCTGAGCAATTCTGTTTGTATAAAATAATATAATTTTCCCAATTTTGTGAGCATATAATAAGCTCAGTATTTTAATTATTTATTTTATACAGTCTTTTTTGCTCATATTTATTAAGGGTGCCAATAATTTGAGGTGACTGTACATTTACATTTACAAGAATTTTACTTGGTGAAATGGTATGGGACTGATACGTTTTGGGGGTGGGTAAACATTCCATGTTGAAAGTGTGTTTATTACAGTGATGGGGAGAAATCAATACAGTTACATATTGCAATACATAGCACCTAAGTATCGTGATAATATCGTATCGTGACATCCCTGGCAATTCCCAGCCCTAGTTTATTATCTGTGTGTATGTACCTGAGGGAGTATATGTCTGTGTAATCTGTATTACTCTCTTCCAGGAGGAGGAGGGTCCAGAGGTGCTGCTGGTGAAGGAGGAGGGTTGTGAGGAGGGTCTGGGAAACCCTGATGTGACCATGGTCATGGAGGACAACCAGACTACACCACCTCCTGAACCCACAGAGGAACCAGCTGAGCAGCACAGGACAACATACAGTCTCACCAAGGTGAGCCCACTTTGAAATACTGTCTGAATGATATTAGGTCAGGGCCCATATACACAAAGCCTCTCAGAGCAGGAGTGCTGATCTAGGATCAGTTTAGCCTTTTAGATCATAATAAATAAGATTATATGGAAAGATCCTAGATCAGCACTTCTACTCAGACTCTTTGTGGATATGGGCCCAGGTCTTGATTAATTTTGATTTAAGTGTGGGACCATGCATTTGAATTATCAAACCATTAAAGAGTGTCGAGTAATCAAATCAACTAACACATTTGCATAGTATTACATTAGCTAACATGTTTGGGCAATGAGGGATTGCTATGAGTATTATGCAATCAGAAGATGTTCCATAGCAGGGTGCTCATATCAGCTTTCGATCCAACATCCTCTCACTCTGTATCTCTTACAGTCAGTAGACATGGATGATGGGAAGCCTAATCTGCTGATGGTCAAAGAGGAGACAATAGAAGACGGACCAAAGAGCATTGACCTGCTGAGTGGACTAAAGATGGGGGAGCAAGGTAAGGGAGAAATACATATAGCCTACATACAGTGCCTTCAGAAAGTATTCATACCCCTTGACTAATTCCACATTGTGTGTGTGTTGCAGCCTGAATTCAAAATTTATTCAATATATATTTTTTCTCACCCATCTACACACAATACCCCATAATGATAAAGTGAAAACATGTTTTTAGACATTTTAGAAAATGTATTCACACCCCTGCGTCAATACATGTTAGAATCACCTTTGGTAGCGATTACAGCTGTGAGTCTTTCTGAGTAAGTCTCAAAAAGTTTTGCACATCTCGATTGTACAATATTTGCACATTATTATTTTTACAATTCTTGAAGCTCTGTCAAGTTGGTTGTTGATAATTTCTAGACAGCCATTTTCAAGTATTGCCATAGATTGTCAAGCTGATTTAAGTCAAACTGTACCTGGGCCACTCAGGAACATTCAATGTCGTCTTGGTAAGTAACTCCAGTGTATATTTGGCCTTGTGTTTTAGGTTATTGTCCTGCTGAAAGGTGAATTTGTCTCCCAATGTCTGTTGGAAAGCAGATTAAATCATATTTTCCTCTAGAATTTTGCATGTGCAGAGCTCTATAATGTTTATTTATATCTCCCCCAAAAAACTCCCTAGTTCTTGCAGAAGACAAGCATACCCATAACTTGATGCAGTGGCAGCCACCACCATGCTTGAAAATATGAAGAGTAGTACTCAGTGATGTGTTCGAGTTGCCCCAAACATAACGCTTTGTATTCAGGACATAAAGTTAATTTCTTTGTCACATGATTTACATTAGTGCCTTATTGCAAACAGGATGCATGTTTTGGAATATTTTGTGTTCTATACAGCATTCCTTCTTTTCGCTCTGTAATTTTGGTTAGTTTTGTGAAGTAACTACAATGTTGTTGATCCATCCTCAGTTTTCTCCTATCACAGCCATTAAACTCTGTAACTGTTTTAAAGTCACAATTGGCCTCATGGTGAAATCCCTGAACGGTTTCCTCTCCGGCAACTGAGTTTGGAAGGACGCCAGTATCTGGGTGTGACTGGGTGTATTGATACACCATCCAGAGTGTAATTAATATCTTCACAATGCTCGAAGGGATATTCAATGTCTGCTTTTTTAAATTTGTACCCATCTACCAATAGGTGCCCTTCTTTGCGAGGCATTGAAAAACCTCCCTGGTCTTTGTGGTTGAATCTGTGTTTGAAATTCACTGCTTGGCTGAGGGACCTTACAGATAATTGTATGTGTGGGGTACAGAGATGAGGTAGTAATTCAAAAATCATGTTAAACACAAGTATTGCACACAGAGTGAGTCCATGCAATTGATTATGTGACTTGTTAAGCACATTTTTACTCCTGAACTTATTTAGGCTTGCCATAAGAAAGGGGTTGAATACTTATTGACTCATCTTTTCATTTTTTATTAATTTGTAAACATTTCTAAAAACATAATTCCACTTTGACATTATGGGGTATCGTGTGTAGGCCAGTTACACAAAATCTAAATTTAATCTATTTTAAATCCAGGCTGTAACACAACAAAATGTGGAAAAAGTAAAGGGGTGTGAATACTTTCTGAAGGCTCTGTACAAATGACGTGCGGTGAGGTCTGTCCATATCAAAACTTTTCCATACGGATGGCATTCCCCTTGTAGCAGGGCTCCAAACTAACATTTTCCCCTGGTTTTTCAGTTGGTGGCACCAGGCCAGGATTTAGTTGCACCCATTTATTTTTGCCGCATCACGCAATATAAAAAATGAGTAGGCCTATCATCTTATAAAGTCATTCACAGTGCTTTATTAAAAAGTTGAATAGACTACTGAGATGGTATTCAATAAATAAGTTCTTTCATTCTTGTGATGTTGTAAAAAATATTTTAATGTGCAATCTAATCCAGTGATTTTCATGCATTTTGGGTAGACACTTATGCTATTGTTGTCGCCAGTTGGAGGGTGTTTCCTCCGACACATCAATGCGGCTGGCTTCCGGGTCAAGCGAGCAGTGTGTCAAGAAGCAGTGTGGCTTGGCAGGGTTGTGTTTCGGAGGTTGCATGGCTCTCGACATTCGCCTCTTCCGAGTCCGTACGGGAGTTGCAGCGATGGGACAAGACTGTAACTACCAATTGGATGGCATGATATTGGGGAGAAAAGGTACAAAAAAATTATTAAAGATAGGGCTCCAGAACTGTCATATTTTTTTTCGATAGAGATGAATTTGCATCTTTCTGTGCTCTAATGTCATAGGCTAATTTATTTGGGGCTAATTCACCACCTGAGTATGTGGAAACCCAACACATTAGCTAGATCACTAACTCTAAACATAATACCCACTCATAGTAGCCATGTATGAATCTAAAAGTACATTAAAGGTCCCAAAAAACATTGCAGTTGTAGCCAACCGTCCGACGAGGCCTATGCACTCGCAACGGCTAATGCACATTTTCCTTGCTCCGTATCTCAAAGGCATATCAAATATCTTTGTAAAATAGTTGCTATTGAGCTCATAATTGAGAGTTGAGAAGTATAAAGTATAACAGTAAACCAAGGAAATTAAGTTCACCAAAGTGGTCACACCTGCCTCTCGTCTGAACGTTGATATTGTCCAGTATACTGTAATAGATTTGCCCCCTCTCTACACTGATTGTCTGTTTACTACGAGTTCCGCTTTCTGCCAGGCCCAGTTCATTGCCTTTCAGCTCGAATTGCTCATAGAAACTATCAAAGTCTTGTAGCTGCTGTTCCAGTGCTATCAGAGGTGGAAAAATTGTTCTCGATCAGCTTAGATGGAAAGCTACTGAGGATGGTTAGCTGACTCTATAGCCACATCTTTAATCTGAGCCTAGAGGGAAGTCTTTGTCCTCGTGCCTGTAGGAAAGCCAAAGTAATTACGCTACCCAAGCGTGGTAAAGCTGCCTTTACTGGTTCTAACAGCAGACATATCAGCTTGCTGCCAGATCTTAGCAAACTGTCAAACTGTTGAAAAAAATGGCAGTTTACAATTGAAGGAAAAACCAAGTAATTTAGTCTCCTCAACATGCTCAACAGCCACACCATTCATTACACGATTCAGCTGAGATCTTGAGATCTAGAACTAACGGAATGATTGTACCCAATACAATGCTCTTAGTTTTAGAGATGTTCAGGAACAGTTAATTACTGGCCACCCATTCTAAAACTTTGTGCATGTTGATATTCAATCTCCGTTGTTTATTCAATGCCAGATCTATCCATGAGCTGCCAAATGTCTTAAGAGCTACAGTATCTGGCTTTGGATGTGAGAAAGATTTCTCATGCTTGTTGAGTGCTATAGGCAAGTTGTTGGAAGTCGCAGTAACCGGCTCTTGTCCACATGCTGTCGCTGGCGGAAAACAGCAGGCAGGAGAAGCAGTAGTCGGCTGCTAGCTTCGCTGCCACAGTCAGAGCCAGTCTTTCTGTTGATACCGCTCAGATTGAAAGGATTGTGTTATTTTCTGTCCCTTCCTTTGATGTAGGTCCCTAAACTCAGGTGTTGATCTTCCATCCCTTGTTTCGCAAGAAAATCCAACTTTGAAAACTGTTTCAGATGCAAAGTGTTAGTCATCCTGATCAGCTTACTTTAGCTAGCAGTAAAACGAACATAACCGCCAAAAGGCGGCAGATGACGTGGGACGTCCACAGGCAGGAGCGAGCTCTGCCTATACCCCAGCCTAACCCATTACTTTTTTCATGCCAATACGTATTTATTATTTGAGTGCAATGAAAATTAATGGGACATATTGACACATTAAAGGCAGCGAAGCTCTCTGCCTGCCTTTTGGCGTCCGTTAGCTGGCAGTATAAGGTAGAAAAACAGACCGCAAGTCATGTCAATGCCTTGCATTGAGTTTGGAGTTTGAAGGGTGGGAAAAAGGGACACAGCGAGGCTGCCTTTCTCTCTGGCCTACTTGGGCATTTTGTACCAGATCACTACACATTTGGGAAGATGGCATTTTCCCAAATGAAGATAAGGCACTGCCTACCCTGAATGCACGTCACTGTTACATACAGTAATAGATCTTCAATGGGAATAGTGATGTGCCTGGCTATTATTTGTTCTTATTTTTCTTCATTCATAAAATTAAATCAATGCAACTTATGTTTACAAACAAAACACACCCGTTATAATGTATGAACTTGACTAAGTAATTGACAAAATAATCTCCATATATAGAGTTTTCTGACATTTTTTCTGTCTATTTTCTAACCTCATCCTGCAGGTGGTTGGCTGGAGGCTAACAGAGGAGACTGGGGAGACATCATGGGTTCCCAGACCCAGACTGGTGCAGCCAAGGGCCCAGGGGACAACCTCACTGAGCAGGCCAGGACCAGAGGGGACATAGTGGAGGTCAGTGGATGGGACAGCGTCCTCAACTCTGGGCTGGGGAACAACACTGTTAACCACAACCAGAAACAGACAGTCGAACACAAAACAACATCTGAATTTAGTCTCCATGACAACAGTCTGGCTGAGACCAGGGCGAGGCGTAGATTTGGTCTGCGGGGACAGGGAGGTGACCATATGCGGCTGGAGAGAACAGACACAGACTCGGCTAGCGATGCTCCGTCCTGCTCCTATAGTTCTTATTCAGAGAGACTGATGGCGCCTCAGGTTAACCCCACAACAGGTGCTGCCTTCAGCCTGCCTTCTATAGGATCTATCAACTGGAATATGGACCCTGTGACAACACAGACAGTCCCTGGCCTTCATCCTCCTCACACTCCCCTAATGTTAAACCAGACCACAGACAATGCCAGTGCCTCAACACTAAATGGCTACACAAGCCCATTGACACGTGACAGTAGTAGAGACAGAATCAGTAAAGGTGGCATCGCCAAAGAGAAGCGCTTCATGTGTTCGTTCTGTGGGAAAGCCTTCAGTTTCCCCAATCAGGTGAAGATCCACCAGAGGATGCACACGGGGGAGAAACCGTTCAGCTGCCACTTGTGCCGGGACAGCTTCTCCCATTTGTCTAGCCTGAAGAGGCACCAGAGAGTCCACACAGGGGAGAAACCATACAGCTGCCCCCAGTGTCAGAAACGGTTTTCCCACCAGCACCGCTTGAAGATACACCTGAAGATCCACACGGGAGAGGGGCCGTTCGCCTGTACATACTGCGGGAAGAGGTTCTCAGAGAGGAGCTACCTCAGGATACACCAGCAGAAAATGCACACGGCCCATGTATAGAGTATGGTAACATGTAATGTAGTACTATCTAGTTTGTTTGTAGTTAATTATTTTGGTTGTGGATGTATAAGGAACTGGATGAGGTGAACTGAGGAAAGAATGAGTATGATGAGGCATAGTAGATGATATGGTGATTGTTGGTGTGATGGTGTCTGTAAAAATGCTTCACTGATGAAAAGGGACAACCCTGTCCCTTTACGTTGATATTGGTATTTTACAGAGAAATAATGATAGCGCCTTAATTCATGTTTACTTGTCATGAAGTAGTGAAGATGTGTGCAATGTGATGTTGAACCTTTTCCAAAGTCTTCTAAAATGTATTTGATCAAAGCGAGTCTACCAGATTTAAGGAAAAGGTCATGAAAAGTTATTCTACTTGTCATGTATCGTTTTGCGTAATAAAAGTACTGTACTTTATGTTTGGTGAGTGTATGCCCATGTTGTTGAAATGAAATACAAAACTGACTCTGTGGTGGTGACTGACTTTTTGTATCATTGTGGGGACTTAGTGCCCCTTATCTCAGTCGAACCAAAACATTATAATTAATTCTTAAATCAACACATGGAAATTTTTTATAATTCACTCCAATGGCTCCATATTGTTAGGTACACTATACAGTGCATTCGGAAAGTATTCAGGCACTTTCCCTTTTTCCACATTTTGTGAAGTTAGTCTTATTCTAAAATTGATTATTTTTTTAAATGTCTTCATCAATCTACACACAATACCCCCTAATGACAAAGCAAAAACAGGTTTTTAGAAATGTTTGCTAATTTATTAAAAATAAAAAACAGATACTTTATGTACATAAGTACTCAGACCCTTTGCTATGAGACTCAAAATTGAGCTCAGCTGTATCCTGTTTCCATTGATCGTCCTTGAGATGTTTCTACAACTTGATTGGAGTCCACCTATGGTAAATTCAGTTGATTGGACATGATTTGGAAAGGCACACGCCTTTCTATATAAGGTCCCACAGTTGACAGTGCATGTCAGAGCAAAAACCATGCCATGAGGTCAAAGGAATTGTCCGTAGAGCTCAGAGACACGATTGTGTCGAGGCACAGATCTGGGGAAAAGTACCAAAACATTTTCTTAAATGGAACAAGTTTGGAACCGTCAAGCCTCTTCTTAGAGCTGGCCGCCCGGCCAAACTGAGCAACCCGGGGAGAAGGGCCTTGGTCAGGGAGGTGACCAAGAACTCGATGGTCACTCTGACAGAGCTCCAGAGTTCCTCTGTGGAGATGGGAGAACCTTCCAGAAGGACAACCATCTCTGCAGCACTCCACCAATTAGGCCTTTATGGTAGAGTGGCCAGACGGAAGCTACTCCTCAGTAAAAGGCATATGACAGCCCGCTTGAAGTTTGCCAAAAGGCACTTAAAGGACTCTTGGATAAAACCAAGATTGAACTATTTGGCCTGAATGCTAAGCTTCACATCTGGAGGAAACCTGGCACCATCCCTACGGTGAAGCATGGTGGTTTTTCATTTTTTTAGATTTTTATTTGGATCTCTTTTAGTCCTCATTTGGACTAATCTTCCAAGAGTCCTTAAACATTAAAATACAATCTAGCATACGAACACATTTTCACATATAAACACACTGTTACAAACAGACATAATACACTAACATATTGACCCGATAAATACTCAGTCTAAAAATATATTGAATCTTCATCTATTATAGTCCAACACAACATTTCTATGTATTATATTTAAATGGTTTTAAAGTATTGTTTAAATGTATATATTGAGAGGTTTCTGGTTTGCTCAGTAAAATGTTCTATTTCTTTATTGCTCTAAATCGAAATGTTCTTTTGCCTATTTCTCTTTTCTGTCTAGATAACACATAGATGGTGGACAATCTATTCCTAGTATTTACTGAATGTCTGTCTCTTACCAACTGAATACCGTTGTGAATAGAGTTTGCACGTTTTAAATTGTGTATATTATGAAATAAAATAAGCATGCTTTTTTCAATTATCTTGTTGATTGATGACCAACCAAGAGCATTGCGCATGACTACAACAGATGAACCATATCCCCACCTTAAAACAATCCTTGCTGCTTTGTTCTGGGCAATCTGCAGCCTCCTAATTTCACTTTCTGATGCATTTCCCCAGACCACAGAACATTAGTTCACCTGACTCTCAATTAATGCTTGTGTTATTTGCTTAAGAATCTTTCCTGGTAAATATTTAGCTATCCTTCTGATCATGCATGCTGTTTTGATATTTTTTTTTACATAGATGAGTTGTTTGAGGCGACCATGATAAGCAGTTGTCTAGCTGCACTCCCAGTAGTTTGGTTTCTGCCACTTCCTCAATTTGTACTCCCCCCATACTTAATTGTATCCCATGCTGTGTTGGCCTTTTCTTAGTGGAACAGACCAACATAACTTTGGTTTTCTTGGTGTTTAAAACAAGTTTTCCGGCAAACCCCCTCCCTGATATTCTCCAAATCTCCTTGTAAAGCTTGCCATACCTGTTGAACCGATTGTCTTGCTGTATAAATTGTAGTATCATCTGCAAATATAGTAGCTTGAGATACAGATAAGGCATAAGGAAGGTCTTTGGTATAGATTAAATAAAGAAGTGGCCCAAGGCAACTGCCCTGTGGTATTCCACAGTTTAAAGCATGAGGGGAAGAAAATGAACCATTGATATAGGTGGACTGTTTCCTGTCAGTTAGATATGACTGTACCCAATTCAATGCTACCTTCTTAAAACCACAATGCATTCATTTTGTCAAAATTATTTCATGATCCACTAAATCAAATGCTGCACTAAAATCTAAAAATAGTACAGTCGTGGCCAAAAGTTTTGAGAATGACACAAATATTAATTTTCACAAAGTTTGCTGCTTCAGTGTCTTTAGATATTTTTGTCAGATGTTACTATGGAATACTGAAGTATAATTACAAGCATTTCATAAGTGTCAAAGGCTTTTATTGACAATTACATGAAGTTGATGCAAAGAGTCAATATTTTTTAGTGTTTGACCCTTCTTTTTCAAGACCTCTGCAATCCGCCCTGGCATGCTGTCAATTAACTTCTGGGCCATATCCTGACTGATGGCAGCCCATTCTTGCATAAAAAAAATGCTTGGAGTTTGTCAGAGTTTGTGGGTTTTTGTTTGTCCACCCGCATCTTGAGGATTGACCACACGTTCTCAATGGGATTAAGGTCTGGGGAGTTTCCTGGCCATGGACCCAAAATATCAAAGTTTTGTTCCCCGAGCCACTTAGTTATCACTTTTGCATTATGGCAAGGTACTCCATCATGCTGGAAAAGGCATTTTTTGTCACCAAACTGTTCCTGGATGGTTGGGAGAAGTTGCTCTTGGAGGATGTGTTGGTACCGTTCTTTATTCATGGCTGTGTTCTTAGGCAAAATTGTGAGTGAGCCCACTCCCTTGGCTGAGAAGCAACCCCACACATGAATGGTCTCAGGATGCTTTACTGTTGGCATGACACAGGACTGATGGTAGCGCTCACCTTGTCTTCTCAGGACAAGCTTTTTTCCGGATGCCCCAAACAATCGGAAAGGGGATTCATCAGAGAAAATGACTTTACCCCAGTCCTCAGCAGTCCAATCCCTGTACCTTTTGCAGAATATCAGTCTGTCTCTGATGTTTTTCATAGAGAGAAGTGGCTTCTTTGCTGCCCTTCTTGACACCAGGCCATCCTCCAAAAGTCTTCGCCTCACTGTGCGTGCAGATGCACTCACACCTGCCTGCTGGTATTCCTGAGCAAGCTCTGTACTGGTGGTGCCCCGATCCCGCAGCTGAATCAACTTTAGGTCCTGGCGCTTGCTGGACTTTCTTGGGCGCCCCGAAGCCTTCTTCACAACAATTGAACCGCTCTCCTTGAAGTTCTTGATGATCCGATAAATGGTTGATTTAGGTGCAATCTTACTGGCAGCAATATCCTTGCTTGTGAAGCCCTTTTTGTGCAAAGCAATGATGACGGCACGTGTTTCCTTCCAGGTGACCATGTTTGACAGAGGAAGAACAATGATTCCAAGCACCACCCTCCTTTTGAAGCTTCCAGTCTGTTATTCGAACTCAATCAGCATGACAGAGTGATCTCCAGCCTTGTCCTCGTCAACACTCACACCTGTGTTAATGAGAGAATCACTGACATGATGTCAGCTGGTCCTTTGGTGGCAGGGCTGAAATGCAGTGGAATTTTTTGGGGGGGATTCAGTACATTTGCACGGCAAAGAGGGACTTTGCAATTCATCTGATCACTCTTCATAACATTCTGGAGTATATGCAAATTGCCATCATACAAACTGAGGCAGCAGACTGTGAAAATTAATATTTGTGTCATTCTCAAAACTTTTGGCCACGACTGTACACCCACAAACCTGCCATTATCCACAGCATTGAGCCACTGGTCAGTCATGTCAACCAATGCAGTGGTAGTGGAATGGTTTTTGTGATAAGCATGCTGATTGGCTGTAATCAGATCATTCTTTTCCATGTACTCCCATATTTGTCTACTCACAATACCCTCCAATATCTTACTGAGTGAAGGGAGTAGACTAATTGGTCGACTATTGGCAGGAGTAATGGGTTCTTTGCTGTCTTTCGGAATAGGACACAGTTTCGCATGCTTCCATACATTTGCAAACATCCCCTTTTCCAGTGACCAATTAAATATATATTTAAGTGGAGCTGCAATCTGGGGAGCAGCATAGCGAAGTAAAAAAAATTGTCCATAAGATCATAACCTGTAGATTTATCATCGGGTAATGACTTCAATAGGTTTAACACCTCCTATTGACACCATTTGTAGACTAAAAGAGCAGGTCTTGTTGCTCATAATATGATCATCAACCATTGGACAATAGCTTGTTTGGAAGAATGTATGTTTACATTATTGCTCAGTAAATTCATTTTCTTTGTAAAGAAAATCTGCAAAATGATTGGCAATGTCAGCTGGTTTTGTTATTGTTCTCCTGCCAACCTCCACACTAGATGGGCATGATGAGATAGATGTACCAAGTAGACCCTTAACTGTATTCCATACCTTTTTAGAATCATTTTTACAATCAATAAAAGCATTTTTGTAAAATATATATTTTTTCTTACAATTCAATTTAACTGCATAATTACGTAATGTTCTACAATTCTGTTAATACATTTCTAGTTCTGATTTGGCTGCTAAGACTTTTGGCACAATTCTTTGAGAAAAAGCCTCACCCAGTTCATCATCAATTCATGGAGGTGGATGAGCCCCAACTGTACTCTTTCTTACTGGGGCATGATGGTCCATTACCTCAGTAAGCAAATCAATAAAACATTCTGTAGCGTGATTTGAATCATCCCCAAGATAAATCAGCTCCCAGGGTACAGCAGCCAAATCATTTTGAAATAGCTCATGATGAAATGTTTTAACATTTCTCTGGAACACAATCCTAGGGGGTTTCTTTGGAACCTTGGTGTTCATGGTTATGGTCACAAAATTATAGTCTGTCCAGCCCACTGCCATTGATCTGGCTTTTAAACATTGCAATGGTATACTACAGAAGATCAGATCAATGCACGTGTCTGAACGGTGACCCAACTTAGTTGATGATCTAGTAGTATCATTAACCATTTGTTTCAAACCACAGTTCTCGGCATATCTCATCAATTTAATTATATTCGAATTATTATGATCCTTCCAATTTATATTAAAATCACCCAAGATAAATACATCTCTGTTGCTATCTGTGGCCTGGTCAAACCCAGTGCATAAGTCATCCAGATAGGACACCTTAGAGCTAGGAGGTCTATACACACATCCTACCAATATGGCTGCCTGGTGAGGCAGATGTACTTGAGCCCATAGTGCCTCTACTTGACATACATTAAGGTCATCCCTCCTCTTAAAAGGTATATGATTCTGAATGTACAGTGCTACACCCCCACCATTCCTATTCCTGTCCCTTCTAAGTAGACTATATCCTTGAATGTTAATTTGCCCATCATTTACAGATGCATCTAAATGCGTTTCGGTCAGAGCCAAAATAGGAATATTATTTATGTTGACCAAGTTAAAAACCTCATGTATTTTGTTAGGAAGGCTACATACATTAACCTGAGCTATATGCAACCGTTTCCTTGTCAAGTGGAGATCAATAGAGCATGTATTCATTATAGTTGAAGTTGTTATGATACACTACAACACAAACTCAGATTTGAACATTTAATTAATTAATTATAGCGAGGGAGTTACTCTAGAGTCCCGATACAATTGCCTGTTGATGTAAAGTTTATCCATCACCATGGAGACTCGTTGATTGGTGGCAGCATCATGCTGTGGGGATGTTTTTCAGCGGCAGGGACTGGAAGACTAGTTAGGATCGAGGGAAATATGAACGGAGCAAAGTACAGCGAGATCCTTGATGAAAACCTGCTCCGGACCTCAGACTGGGGCGAAGGTTCACCTTCCAACAGGACAGCGACCCAGAGCACACAGCCAAGACAACGCAGGAGTGGCTTCGGGACATGTCTTTGAATGTCCTTGAGTGGCCCATCCAGAGCCCAGACTTGAACCCCATCAAACATCTCTGAAGAGACTTGAAAATAACTGTGCAGTGACGCTCCCCATCCAACCTGACAGAGCTTGAGAAGATCTGCAGAGAAGAATGGGAGAAACTCCCCAAGTTACAGGTGTGCCAAGCTTATAGATTCATACCCAAGAAGACTCAAGGCTGTAATAATCAAATCAAATGTTATTTGTCACATACACATGGTTAGCAGATGTTAATGCGAGTGTAGCGAAAATCTTGTGCTTCTAGTTCCGACCATGCTTGTGCTTCTAGTTCCGACCATGCAGTAATCTAAAAATTTCACAACAACTACCTTATACACACAAGTGTAAAGGAATGAATAAGAATATGTACATAAAAATATATATGGATGAGCGATAGCCGAACGACATAGGTAAGATGCAGTAGATGGTATAGAGTACAATATATACATATGAGATGAGTAGTGTAGGGTATGTAAACATTATATAAAGTGGCATAGTTTGAAGTAACTAGTGATACATTTATTACATCCAATTTTTTAATATTAAGGTGGCTAGAGATTAAGTCAGTATGTTGGCAGCAGCCACTCAATGTTAGTGATGGCTGTTTAACAGTCTGATGGCCTTGAGATAGAAGCTGTTTTTCAGTCTCTCGGTCCCAGCTTTGATGCACCTGTACTGACCTCACCTTCTGGATGATAGCGGGTTGTGAACAGGCAGTGGCTCGGGTGGTTGTTGTCCTTGATGATCTTTTTGGCCTTCCTGTGACATCGGGTGGTGTAGGTGTCCTGGAGAGCAGGTAGTTTGCCTCAGGTGATGCGTTGTGCAGTCCTCATTACCCTCTGGAGAGCCTTACGGTTGTGGACGGAGCAGTTGCCGTACCAGGCGGTGATACAGCCCGACAGGATGCTCTCGATCGTGCATCTGTAAAAGTTTGTTTTGAGTGTTTTTGGTGACAAGCCGAGTTTCTTCAGCCTCCTGAGGTTGAAGAGGCGCTGTTGCGCCTTCTTCACCACGCTGTCTGTGTGGGTGGACCATTTCAGTTTGTCCGTGATGTGTACGCCGAGGAACTTAAAACTTTCCACCTTCTCCACTACTGTCCTGTTGATGTGGATAGGGGGGTGCTCCCTCTGCTGTTTCCTGAAGTCCACGATCATCTCCTTTGTTTTGTTGACGTTGCGTGTGAGGTTATTTTCCTGACACCACACTCCGAGGGCCCTCACCTCCTCCCTGTAGGTTGTCTCGTCGTTGTTGGTAATCAAGCCTACCACTGTAGTGTCGTCTGCAAACTTGATGATTGAGTTGGAGGCGTGCATGGCCACGCAGTCATGGGTGAACAGGGAGTACAGGAGAGGGCTGAGAACACACCCTTGTGGGGCCCCGGTGTTGAGGATCAGCGGGGTGGAGATGTTGTTTCCTACCCTCACCACCTGGGGGCGGCCCGTCAGGAAGTCCAGGACCCAGTTGCACAGGGCAGGGTCGAGACCCAGGGTCTTGAGCTTAATGACGTGTTTGGAGGGTACTATGGTGTTAAATGCTGAGCTGTAGTCGATGAACAGCATTCGCACATAGGTATTCATCTTGTCCAGATGGGTTAGGGCAGTGTGCAGCTACCAAAGGTGCTTCAACAAAGTACTGAGTAAAGGGTCTGAATACTTATGCACCTTTGGGATGAATTGGAACGCCGACTGTGAGCCAGGCCTAATCGCCCAACATCAGTGCCCGACCTCACTAATGCTCTTGTGGCTGAATAGAAGCAAGTCCCCGCAGCAATGTTCCAACATCTAGTGGAAAGCCTTCCCAGAAGAGTGGAGGCTGTTATAGCAGCAAAGGGGGGACCAACTCCATATTAATGCCCATGATTTCGGAATGAGATGTTCGATGAGCAGGTGTCCAAATACTTAAATCACAGTGTTAGAGATGGGCTTGACTATGGTTTGCATTTTATAATATCATGTCATGTTTCTGTGTGTACAGTAAAGACTTTCTTATATACATCTTTATATGCTCTTCTCTGCATTTTGTGTTTACAGTCTGCAGTCCATGAGGACCTGCTGATATCCGGTGTTGCTGGTGGGAGAGACTGGACCTCTGAAACAGGTGGTCACAAACCCTGGCACCAGTTCAGAAACCTGGATCAGGAGCCTTCGCTCTTACTTCCCGAGTCGGAACTGGGACCGAACCACGAAGGACAGAGACTCCACCACCACACAGAACACAACCAGTGGACAGGTGGATTGAATAACCTCAGTCCTGGTGGTCATCAGAGAGACAGAGGATCCAGTCTGCAGCCCAGACCCTCCTCTTCACAGTCTCAGTGCAGGGATGAAGCAGGGCCTGGGGCTGATGGACCCTCCTGTTCCTATGATACAACCACCACAGTATCCATGATAAACAGAGCAGGTTACCCTGGGCTTCAGCCTTCACAGAGAGTAGTGGGCGACCCCTCTGGTGGGAGTCTATCAGCAAGTCTGTCTTCTCCTTCAGAGTCTCGTCTAATGCCTAGTGACGGCGTTCATAGAAAGCCTGGGCCTGGGTCTAGCCTTCCTCAGCTACCTCATGGTTACCCCATGAATACAGACAGGGTCAGAATGGGTGTTCATCACAAGAGGTACCTAGCCTATAACACAGCAGACAATCCCAACAACACCCAAACAATGGCTAGAGGTCAAGGACAGAGCTCAAATACTCCTGCTTCTACCTCCTCTGGTGTCATTGGGTCACAACGTGGGGGGCCGAGCGTTAGGACTGACGCCAACAAGCCGTATGCCTGCCCCACGTGTGGGAAGTGCTTCGCTGAAGCGTACTATGTGAAGATGCACCAGACCGTTCATACCAAGGAGAAGCCCTTCAAGTGCAAACTATGTTACAAGAGCTTCTCCTTCCTGACTAACCTTATCAGACATAGGAGTGTCCACAACGGGAAGAATTCGTAGCAGTGTGGCTTGAGATGTACACAGAGGATATCTGAGAACCATTCTTTAGCTGACATATTATAGTTATAGTAAGAAGGTAATCAACCACTTACCCTTCATTAACCCTTTTGTTAACTTGTCATTTGAAACAGGCTAGTAAATACCGTGTTTTTAGAGAAACCGTAAACCTGGGCAAGCACTAGAAGAGTTGAATATTTACCTTACTGGAGTTGATATAGTCATATTATTTTCTATTCTGTTCTAGCTAATACTTCTTTCTAAACAAGTCTGCTCTCAGCTTGAAAGATACTGATCATAGGATATCTGATGTGTAATGTCATAAGAAGTACCGTATTTCAAAGAACAGCAAGCATACCTTTAACATTTAACCGCACCCTTTGAAGTATGAGGCGAACCAATAAGATACATTCTCTTCAGAGTAAACGGAGGTAGGTGGAAACGGGAAGAGATGACTGACACAATGGCGGAAACTGATGTTTTGTTTGAAACTGCTGGCGAGTGAAGATGACGGTGAGAATGAGTGGGTTAAACTGGCGAAAAAGAAAGGAAACAAGAGAAGTAAAGTTGTGGTGGACAATAGGAAACTCTTTGACTGGTTTTTGATTGGAGTGAGGGTTTTGGACCAATGGAACCTGGGAGATCCATTTGAAGTGGCGTCAGTGAGAGTCACAAGAAGTGGGCTTATTTAGATTTTTTCTGTGCGTCGAGACATGACAGGTGTCTCAATCAATGAGAGAAGACTTGAAATAGACAAGATGGCGGCGTACACATTGTTGGATACTTCGTGGAGCAAAAAAAGTATTTATTTTAATAACAGAGCATTTATCTCAATTCAAACGGACCCCTTGCAACTGGACACAGACATTTTATGGGACTCCTGTTTCCACGAATCGAGGACGAAGAAAATGATCTGTGCTACACAGTACCTATCCTGTAACACCCATTAATGGATACCAAAAGTATTTGGGTAAATCACATCTGGTGTAACAATCTGTAGCTAAGGATGTACAAGGAATCCTGTACATGAAGGTACCGCCCTCACAGGCCCCTGAACCTGTGTAGGGATTTGATTTGGATTGGACTGTGAGTGACTGAAGAAGTGGGATGGTTTTAATTGATCTATGTTTGTATTTCGTGCATTGTCACCCCTCCTTTCCCAAAATGGATTCTAGAGGGTCCACACAGGGGGAAAACCCTAAAGCTGCCCCCAGTGTGAGAAGAAGTTCTCCCGCCAGCACCACCTGAAGATGGTCCACACGGGCGTGAGGCTGTTCGCCTGTATGCACAGCGGGAAGAGGTTCTCAGAGAAGAGCTACCTCAGGATACACCAGCAGAAAAACCATTCCACTATATAACATAGAAAGTAACCATTCCACTCGATAGCTTCTGACGTTTAGATCAAACCCTGCATTAAAGACAGATTAATTTTCATTGTTGTCAGCAGAAAATATCATTTGGAATAACTAGGTAGAATATTTTATCCAGACATAAAGTGTCTTATATATCATGTTTGTACTGTGTAGGCTAAATGATATTCACAAATTCCTTTTTATTACTTTCATTCAACTACTTTATTTTTACCTAAAGACACTCTTAATGAGAAAATTAATGCAGTTTATCAAGTTCATGCAGTTTTGTTGTTTAGACGTGTGTGTGGTTCTATTGCTAATACTGGTTTCAATGTGTCACTATGGTATTTGCTTGGGGGCAGATTATTTGTTTGAAGTATCCAATCACACAGCATCTGTTGGAGACAGAGAGGTCGAGTGGCGCCCACTGGTCAACAAGGATTATCCCTCAATCTCCTGCTTTACACAGAGCCCTGGCAACTACTGTTAACGCAGGGATCGTTTGACCCAGAGTTCCCCTGTCCAGTGTCTGTGTTCTTTTGCCCATCTTAATCTTTTATTTTTATTGGCCAGTCTGAGAGATGTCTTTTTCTTTGCAACTCTGCCTAGAAGGCCAGCATCTCAGAGTCGCCTCTTCACTATTGACATTGAGACTGGTGTTTTGCGGGTACTATTTAATGAAGCTGCCAGTTGAGGACTTGTGAGGCATCTGTTTCTCAAACTAGACACTTGCCAATTTGTGCTGTTCTGTGAAGGGAGTAGTACACCGCATTGTAAGAAATCATCAGTTTCTTGGCAATTTCTTGCATGGAATAGCCTTCATTTCTCAGGACAAGAATAGACTGACGAGTTTCAGAAGAAAGTTCTTTGTTTCTGGCCATTTTGATCCTGTAATCGAACCCACAAATGCTGATGCTCCAGATACTCAACTAGTCTAAAGAAGGCCAATTTTATTGCTTCTTTAATCAGTACAAAAGTTTTCAGCTGTGCCAACATAATTGCAAAAGGGTTTTCTAATGATCAATTAGCCTTTTAAAATTATAAACTTGGATTAGCTAACACAACGTGCCATTGGAACACAGGAGTGATGGTTGCCAATAATGGTCCTCTGTACGCCTACGTAGATATTCCATTAAAAAAATCTGCCGTTTCCAGCTTCAATAGACATTTACAACATTAACAATGTCTGCACTGTATTTCTGATCAATTTGATGTTATTTTAATGGACAATTTTTTAAATGTTCTTTAAAAAACAAGGACATTTCCAAACTTATGAATGGTAGTGTAAGAATTACCAACTCTTTGTGTCTTGGGCATCCCCCTGTAAGTGCTGATTTAGGACCAGATTTGCCTTTTAAATCATAATGAATAAGACTATTGATGACACGACCTGACCATATACTTAGGTATTTTTGTATTATATTTGGTCAGGACGTGGCAGAGTTATGTTTGGTTATGGTATAGTGGGGTTGTGAGTGTTGGTTTAGGTTCTAGGTTAGGTTTTCTATGTGTAGGTTGGGTGCTGGACTCTCAATTGAAGGCAGGTGTGTTGAGTTGCCTTTGATTGGGAGTCCTATATTAGTAGGATGTGTTTGTCTGTGTGTTTGTGGGTTATTGTATTTTGCACTGTGTTTCGTTTCACCTGTGAAACTGTCACCTTTCTCCTTTGCGTGTTTATTTTGTTTTGTCGTTTCCATCTATAATAAATATGATGTGGAACAGTCAGCCCGCTGCGTATTGGTCATCGAGTGATTTCGACATATCTTCCGATGAGGGAGAATACGAGGAACGTGACAATTGATCCTCAATCAGCACTCCTACTCTGACCGTTTGTGGATACAGGCCAAGGTCTTCAATAATTTTAAGTGTGGGTCCACACCTTTGAATTATCAAACCATTTAAGTGTCAAGTAAGCAAATCAACTTTCCGTACATGTTTGCATAGTATCAAATCAACTAACATGAGGTTCTCAGAGGGGAGCTACCTCAGGAAACACACATGGCCCATGTATAGAGTGATATGTAGTACTAATTACTAGTTTATTTGAACCGTAAATTCCGGACTATAAGCCTCAACTTTTTTGCCACGCTTTGAACCTCGCGGCTTAAACAATGACGCGGCTAATATATGGATTTTTCCCGCTTTCAATTTTTTTTTCTCAAAAAAATAAAACACATTCTGTGACGTGCTCAGTTTTTTGGCGGCATGAAGCTTTCATTAGACCAATGAAATTGCCGAACGGGTTAAGGTCAAACAACTTTTTTGTTTACTGTTTAGATTAAATCGAGCGCTCTCAAACTTCCCATCATTCTGATTACGGCAGTCATTTTGTCGCCCTCATCATGGCAAAGACATGGAGAAATGCATATGTTGCAGCTTTCAAGTTGAAGGCGATTGATCTGGCTGTTGGAAAGGAAATAGAGTTGCTGCACGGGAGCTTGGTCTTAATGAGTCGATGATAAGATGTTGGAAACAGCATTGTGAGGAATTGACTCAGTGCAAAAAGACAACTAAAGCTTACTGCTAATTTATTTATTTTTCTTCCAAGCCGTGTTTCGTTAAAGCCTGTGTAAAGTTCATTTGTTTCAATGTACCGGTAGGCACCTGCGGCTTATAGACGTGTGCGGCTTATTTATCTTCAAAAAAATATATATATTTTTTATTCAGTGGGTGCGGCTTATATTCAGGTGCGCTTAATAGTCCGGAAATGACGGTAGTTCATTCTGGTGGATTTGGATATTGAAGGGAACTGGATGAGGTGAACTGAGGAAAGAATGAGTATGATATGACAACTATGTCCCTTTAGGTTGATACTGGTGTTTTATAGTGAGATAATGATAGTGTCTTCATTCATGTTTACTTGACATGAAGTAGTGAAGCTATGTGTAAAATAATGTTGAACCTTTTCCAAAGTATTCTAAAATTAATTATTTCAAAGCAAGGGTACCAGATTTACAGAAAAGGTAGTGTTACCATAGTGTCACGTATCAGTTTGTGCAATAAAAGTACTGTACTTCACGTTATGTGATTGTATGACCATTTTGTCGAAATTAAATACAAAATTGACTCTGTGTGGACTTGGTTATCTCAGTCGAACCAAAACATTATACTTCGTTCTTGAAACGACACATATGGAAAAAATATATAATAATAAACTCAACTGACTGTGGTTAACATTTTCTAATATGTCATGTTTCTGTGAGTACAGCAAAGACTTATATAAACCTTTATATGCTCTTATGTACAATTTGTGTTTACACCGTCTGCAGTCCATGAGGACCTGCTGGTATCCGGTGTTGCTCGCCACAGTCTCAGTGCAGGGCTGGAGCAAGGCCTGGGGCTGATAGGAGCAGGAGGGTCTATCTCTATGATACAAACACCACAGTATCCATGATGAACAGAGCAGGTCGCCCTGGGCTTCATCCTTCACAGAGAGTCTTTCAGCAAGTCTGTCTTCTCCTTAAGGGTCTCGTCTAATGCGTGGTACCTAGTGTGTAGTTCAGCCCACAATCCTAATAACACCCAAACAATGGCTAGAAGTCAAGGAGGGAGCTCAAAGACTAACCACCTGATAGTGGTGGCTCCTGCTTCTACCTTGGGTGTCATTGGGTGACGACGTGTGAGGCCTAGCATTACAGATGCCGACCAGCCATATGCCTGCTCACGTGTGGGAAGTGCTTCGCTAAGGAGAAATATGTGAAGCAGCATCAGACCATTCCCACCAAGAAGAATCCCTTCAAATGTTTCTCCCTCCTGAGTATCCTTATGAGACATAGGAGTGTCAACAATGGGCACTGGGTAGTAGGTAGGAGTTGCCCTTAATAAGATGTTTTTTCATGCTCTCCTCCCAATTTTTATCATATCTGTTATCTGTATTATTGTTATGAATCTCCCATGGCTGTTGCAAACATTGTCACTCAATTATTGACCTACTCAGCCACACAAGTCACACACTCAAAGTTGGCTGTATTTATACTGATGTACACACATTTATTTGGACAGTGAAGCTAAAACTTTTAATTTGGTTCTATACTCCAGCATTTTGGATTTGAGATCAATGTTTCATTAGGAAAGTATGTTTGTCTATGGAGATCGCATGGCTGTGTGCTCAATTTTACACGGCTAAAATAGCCGAATACACTAATTTGAAGGGGTGTCCATATATGTTTGTATATACAGTGCATTCGGGAAGTATTCATACCCCTTGACTTTTTCCACATGTTGTTACAGCCTTATTCTAAAGTGGATTATATTGTTTTTTCCCCCCTCAGTCTACACACAATACCCCTTTACGACAAAGCGAAAACTGGTTTAGACATTTGCAAATTTATTACAAATGAAAAACTGAAATCATATTTACATAAGTATTCAGACCCTTTACTCAGTACTTTGTTGAAGTACATTTGGCAGCGACTACAGCCTCGCGTCTTCTTGGGTATGACACTACAAGCTTGGCACACCTGTATTTGGAGAGTTTCTCCCATTCTTTTCTGCAGATCCTCTCAAACTCTGTCAGGTTGGATGGGGAGCGTCGGTGCACAGCTATTTTCAGGTCTCTCCAGAGCTGTTCGATGGGGTTCAAGTCTGGGCTCTGGCTGGGCCACTCAAGAACATTGAGACTTGTTCCAAAGCCACTCCTGCGTTGTCTTGGCTGTGTGCTTATGGTTGTTGTCCTGTTGGAAGGTGAACCTTCGCCCCAGTCTGTCCTAAGCGCTCTGGAGCAGGTTTTCATCAAGGTTCTCTCTGTACTTCGCTCGGTTCATCTTTCCCTCGATCCTGACTAGACAACCAGTCTCTGCCGCTGAAAAACATCCCCACAGCATGATGCTGCCACCACCATGCTTCCCCGTAGGGATGATGCCAGGTTTCCTCGCTTGGCATTCAGGCCAAAGCATTCACTCTTGTTTCTCATGGTCAGAGTCCTTTAGGTGCCTCTTGGCAAAATACAAGCGGACTGTCATGTGACTTTTACTGAGGAGGGGCTTCCGTCTGGCCACTCTACCATAAAGGCCTGATTGGTGGAGTGCTGCAGAGATGTTTGTCCTTCTGGAAGGTTCTCCCATCGCCACAGAGCAACTCTAGAGCTCTGTCAGAGTGGCCATCGGGTACTTGGTTACCTCTCTGACCAAGGCCCTTCTCCCCGATTGCTCAGTTTGGCTGGCTGCCAGCTCGAGGAAGAGTCTTGGTGGTTCCAAACCCTGTTCCATTTAAGAATGATGGAGGCCACTGTGTTCTGAGGGACTTTCAATACTGCAGAAATGTTTTGGTACCCTTCCCCAGATCTGTGCCTCGACACAATCCTGTCGCTGAGCTTTACGGACAATTCCTTCGACCTCATGACTTGGTTTTGCTCTGACATGCACTGTCAACTTTGGGACCTTATATAGACAGGTGTAGCCCTTTCCAAATCATGTCCAATCAATTGAATTACCAAAGGTGGACTCCAATCAAGTTGAAGAAACATCTCAAGGATGATCAATGGAAACAGGATGCACCTGAGCTCAATTTTGAGTCTCATAGCAAAGGGTCTGAATACGTATGTACATAAGGTATCTGTTTTTTATTTTTAATAGATTTGCAAAAATGCCTAAAAAACAGTTTTTGCTTTGTCATTATGGGGTATTGTGTGTAGATTGATGAGGAAAATGTTTTATTTAATATATTTTAGAATAAGGCTGTAAGGTAACAAAATGTGGAAAAAGTCAAGGGGTCTGAATACTTTCCGAATGCACTGTTTGTATCAAGGTGACATCTAGATGATTATTTCTTGTGTGGGCTTCTACCCTACTAAAAATAAAATCACGTGAGAGAAAAAATAGTAACATTAGCTACCGCTGGCCACACAACTGTGATACCTAGTAGGAAGCACTTCAAGTCGGCAGGCATGTCAATACGACACATGTGCGCTAGCGGCGGTTTATCTTGTTGTGCAGCCCAATCAACCACGCCAAACGGTCTTGAGTGGCAACAAATCTGCCCAATTAGCTGATTTGTTTTCCATACACTCACTGCTTTCGACACACCCACTCCGGTCGCCATATTGGGCTGCAGCGTCCCATACTTGGGACGAAAGCGAATGTTTCCGGTTTTCAGGGATATAGTATTTTCAACATAACTTCTGGCTCCTCTGAAAACAGATGTGGGGATTCCGCCAGAGATACTTTTGAGGAGATGGGGAAAATACATTGGAATCAGTTTAGCGCCCATTGTGTACGTCAATTGGCCGCGCGGTGCATTCTGGGCGAGTAAATGGGAGTCAATTGGGCGCTAGCTACACAACCCAAAATTAGTCATTTGTGTCTCGGACCAGACAGGATATATTGTATTAGGTTTTGCAGTGCTTGTGATGCCAATTTAGCAATTTTGTTGCTAGATTTAGCAACTTTTCAGAGTACCCTGGCAACTTTTCTTTCAAACAGCACCTAGCAACAAATTTAGCTACTTTTAAAAATGTATTTGGAACTTTTAGCAACTTTTGAAAGGTGACTCAAACGCTAAAATGCACACATTTTCCCTCTAAATGACACAAAAACGATTTTCTCTGTCACACACTCAGTCACAACACACAGGCCTGGCTGCAAAAGTGCATTGTGAGTGACATCAGCAGCAGGCGCTCAGCTCGTACACAGGCAGCAGCAGGCCAGCAGCAATTATAACAAATTGCAAAGTAGTCAACATTGTTGGCTGACTGCAGCAGCAGTAGTATGCGTTCAACGAGACAAAACCAATGAATATAGTTGGCCACAAATGTTTGATCTTGAACAGAACTTACAACATCAATCAACATGTCTCAATCAAAATTGTACAGCCAGAAGTACACAAAAGAGTGGGAGTCTGTACCTGAATTTAAAGGGTGGCTGAAGCCAGTAATTGGGGATGATTGTCGGCATACTGTGCGTACTGCAAATCAGATATGCTTGCAAAAATGTATATGACATCAAAAAACATTGTGCTACAGCAAAGCATATAAATAAATCAAAACCTTACAACCCCACAACGCAGTCTACATTACCACAGTTGGTTAAAAAAGTGGATAACTTCAAAAGCGCAGCAGCTACTATGGCAATGGCCACTGCAGAGCATTGTTCGCTGCTAGCATGTGACCATTTAGGTATGGCTTGCAAAGCTGCCTTTTCAGATTCTGCGGCAGCAACAAACTTCCAAATGCACCGCACCAAGTGCACAGAAATGATTAGGGGAGTACTGGCTCCTTATTTTCTCAAAAGGGTAACATCAGATTTGGGGGATGAGATGTTCAGTCTCCTTTTGGATGAGTCCACTGATGTCAGTGTCTCAAAATACCTGGGTGTGGTGATTTGGTATTTCAGTGCTAAAAAAATAACCGTTGTGTCCACATTTCTTGGGCTGGTTGAATTGGAAGGGGGCAATGCCAGATCAATAGCAAAGGCGGTAGTTGAGTTTCTTGAGAAGTGTAACCTTAAAAAAGAGAATCTTCAGGGTATTGGCACTGATAATGCGTCCGTGATGACTGGGGTGCACAGCGGGGTGCACAAGATTTTAAAGGAAGAATGTGCATTTCCCAATTTGGTACTCATCTGCTGTGTGTGCCAGTCTTTACAATTGGCAGTCTGTGCAGCATCCAAAGAAACAATCCCTAGGAGTGTTGAGTACTTAATCAGGGAAACCTACAACTGGTTTTCGATTTCCCCAAAACGGCGCAAGGCGTACAAAGCAGTGTATGCCACCATTAATTGTGGCCAGAAACCCCTGCAGATCACCAAAGTGTGTGCCACACGTTGGCTATCGATTGAGCCTGTGGTAACTCGTATATTGAGCCAGTGGGAAGAACTGAAACTCCACTTTGAGTTGACCAAGGCCAGTGAGCGTTGCTACATGACGGATATGCTCCACGCCATGTACATGGACAAGACCAACTATGTCTACCTGACATTCTTGAAATCAATCCTGTCCAACGTACAAGTTGCAGTGAAGTCATTTGAGGGAGAGCAAACAGATCCTGTCAAGCTTTTGGACAATCTGGTACACCTCTTAACATCAATTTACAGCAGAGTAGTCAACCCTATGGCAAAAATTGATGTCCTGAAGGATGCCATTGATGGACACCTCAGTCCATCACCATACCTTGGGTACCTTTTCGAGAGCACGGTGTACCAACTCAGTCTTGCGCCAGAGGACAAAAAGGTCATTCAGAGACAGCGCATCAACTACATTGTTGCTTTAAGCAAGGAGCTGCAAGCAAGGCTCCCAGACAACCTTGAAGCCTTGCGAAACATGGCCTTGTTCAGTGTTAAGGAAACGTTAAAGCACAATAAAGGCACCACTGAAATTATTAAAGTAGCAGAGCTACTGGGATACCAGCCCCAAACAATTAATCAAATTGTTTCCCAATGGAGAAACATCAATCTGTTTAGGTGGAACAACTGAAAATACAGTCGAGTTTTGGAGTGAAGTCAATAACTACACGGACTCTTCCGGGTAAAATCCATTTGAAGAACTGTGCAAAGCTGCACTCGCAGCCCTCTCCTTGCCACACTCAAATGCGGAGGTTGAACGGCTGTTCAGCCAAATGAGTGTGGTCAAGTCAAAGTTAAGAAATAGAATGTCACTGCACACTCTCAACTCCATACTCCTGGTGCAGTATGGACTGAAGCTGGCTGGTGATACCTGTTACCAGCATAAACTACCAAGTGAAGTTCTGCAGCAGTTTGGCACCACAGCAGCATATAGCTTTAAGGCCGCTCCATCCTCTACTGCTGGTTCCAGCTCCGTGACAATGCAGTTGGACAGTGAAGATGAAGAGGATTTACTTGCCAATCTATGATTCATCATATTTACAGTTCGTATGCAAGGAGTGGACTTTCTGGAACTGGCGGAGACACACAGCTGATGGTGGCAGTGTGTACTGCAGTGTGTGCGAGAACAGTGGCAATATGTGGAGGAAACCATTTAGCAGCTAGCCAGCCAAGCAGCACAACAACCTGGAGAGAGCTGGAGAGAGATGCCTAGCTTGTTCAATAAGATAGCATATATACCTTGTTATTAGCCTGTACCTATAATTGTTGATCAGTTAGGTAGCATGTTAACTTACTACCGATACACTGCTTAAAACTATAATTGTTCAGAGTGTGTAGGTTTACTAGTTAAAAAGAAAATAAATAAAATGTAATTGTTCAATAATGTGTAATTGTTCAATAATTCAATGTGTTGTGTTTAAAAAAAAAGGGATCATATAAAATGTGTTGCGTTTATATTACTTTTACAAATAAGAATATATGATAATAAACAAACAAATCTAAACTAACAAATGTCAAATCATATTTTTCGCCGAGTTGACCAGTCAATTTGAGTAACATTATTGTGTATTCTACGTAATGACGCAGTTTTACGTTATTACGTAATGATGTCATCACGCAATGACATCACAACGTCATTTAGCAACTTTTAGCAACAAATCGACCTGCCTCTAGCAACTTCCCCTGAAAATTAGTTGGCAACACTGCTTGTACACGGTCAGACAGATAGGGGTATTTGTGATGTTACTCTGGGTACCAAGCTCTTAAACACCCTAATGTTGAGATGGCATTGTCAATCAGTAAAGCAGAAGCAGTGCCAGAAATATGGGAGGGAAAGGGAGCGACTGTTATTAGATTTGAGGAGCAGTGTGATTGAAGAGCCCAGATTAAATGAACTGCTGTGGAAATCATCAGGGGATGTAGTATTTAATTATGTATTTCGTTTCCTTAAGGAGACAAGACTATTGGGTAGGATTTAGAGCTTCCCTGTCTCTTGTAAGGCACCTTAAAGTTGGTTGCCAACCGCCATATAAAATCCACAGAAGAAGAACCCAACATTAGCATGAATTTCATCAACAATTAGTACAACATTACAAATGTTTTCCAAGACGTGAGATACTTAACTTGTTCTCTGTAATATCGTATAGCTTTGGAATCGTGACATTACGTAAGGTAATAGGCAGTTTTCTCGATTCATTAATTTTTAAATATTTTTTTTAATCGATTTTTATTCATAATACAAAAATCAACAACTTTTTTATTTTTTATTTTACCTTTATAGCTACATCAAACATGTCTAACCAAACAAAACACAGGTATTAACAAGAAAATGCTAAAACATACCAATAAAATAATTACAAAAATAAACAATTCTAGTGCAATTGTATGACTCACTTGTTCCTTGAATTTGTGTCAGAATTTTGGAAAAACCTTGCAGAATACTTATTTACCATTATGAACACTACCCATGATTTTGAGTGCAATTGTATGACTCACTTGTTCCTTGTTCCTTGAATTTGTGTCAGAATTTTGGAAAAACCTTGCAGAATACTTATTTACCATTATGAACACTACCCATGTTTTTGACATAAAGGATATAATATGTTATTATTGCATTGATAACAAGACCATTGAAATTATTGTGATTTTTTTTATTCTTGTTGCCAAATACTTTATACACAAACAAAAATGCCAAAGTTCTATACCAAAATTACACATATTTTTTATTGAATTTAATTATCTTAAGACATTATCCCTAGTGAATAACAACAACAATAACATCTTCCTGAATCATTATAATGAGATTTCTTCAGAGTGAAAAAATAAAATAAAAAAAGGTTTATCGAATCATTCGCTGACTAAGAAGGGATTGCGTGACGAATAGCTTAGAAACTGCACGACGCAGCATAACAACGTGAACGTGATTAGTCGACAGTCTGCTGGGCGGGACGTAATACGTTTCTACATCCATTGACCAATGGGATTCCTATCTCCTCCTTTCTCCACTATATCTGGCAGAGCTCAGGCAGAGAGGAAAAGGCGAAGCGAGAGGGATAACTGGGACCAAAATCTGTTGCCGGTTTTTCGTTCACCAAGCGAGGAATTGTGTATGGAGGTAAATAAGAGTGTCGAATATGGTCAACAACAAAAAATGAATGGCTTATTTGCTCGAATATGCATTTCGTAATGCTTCGGTTGTTACGAGTGTACTAATATAAGTAGTATACGTGACATCAAGGCAACTTGGAGAAAAATAGACTGTCGGAGTTGTGCCTGTTGTTCACACATGTATCTGCGAAGTCATAGTCTTGCCTCCTCCAAACTGCCTTCCATTTTTGAAGTCATTCATTTACATTGTTAGAACGGCCACTTGAATATCTGGTCAATATAATGGATAATCAGTGGCTCTATGCCTACTATGTCAGGTCACGGAGCATGTGTAGGGATGTGATTTGGATTGGACCCACGTACAAACGATTGGCGGAATACTCCAAGTATCTCGAATGCACACCTCTTAAATTTCTTTGCGGACCTTCATACCATAGAAGAATAACACCCTTCTCTTCAGTGTAAAAGGAAACGAATAGTAACAAAACAATTTCCACGTTAGCGTTTTGTTATTTAGACGTTTATCAACACCCTTGAACTCAATGAGTCATTTAATTGGACAGCATCACATGCTTACCCCAGGTCGTCTTTACTTTGCGTTGTAGACGGGACTTGATTAATGTTATTTAGGTACCGCTAACAATGGCTAAGTGTATAGGTTTTCATACTCATAGCCTCCATCGTTATGCTGTTATCGAATGCATTCGTTGCAGAAATATAGTGTAGACATTTGGTAATGTTGTAAATTACTATTGTAGCTGGAAACGGCAGATTTTAGAAAGAGAAAGAAGAGTGGCAGGCCCCGGTGCACAACTGAGCAAGAGGACAAGTACATTAGTGTCTAGTTTGAGAAAGTCCTCAACTGGCAGCTTCATTGAATAGTACCTGCAAAACACCAGTCTCAACGTCAACAGTGAAGAGGCGATTTCAGGATGCTGGCCTTCTAGGCAGAGTTGCAAAGAAAAAGCCATATCTCAGACTGACCAATAAAAAGAAAAGATTAAGATGGGCAAAAGAACAGACACTGGACAGAGAACCTCTGCCTAGAAGGTCAGCATCCCAGAGTCGCCTCTTCACTGTTGACATTGAGACTGGTGTTTTGCGGGTACTATTTAATGAAGCTGCCAGTTGAGGACTTGATGTGTCTGTTTCTCAAACTAGACACTAATGTACTTGTCCTCTTGCTCAGTTGTGCACTGGGGCCTCCCACTCTTTCTATTCTGGTTAGAGACAGTTTGCGCTGTTCTGTGAAGGGAGTAGTACACAGCGTTGTATGAGATCTTCATTTCTCGCATGGAATAGCCTTCATTTCTCAGGACAAGAATAGACTGAGTTTCAGAAGAAAGTAATTTGTTTCTGGCCATTTTGAGCCTGTATTCAAACCCACAAATGCTGATGCTCCAGATACTCAACTAGTCTAAAGGAGGCCAGTTTTATTGCTTCCTTAATCAATAAAAGTTTTCAGCTGTGCTAACATAATTGCAAAAGGGTTTTCTAATTATCAATTATCCTTTTAAAATGATAAACTTGGATTAGCTAACACAGTGCCATTGGAACACAGGAGTGATGGTTGCTGATAATGGGCCTTTGTACGCCTATGTAGATACTCCATTTAAAATCAGCTGTTTCCAGCAAAAATAGTAATTTACAACATTAACAATGTCTACCCTGTGTTTCTGATCAATTTTATGTTATTTTAATGGACACACAAAATTGCTTTTCTTTCAAAAACGAGGACATTTCTATGTGACTCCAAACTTTTGAATGCTAGTGTATATTTTACAGATTCAATCATTACAGGCGGGTTTGATTCTTATTAAAGAAATGAAGTCCAGACAGGCTACTTTAGGAAACGTTCTGATGGACAGATGGGCCTATATTGAGGATCGGTGAACACACACCTGTAAAAGGACCCGCTGATCAAAGCCACCAGCATATGTTGGACACAAACAAATATTTCTCCTTTTCATTAAAACCTATTTTTTTTTAAAAACTAAAAAAACAGGCCTACCGCAGCCTTTCTGAAAGTAGGCTATAAGATGGTGAATTGGCAAGGAAAGTAGGCTATGAAGGGGAGAGCGACGGCAATGTGATAGTATGAATGGCTAATAATGCACTGTACATCCTTATTTATCTGTCATAGGGGAGCTTGTGAGACTTCCATACGACGTTGTTATCCAAGTCATATACCGGTAATAACCTCCCCTCTCGTGTCAGTCTGCAGATGCAGAGGCTGCAGGTCCTGGAGTCGAGCAGGAGAGGCCTAGAGGAGAGGAGGACCCACGGCACAGCAGAGACTTTGAGGCTGGAGTACCCCCTGTAGCCATGGAGGACCACACCACTGCCCCAGCACAGCCCAGGACCTGCCATAACATCATGGAGGTCAGTGGAATGCTGAATGCTGTCCTCAAGTCAGAGACAGACACAGAGACTTTAACTGTTAAACAAAGGATTTTACACACAGAGAGACGGGGCTGTTCTCCTGCTCCCAGCTCAAAGTATTTACTTCACGGTAACCTGAGCTCGAGGACGGTTCATTCTCATCCCAACCCAAGTCAACCGTTAGAGACTGACAATGATCCGTCTTGTTCTTATGCTACAGAGATGGACGCTGGCAACATGCTCTTCGGTTTAGAGACCCCGACTGATCTGTCTAGAGGGGACAGGAACCAGTACAGTAGTAGTAGTGTATACTCTGAAGGGTGCCTAGATAAGAAAGGGGAGGTTATACTGGTAGATGAGGTGAAAGTGGAGGGCGACGCTCCTCCCACATGGAATGCAGATAGTCACCTAGGAGATGGACACTCACAGGGCAGAGATTTGTTAAATTACAGGGACAGCTTAGAGACAAATGCAAATGTTGCGACCCACTCCCCTTTACACGCACTCAGGGATCACGACCCAGTGTCAACTTCAATGGGGACTTCTGATTCTCACGGCCACGTGTGTTTCGATCAGGTATTGAACTCAAACGACATGGCTAGAGACCAGGCTCAGAGAGGGGGAGCCACATCAGGCGGGAGTAAAGAGAAACTTTTCCTCTGCGTGTTCTGTAAGAAAGGCTTCAGCAGCCCCCAGAAAGTGGAGAACCACCAGAGGGTCCACACAGGGGAGAAACCCTACAGCTGTACCCATTGTCACAAGTGCTTCACTGAGGCTGGCACCCTAAAGAGGCACCAGAGGGTCCACACAGGGGAGAAACCCTACAACTGCCCCCAGTGTGAGAAGAGGTTCTCCCGCCAGGATCACCTTAAGATGCACCTGAAGGTCCACACGGGAGAAAGGCCATTCGCCTGTACACAATGCGGGAAGAGGTTCTCAGAGAGGCGTCATCTCAGGATACACCAGCAGAAAAAACATTCCACTCAATAGCTTCTGACTTTTCAATCAAACCCTGCATTAAAGACAAATCCCTTTTTTTATTTTTTTATTTTTTTAATGTCAGCAGAAAGCATCCCCAGATGCATTTGGAATAATGAGAGTAATACATCTCAGAATTGAATATTCCTGGGTAGAATATTGCATCCAGACATTGTGTGGTATATTAGCCTAAACAGTATGTTACATATTGTGTTTGGTGCTGTGTAGGTTATATGATGTTCAAATGCCCATTTCCATACAAGAACTACTTACTTTTTCCCAAAACACTTTTTAATGAGAATTTATGCATCTTATCATGCAAATTTGTAGTAGAGACCTGTGATTTAAATTTTTAAATATGGTGTATTTTAAAACTTTAATAAATGCAAAATGTGACTTTTCAGTCTAAGACTTTTTTTTTCTCATGGAGTCTCGCTTTAGTATACCTTCTGTTTGCAATGAAATGCGCTATAAATGTTTAATAAAAATAAATTATTAGGGGTTCACAGCAAAGTTGTTCTCTGAATTCTTTATTTTCTTGACATGGTCAGGTAACTCAATAGTTTGGTGACTTTTTCTAATTTGGCACACAAACTGGAGGCAATGAGTAACTTGGTCAAAAAGAATAGCACCAATTGTCCATATAGGTGGTGCTGATAAAAGCAGTCTTACTTAAACCCTCATATCTGTCACCCCGTTTGACCTAGAGACTTTGTATGTATTGTAGGTGTCTTTAATCTTAGCCCCCTTCCCCACAGGAGGCCTCTTGGTAGTCCGTCATTGTAAGTAAGAATTTGTTCCCAATTGACTTGCTTAGTTAAATAAAGATTATATAAAAAATAAAAAGTGTGTGTGTGTATGTATGTATGTATGTATGTATGTATATATATATATATATATATATATATATATATATGACACCCGTCATGCTGGACAAATTTGCCTCAAGGACCAATAAAGTCCGCAAGAATAGGTTTTCCTCCTCCTTGGAAATGTTATAATACCTTAAAGTGTTCTCATGAACCATAAGTCCAAATAAAGCTTGAGGTGTCACTACAGACACTCTGGTTCGATTCCAGGCTGTATCACAACCGGCTGTGATTGGGAGTCCCAAAGGGCAGCGCGCACAATTGTCGTCCGGGTTTGGCCGGTGTAGGCCGTCATTGTAAATAAGAATTTGTTCTAAATTGACTTGCCTGGTTTAGAAGGGTTTGCAAAAATGCTGACTAGTTAAAGTGGCTAGAGTAGTAAGTAGCTAAATTTGTCCATGATCACACGCATTTGGTTGCTAGAAGTTTGCGTTATGCATCCACCCTCTTTTCGTTTTTGCCTAAAGTAACCTGTCATACCAAAGGAACATACTAATTTGAGTGTCCCAGATTTATGTAGGCCAATGTAACATAATGTAAATTAAACATATCATGCTAAATGGAGTAGCATGGATTTTAGTAAAACAGTATGTTTTGCTCTGAGACCAGGCTGACTACGTTTGAGTCCTATACTGTAGTTACAGAATGACTTCATTGTTAAACCCATCATGGTGGACATGAATATGGGTAAAAAAATAAGTAATCTATGGTAAATCAAAATTCATCAGACAAACCTGACTAAACTTTGTACACTGCTCAAAAAAATAAAGGGAACACTTAAACAACACAACGTAACTCCAAGTCAATCACACTTCTGTGAAATCAAACTGTCCACTTAGGAAGCAACACTGACACATTTCACATGCTGTTGTGCAAATGGAATAGACAACAGGTGGAAATTATAGGCAATTAGCAAGACACCCCCAATAAAGGAGTGGTTCTGCAGGTGGGGACCACAGACCACTTCTCAGTTCCTATGCTTCCTGGCTGATGTTTTGGTCACTTTTGAATGCTGGTGGTGCTTTCACTCTAGTGGTAGCATGAGACTGAGTCTACAACCCACACAAGTGGTTCAGGTAGTGCAGCTCATCCAGGATGGCACATCAATGCGAGCTGTGGCAAGAAGGTTTGCTGTGTCTGTCAGCGTGGTGTCCAGAGCATGGAGGCGCTACCAGGAGACAGGCCAGTACATCAGGAGACGTGGAGGAGGCCGTAGGAGGGCAACAACCCAGCAGCAGGACCGCTACCTCTGCCTTTGTGCAAGGAGAAGCAGGAGGAGCACTGCCAGAGCCCTGCAAAATGACCTCCAGCAGGCCACAAATGTGCATGTGACTGCTCAAATGGTCAGAAACAGACTCCATGAGGGTGGTATGAGGGCCGACGTCCACAGGTGGGGGTTGTGCTTACAGCCCAACACCGTGCAGGACGTTTGGCATTTGCCAGAGAACACCAAGATTGGCAAATTCGCCACTGGCGCCCTGTGCTCTTCACAGATGAAAGCAGGTTCACACTGAGCACATGACAGACGTGACAGAGTCTGGAGACGCCGCGGAGAACGTTCTGCTGCCTGCAACATCCTCCAGCATGACCGGTTTGGTGGTGGGTCAGTCATGGTGTGGGGTGGCATTTCTTTGGGGGGCCGCACAGCCCTCCATGTGCTTGCCAGAGGTAGCCTGACTGCCATTAGGTACCGAGATGAGATCCTCAGACCCCTTGTGAGACCATATGCTGGTTCGGTTGGCCCTGGGTTCCTCCTAATGCAAGACAATGCTAGACCTCATGTGGCTGGAGTGTGTTAGCAGTTCCTGCAAGAGGAAGGCATTGATGCTATGGACTGGCCCGCCCGTTCCCCAGACCTGAATCCAATTGAGCACATCTGGGACATCATGTCTCGCTCCATCCACCAACGCCACATTGTACCACAGACTGTCCAGGAGTTGGCGGATGCTTTAGTCCAGGTCTGGGAGGAGATCCCTCAGGAGACCATCCGCCACCTCATCAGGAGCATGCCCAGGCGTTGTAGGGAGGTCATACAGGCACGTGGAGGCCATGCACACTACTGAGCCTCATTTTGACTTGTTTTAAGGACATTACATCAAAGTTGGATCAGCCTGTAGTGTGGTTTTCCACTTTGATTTTGAGTGTGACTCCAAATCCAGACCTCCATGGGTTGATAAATTGGATTTCCATTGATTATTTTTGTGTGATTTTGTTGTCAGCACATTCAACTATTTTTTGAGCAGTATATTTTAAGTGTTTGTGTAAGTATATTTAGTAGGTGTATATTGGTTGTAAAGCTTTCAGGTGTATGGAGAATAGGGTGAGATCAGATGTGATGTATACTAAAGAGTCTCAATGAAAGTCCCATTTTGTGTTTATTAAACAAACAAGTTTTAAATACACCATATGAAAACCACACATCAACAAAACATCTGCATTAATTTGATGAACTGCATTAATTCTCATTAAAAGTGTCTTGGGAAAAAATAAAGTAGTTAAATGGATGTAATGAAATAGGCATTTGTGAACGTCAACCTACACAACACTATGTAATAGACCTTTTAAACTTTTATATGCATTATACTGTATATATCACACAATGTCTGGATGCAATATTCTATTCAGGAATATTCAACACTGAAATCTGTCCCTATCATTATTCCAAATGCATCTGTGGATCTTTTCTGTTGACAGCATTGAAAATTAATCTTTGTCTTGAGAGAAGATTAAGAAGCATCCTGATTGGCTCTATGGACAGCTAACCAATGAGCAGCATGAAGATAAGAGGGTAGATAAAGATGAGAAAGGAATCATGTTCTGTACACACAAATAAAGAACTCAGGGAAAGGGACAGCCTCAAAGAGTACATGCATGGTTAGGTGGGCAAAAGGAGAGAACTAAATGTGAATGTGAGCGAGAAATACATAAGGGTTAGCTTGGAGGAAGAACAGATCTAAGGCAAAAAAAGGTTAGAGGGCAGGACTAACGCTAATGAGAGAAAGTTAAGGTTGGCAGCATGCCACCGCACTAACACAAATGATGTGGAAACAATGTGCTATTGAGTGGCTCTAAGGAACTAGGGGGTTGCAGTAGTGATTCCTGTACCCTGAGGAGGGAATGGTTACCTCTTATGTTATGAAGTGTAATAGTTTTTCTGCTGGTGTATCCTGAGGTAGTTCCTCTCTGAAACCCTCAGAGAAGGCAAATGGCCTTTCTCATGTGTGGACCTTCAGGTGCCTCTTCAGATGATGCTGGTGTGAGAACCTCTTCTCACACTGAGGGCAGCTGTATGGTTTCTCCCCTGTGTGGATCCTCTGGTGCCTCTTCAGGGTGCCAGCCTCTGCGAAGTGCATGTGACACTGGGTACAGCTGAAGGGTTTCTCCCCTGTGTGGACCCTCTGGTGGATCTTCACATAGTTCGCCTCAGCAAAGCACTTCCCACATGTGGGGCAGGCATACGGCTTGTCAGCGTCAGTCCTAATGTTCGGCTTCGCACGTTGTGACCCAATGACACCAGAGTAGCTAGAAGCAGGAGCCACCACACTCAGCTGGTTAGTCTTTGAGCTCCCTGCTTGACCTCTATCCATTGTTTGGGTGTTGTTCGGATTGTGTGCTGCGTTATAGGCTAGGTACCTCTTGTGGTGAATGCCCATCCTGACCCTGTCTGTATTGGTGGGGTAACCATGAGGCAGCTGAGGAAGGCTAGACCCAGGCCCAGGCTTTCTATGAACCCAATCATCAGGAATTAGACGAGATCCTGAAGGAGAAGACAGACTTTCCGATAGACTCCCACCAGGGGTGTCTCCCACCACTCTCTGTAAAAGCTGAAGCCCAGGGTGACCTGCTTTGTTCATCATGGATACTGAGGTGTTTGTTTCATAGGAACAGGAGGATCTCTCTCTATCAGCCCCAGGCCCTGCTCCATCCCTGCACTGAGACTGTGAAGAGAAGGGTCTGGGCTGCAGACTGGATCCCTGACTGGAGCCTTTGTCTCTCTGATGACCACCAGGACTGAGGTTGTTCAGTCCACCTGTCCACTGGTTGTGTTCTGTGTGGTGGTTGTGGTGGAGTCTTTGTTCCTCGCGGTTCGGTCCTGGTTCTGACTCAGGAAAGAAGAGCGACGGCTCCTGATCCAGGGTTCTGATCCAAGGCAAGGGTTTGTGACCGCCCGCCACAGAGTTCCAGTCTCTCCCGCCAGCAACATCGGATATCAGCAGTTCCTCATGGACTGCAGGCTGTAAACACAAATTGAACCGAAAAGCATATAGGTTTAGATAAGAAATAATTTGCTGTACACACAAACGTGAATATTGATAACCACAGTCAAGTGCATCTCCAACACTGTGATTCAAGTACCTAATATGGAGCCATTGGAGTTTCTTAAATGTCCATACTGTGTTGATTCAAGAATGAAGTATAATGTTTTGGTTCAACTGAGACAAGTGAAACTCAGTCCCTGTAATGACACAAAAATAACCAAGTCAATCAGCACAGAGTCAATTTTGTTTTGAATTTCAATAAAATTGTCATATATTCACATACCGTAAAGTACAGTACTTTTATTGCACAAAATGATACGTGACAAGAGTAACATCTCACTTTGGTAACAATCAATTTTTCTGCAAATCTGGTACCCTCACTTTGTTAAAATACATTTTTGAATACTTTGTAAACGGTTAAACATTACATTACTGTCATGTCTTGGCTATCATTAATGTGATGACGGTTGTTTTATCAAATCGATTAACAATGTTTAATTATTATGATGATTAAATTAATCCCGTATCAATTAACTCATTAGCAATCTTGGGAATACCACGGAAAAAGGTAATTTAACGAGTTACCATTTTCCGCATTAACTCTGAAAGATATAAATATCTCTTACATTTCAGTCATCAATAACTTAATTGTTTACCTTCTATCAGTCTCATTCCGAATGTCGCAAACTATTGGATATCTGCACGAACCCTAGCATAAATGATGAATCAGTGATATAGATTGGCTTAATTATTTATTTACTAACTAACTAACTAATCACACAGAATTACATAAGCACACACACAGGATAGGTTATACATTGGTTTGGACATTTTTTATAAATTTTTTTATTTCACCTTTATTTAACCAGGTAGGCTAGTTGAGAACAAGTTCTCATTTGCAACTGCGACCTGGCCAAGATAAAGCAGAGCAATGCGACACATACAACAACACAGAGTTACACATGGAATAATCAAAACATACAGTAATAATAATAATAAAACAGTAGAACAAAATAAAACAAAAAGTCTATATACAGTGAGTGCAAATGAGGTAAGTTAAGGCAATAAATAGGCCATGGTGGTGAAGTAATTACAATATAGCAATTAAACACTGGCATGGTAGATGTGCAGAAGATGAATGTGCAAGTAGAGATACTGGGGTGCAAAGGAGCAAGATAAATAAATACAGTATGGGGATGAGGTAGTTGGATGGACTGTTTACAGATGGGCTATGTACAGGTGCAGTGATCTGTGAGCTGCTCTGACAGCTGGTGCTTAAAGCTAGTGAGGGAGATATGAGTCTCCAGCTTCAGAGATTTTTGCAGTTCGTTCCAGTCATTGGCAGCAGAGAACTGGAAGGAAAGATGACCAAAGGAGGAATTGGCTTTGGGGGTGACCAGTGAGATATACCTGCTGGAGCGCGTGCTACGAGTGGGTGCTGCTATGGTGACCAGTGAGCTGAGATAAGGCAAGGCTTTCCCTAGCAGAGACTTGTAGATAACCTGTAGCCAGTGGGCTTGACGACGAGTATGAAGCGAGGGCCAACCATTGTGTACAGGTCGCAATGGTGGGTAGTGTATGGGGCTTTGGTGACAAAACGGATGGCACTGTGATAGACTGCATCCAGTTTGTTGAGTAGAGTGTTGTAGGCTATTTTATAGATGACATCACCTAAGTCGAGGATCAGTAGGATAGTCAGTTTTACGAGGGTGTGTTTGGCAGCATGAGTGAAGGATGCTTTGTTGCGATATAGGAAGCCGATTCTAGATTTAATTTTGGATTGGAGATGCTTAATGTGAGTCTGGAAGGAGAGTTTACAGTAACCAGAAACCTAGGTATTTGTAGTTGTCCACGTATTCTAAGTCAGAGCCGTCCAGAGTAGTGATGCTGGACGGGCAAGCAGGTGCGGGCAGTGATCGATTGAATAGCATGCATTTAGTTTTACTTGCGTATAAGAGCAGTTGGAGGCCACGGAAGGAGAGTTATATGGCATTGAAGCTCGTCTGGAGGTTAGTTAACACAGTGTCCAAAGAGGGGCCAGAAGTATACAGAATGGTGTCGTCTGCGTAGAGGTGGATCAGAGAATCACCAGCAGCAAGAGCAACATCATTGATGTATACAGAGAAGAGAGTCGGCCCGAGAATTGAACCCTGTGGCACACCCATAGAGACTGCCAGAGGTCCGGACAACAGGCCCTCCGATTTGACACACTGAACTCTATCAGAGAAGTAGTTGGTAAACCAGGCGAGGCAATCATTTGAGAAACCAAGGCTGTCGAGACTGCCAATAAGAATGTGGTGATTGACAGAGTCGAAAGCCTTGGCCAGGTTGATGAATACGGCTGCACAGTAATGTCTCTTATCGATGGCGGTTCTGATGTCGTTTAGGACATTGAGTGTGGCTGAGGTGCACCCATGACCAGCTCTGAAACCAGATTGCATAGCAGAGAAGGTACGGTGGGATTCAAAATGGTCGGTAATCTGTTTGTTAACTTGGCTTTCGAAGACCTTAGACAGGGTAGAATAGATATAGGTCTGTAGCAGTTTGGGTCTAGAGTGTCACCCCCTTTGAAGAGGGGGATGACCGCGGCAGCTTTCCAATCTTTGGGAATCTCAGATGATACGAAAGAGGTTGAACAGGCTAGTAATAGAGGTTGCAACAATTTCGGCAGATCATTTTAGAAAGAGAGGGTCCAGATTGTCTAGCCCGGCTGATTTGTATGGGTCCAGATTTTGCAGCTCTTTCAGAACATCAGCTATCTGGATTTGGGTGAAGGAGAAATGGTGGGGGCTTTGGCGGGTTGCTGTGGAGGGTGCCGGGCAGTTGACCGGGGTAGGGATAGCAGGGTGGAAAGCATGGCCAGCCGTAGTGAAATGCTTATTGAAATTCTCAATTATAGTGGATTTATCGGTAGTAACAGTGTTTCCTAGCCTGGGCAGCTGGGAGGAGGTGCTTATTCTCCATGGACTTTACAGTGTCCCAGAACTTGTTTGAGTTAGTACTACAGGATGCACATTTCTGTTTGAAAAAGCTAGCCTTAGCTTTTCTAACTGCCTGTGTATATTTGTTCCTAACTTCCCTGAAAAGTTGCATATCATGGGGGCTATTCGATGCTAATGCAGAACGCCACAGGATGTTTTTGTGCTGGTCAGGGGCAGACAGGTCTGGAGTGAACCAAGGAATATATCTATTCCTAGTTCCATTTTTTTGAGTGGGGCATGCTTATTTAAGATGGTGAGGAAGGCACTTTTAAAGAATAGCCAGGCATCATCTACTGACGGGATGAGGTCAATGTCATTCCAGGATACCCCGGCCAGGTCAATTAGAAAGGCCTGCTCGCAGAAGTGTTTTAGGGAGCGTTTGACAGTGATGAGGGATGGCCGTTTGGTCGCAGACCCATTACGGATGCAGGCAATGAGGCAGTGATCGCTGAGATCTTGATTGAAAACAGCAGAGGTGTATATGGAGGGCGAGTTAGTTAGGATGATATCTATGGGGGTGTCCGTGTTTACAGATTTGGGGTTGTACCTTGTAGATTCATTGATCATTTCTGTGAGATTGAGGGCATCAAACTTAGATTGTAGGATGGCCGGGGTGTTAAGCATGTCCCAGTTTAGGTCACCTAGTAGCACAAGCTCAGAAGATAGATGGGGGGCAATCAATTCACATATGGTATCGAGGGCACAGCTGGGGGCAGATGGAGGTCTATAGCAAGCGGCAACAGTGAGAGACTTGTTTCTGGAAAGGTGCATTTTTAGAAGTAGAAGCTCGAATTGTTTGGGTACAGACTTGGATAGTAATACAGAACTCTGCAGGCTATCTTTGCAGTAGATTGCAACACCGCCCCCTTTGGCAGTTCTATCTTGGCGGAAAATGTTATAGTTAGCGATGGAGATTTCAGGGTTTTTGGTGGTTTTCCTAAGCCAGGATTCAGACACTGCTAAGACATCCGGGTTGGCAGAGTGTGCTAATGCAGTGAGTAAAATAAACTTAGGGAGTAGGCTTCTAATGTTAACATGCATGAAACCAAGGCTTGTACGGTTACAGAAGTCAACAAATGAGAGCACCTGGGGAGTGGGAGTGGAGCTAGGCACTGCAGGACCTGGATTAACCTCCACATCACCAGAGGAACAGAGGAGAAGTAGTATAAGGGTACGGCTAAAGGCTATACGAACTGGCCTTCTAGCACGTTCTGAACAGAGAGTAAAAGGAGCAGGTTTCTGGGCACGATAGCATAGATTCAAGGCATAGTGTACAGACAAAGGTAAGGTAGGATGTGAGTACATTGGAGGTAAACCTAGGCATTGAGTAATGATGAGAGAGATATAGTCTCTAGAGACGTTTAAACCAGGTGATATCATCTACAAGACCCTGCTAGGTAAAGTACCCCCTTATCTCCGCTCACTGGTCACCATAGCAGCACCCACCTGTATCACGCGCTCCAGCAGGTATATCTCTCTGGTCACCCCCAAAGCCAATTCCTCCTTTGGCCGTCTCTCTTTCCAGTTCTCTGCTGCCAATGACTGGAACGAACTACAAAAATCTCTGAAACTGGAAACACTTATCTCCCTCACTAGCTTTAAGCACCAGCTGTCAGAGCAGCTCACAGATCACTGCACCTGTACATAGCCCAGCTATAATTTAGCCCAAACAACTACCTCTTCCCCTACTGTATTTATTTATTTTATTTTGCTCCTTGGCACCCCATTATCTCTATTTCTACTTTGCACATTCTTCTACTACAAATCTACCATTCCAGTGTTTTACTTGCTACATTGTATTTACTTTGCCACCATGGACTTTTTTTGCCTTTACCTCCCTTATCTCACCTCATTTGCTCACATTGTATATAGACTTATTTTTCTACTGTATTATTGACTGTATATTTGTTTTACTCCATGTGTAACTCTGTGTTGTCGAACTGCTTTGCTTTATCTTGGCCAGGTCGCAATTGTAAATGAGAACTTGTTCTCAACTTGCCTACCTGGTTAAATAAAGGTGAAATAAATAAATAAAAAAATATGTAGGAGGTGGAACAACATGGTTGGTTAAGGCATAATGAGCAGGGCTAGAGGCTCTACAGTGAAATAAGACAGTAATCACTAACCAGGACAGTAATGGACGAGGCATATTGATATCAGAGAGAGGCATGCGTAGCCAAGTGAACATGTGTCCAGTGAGTGGTTGGGCTGACTGGGGACACGGCAATTCAGACAGTTAGCAGGCCGATGCTAACAGTTAGTAGGTCGGGGCTAAACAAGCTAGCAGTTAGCAGACCAGGGCTGGCAAGCTAGCAGTTAGCAGACCGGGTTAGCAAGCAAGCAGTTGGCAGACTGGGGCTAGCTGTTAGCAGACCGGGGCAGGCAAGCTAGCAGTTAGCAGACCGGGTCAAGGAAGTTAACAGACTGGTGCTAGCAAGTTAGCCTTTGGGGGACGTCGCGATGGGGGTAAATCTGTTTTTGCCTCTTCATGCGGTGACGTCGATAGACCAGTCGTGGAATTAGTAGGATTCCAAGTAGCTCTAGGTAGCTAGTAGGCTGCGTTTAGCAGAATGGGCCTTCAGCGGACGTCGCGCCTGAGGGGCCTGTTGGACTCCTCGGGCAGATTATGGCGGTATTCCAGTCGTAGAGGATCGGCGGGGTTCCATGCCCCGTACAGGCAGTAGAAGGGGTACGGATATTGTAGCCCAGGAGTGGGTTTCGGTGGTAGCACAGGAGCCCTGGCCGGGCTAGCTTCAGGCTAATTGGTGCTTGCTCCGAGATGGAAACGCCAGCCAGGAGTAGTCACCCGGGATTGCGGTTAGCTAGTTGCGAAGATCCAGATGAAAATGTTCAGAGATTGCGGTAGGAATCCGGGGATATGGGGGGGAATTGAAAAAAAAATAATAGGTCCGTTTATGCTCTGGTTTGAGTTACGTTGTTCGAGCTGGCGAGAGCTTTCCGAGCTAAAGGTTAGCTGATGACCGCTAGCAATGGTTTGCTGATAGCTGGTAGGCACTAGCGGTTCTGGGGGGGGGGGGGCAGTGCCCATGTGACAACAATTTTGGACCCCCTTGTGGCCCCCCTAAATGTGGAGAATGAAATAATTTTTACATAACTCATTTTTGCTATCGTTATTTTTTTACGTCCGTTATTAGACAGTGGCAAGGTGGAACATGGTCTTTTGCCTGCTAATGCCTGCAATGCAGTGAAGAAAACGATATGACAAAAATAACGTCTAATGTAACTGGCCCCTCTAACAGTACAACTGGCTCCAGCTTGGCCCCCCCCCAGTTGAAATGGTCTAGAACCGCCACTGCTGGTAGGTAGTTAGCTGGCTAGCTTCAGTTGAGGGATTCCAGATCCGAAGTAAATAGGAATAGTAAATTAAAAAACGGATCCACGCCACATTGGGTGAGGCGGGTTGCAGGAGAGTATTTAGAAGTTGAGGTTTAGGAAAATATTAAAAAAGATATGCGAAAAATATGTAAAAAGATATATACAAGAGACACGACAGGACAAAGACATCTGACTGCTACGCCATCTTGGATTGTGATGCAATGTAAAGTCCCTAGTGGACTAAACCGATATGACGGCTTGTTACACAAAATTTAAAGGGAGGGCATGTAAGAAAGAGCGGGAGAAAAGACAAAGGACTTTACTATCCTACACACAGCTGATAACTATGCTCATGGAAATGCTAATACCTTGCACATGAACAGCTGCTCATTCGAAAAAAAATTGCAATTTACAGTTGAAGTCAGAAGTTTACATACACTTAGGTTGAAGTCGTTAACTTGTTTTTCAACCACTCCACAAAATTCTTGTTAACAAACTATAGTTTTGGCAAGTCGATTAGGACATCTACTTTGTGCATGACAAGTCATTTTTCCAACTATTGTTTACAGACAGATTAATTCACTTATAATTCACTGTATCACAATTCCAGTGGGTCGGAAGTTGACTGTGCCTTTAACTTGTTATGGATAGGGGGCAGTATTTTCACGGCCGGATAAAAAACGTACCCGATTTAATCTGATTATTACTCCTGCCCAGAAACTAGAATATGCATATAATTATTAGCTTTGGATAGAAAACACTCCAAAGTTTCTAAAACTTTTTGAATGGTGTCTGTGAGTATAACAGAACTCATTTGGCAGGCCAAAACCTGAGAAGATTCCAAACAGGAAGCGCCCTCTCTGACTATTTCTTGGCCTTCTTGATCATCTCTATCCAAAACAGGGGATCTCTGCTGTAACGTGACATTTTCTAACGCTCCCATAGGCTCTCAGAAGGCGCCAGAACGTTGAATGATGACTTTGCAGGCCATGGCTGAAAAATAGTAGCGCATTTGGATAGTGGTCGATCTGAGAACAATGAGACTGGGGGCGCGTGCACGAGACGACTCCATGTTTTTATTTTTTCGTCTTTGAACGAAAACAGGGTTTCCTGGTCGGAATATTATTGCTTTTTTACGAGACAAATCGCATAAAAATTTATTTTAAACAGCGTTTGACATGCTTCGAAGTACGGTAATGGAATATTTTTAATTTTTTTGTCACGAAACGCGCCGGGCGCGTCACCCTTCTTTACCCTTCGGATAGTGTCTTGAACGCACGAACAAAACGCCGCTATTTGGATATAACTATGGATTATTTGGAACCAAACCAACATTTGTTATTGAAGTAGAAGTCCTGGGAGTGCATTCTGACGAAGAACAGCAAAGGTAATCCAATTTTTCTTATAGTAAATCTGAGTTTGGTGAGTACCAAACTTGGTGGGTGTCAAAATAGCTAGATGGCCGGGCTATCTACTCAGAATATTGCAAAATGTGCTTTCACCGAAAAGCTATTTTAAAATCGGACACCGCGATTGCATAAAGGAGTTCTGTATCTATAATTCTTAAAATAGTTTGTTTTTTGTGAACGTTTATCGTGAGTAATTTAGTAAATTCACCGGAAGTGTTCGGTGGGAATGCTAGTTCTGAACGTCACATGCTAATGTAAAAAGCTGTTTTTTGATATAAATATGAACTTGATTGAACAAAACATGCATGTATTGTATAACATAATGTCCTAGGAGTGTCATCTGATGAAGATCATCAAAGGTTAGTGCTGCATTTAGCTGTGGTTTTGTTTTTTGTGACATATGCTAGCTTGAAAAATGGGTGTCTGATTATTTCTGGCTGGGTACTCTGCTGACATAATCTAATGTTTTGCTTTCGCTGTAAAGTCTTTTTGAAATCGGACAGTGTGGTTAGATAAAGGAGAGTCTTGTCTTTAAAATGGTGTAAAATAGTCATATGTTTGAAAAATTGAAGTTTTTGGATTTTTGAGGAATTTGTCATTCGCGCCACGCCTATCATTGGATATTGGAGCAGGTGTTACGCTAGCGGAACGTCTAGATGTAAGAGGTTAAACAGCTTAGAAAATTCCAGAAAATGATGTCATGGCTTTAGAAGCTTCTGATAGGCTAATTGACATCATTTGAGTCAATTGGAGCTGTACCTGTGGATGTATTTCAAGGCCTACCTTCAAACTCAGTGCCTCTTTGCTTGATATCATGGGAAAGTCAAAAGAAATCAGCCAAGACCTCTACAAGTCTAGTTCAGCCTTGGGAGCAATTTCCTAATGCCTGAAGGTACCACGTTCATCTGTACAAACAATAGTAATAAACACCATGGGACCACGCAGCCGTCATACCGCTCAGGAAGGAGATGCGTTCTGTCTCCTAGAGATGAACGTACTTTGGTGCGAAAAGTGCAAATCAATCCCAGAACAACAGCAAAGGACCTTGTGAAGATGCTGGAAGAAACAGATACAAAAGTATCTATATCCACAGTAAAACGAGTCCTACAGTGGACCTTGTGAAGATGCTGGAAGAAACAGATACAAAAGTATCTATATCCACAGTAAAACGAGTCCTACAGTGAGGGAAAAAAGTATTTGATCCCCTGCTGATTTTGTACGTTTGCCCACTGACAAAGAAATTATCAGTCTATAATTTTAATGGTAGGTTTATTTGAACAGTGAAAGACAGAATAACAATAAAATAATCCAGAAAAACGCATGTCGAAAATGTTATAAAATGATTTGCATTTTAATGAGGGAAATAAGTATTTGACCCCTCTGCAAAACATTACTTGGTACTTGTTGGCAATCACAGAGGTCAGACGTTTCTTGTAGTTGGCCACCAGGTTTGCACACATCTCAGGAGGGATTTTGTCCCACTCCTCTTTGCAGATATTCTCCAACTCATTAAGGTTTCGAGGCTGACGTTTGGCAACTCGAACCTTCAGCTCCCTCCACAGATTTTCTATGGGATTAAGGTCTGGAGACTGGCTAGGCCACTCAGGGACCTTAATGTGCTTCTTCTTGAGCCACTCCTTTGTTGCCTTTGCCGTGTGTTTTGGGTCATTGTCATGCTGGAATACCCATCCACGACCCATTTTCAATGCCCTGGCTGAGGGAAGGAGGTTCTCACCCAAGATTTGACAATACATGGCCCCGTCCATCGTCTCTTTGATGCGGTGAAGTTGTCCTGTCCCCTTAGCAGAAAAACAACCCCAAAGCATAATGTTTCCACCTCCATGTTTGACGGTGGGGATGGTATTCTTGGGGTCATAGGCAGCATTTCTCCTCCTCCAAACACGGCGAGTTAAGTTGATGCCAAAGAGCTCCATTTTGGTCTCATCTGATCACAACACTTTCACCCAGTTGTCCTCTGAATCATTCAGATGTTCACTGGCAAACTTCAGACGGCATGTTTTTGTGCTTTCTTGAGCAGGGGGGACCTTGCGGGCGCTGCAGGATTTCAGTCCTTCACGGCGTAGTGTGTTACCAATTGTTTTCTTGGTGACTATGGTCCCAGCTGTCTTGAGATCATTGACAAGATCCTCCTGTGTAGTTCTGGGCTGATTCCTCACCGTTCTCATGATCATTGCAACTCCACGAGGTGAGATCTTGCATGGAGCCCCAGGCCGAGGGAGATTGACAGTTCTTTTGTGTTTCTTCCATTTGCGAATAATCGCACCAAATGTTGTCACCTTCTCACCAAGCTGCTTGGCGATGGTCTTGTAGCCCATTCCAGCCTTGTGTAGGTCTACAATCTTGTCCCTGACATCCTTGGAGAGCTCTTTGGTCTTGGCCATGGTGGAGAGTTTGGAATCTGATTGATTGATTGCTTCTGTGGGCAGGTGTCTTTTATACAGTTAACAAACTGAGATTAGGAGCACTCCCTTTAAGAGTGTGCTATTAATCTCAGCTCGTTACCTGTATAAAAGACACCTGGGAGCCAGAAATCTTTCTGATTGAGAGGGGGTTAAATACTTATTTCCCTCATTAAAATGCTAATCATTTTATGACATGCGTTTTTCTGGATTTTTTTGTTATTCTGTCTCTCACTGTTCAAATAAACCTACCATTAAAATTATAGACTGATAATTTCTTTGTCAGTGGGCAAACATACAAAATCAGCAGGGGATCAAATACTTTTTTCCCTCACTGTATATCGACATAACCTGAAAGGCCGCTCAGCAAGAAAGAAGCCACTGCTCCAAAACCTCCATAAAAAAGCCAGACTACGGTTTGCAACTGCACATGGGGACAAAGATCGTACTTTTTGGAGAAATGTCCTCTTGTCTGATGAAACAAAAATATAACTGTTTGGCTATAATGACCATGGTTATGTTTGGAGGAAAAAGAGGGAGGCTTGCAAGCCGAAGAACACCATCCCAACCGTGAAGAACGGGGGTGGCAGCATCATGTTGTGGGCGTGCTTTGCTGCAGGAGGGACTGGTGCACTTCACAAAATAGATGGCATCATGAGGTAGGAAAATTATGTGGATTCATTGAAGCACCATCTCAAGACATCAGTCAGGAAGTTAAAGCTTGGTGGCAAATGGGTCTTCCAAATGGACAATGACCGACCCCAAGCATACTTCCAAAGTTGCGGCAAAATGGCCTAAGGCCAACAAAGTTAAGGTATTGGAGTGGCCATCACAAAGCCCTGACCTCAATCCTATAGAAAATTTGTGGGCAGAACTGAAAAAGTGTGTGAGCAAGGAAGCTTACAAACCTGACTCAGTTACAGCAGCTCTATCAGGAGGAATGGGCCAAAATTCACCCAACTTATTGTGGGAAGCTTGTGGAAGGCTATCCAAAACATTTCACCCAAGTTAAACAATTTAAAGGCAATGCTACCAAATACTAATTGAGTGTATGTAAACTTCTGACCCACTGGGAATGTGATGAAAGAAATAAAATCTGAAAGAAATAATTCTCTCTATTATTGACATTTCACATTCTTAAAATACAGCAGTGATCCTAACTGACCTAAAACAGGGACTTTTTACTAGGATTAAATGTCAGGAATTGTGAAAAACTGAGTTGAAATGTATTTGACTAAGGTGTATGTAAACTTTCGACTTCAACTGTATATATTTACGCCTGTATGTCTCGTCCCTGTTGAAATCGCTGGTCCGTCTGCTGGAGAGTCAGTCGACAGAAAGTCTTTCGTGGCTGTAGCTTGTCCTCTGTTATATTGGATACGTCAGACGTACCAATGGTCATTTGATAGGGTAATGTTCTACAGAATGAATTTTTCTGAGTACCATTCGGTCGTTCGATAGGGAAGTGTTCTCCTCTCGTCTTCGGTCGAGTTTACTAGACTATTTTACATATACAGCTGCCCACCTGCGAATGTGTAGTCTTGTAGTTTTCTTAACCAGCTCCATGCTTTATGGTCTATAGAGCAGTAGTGATTTAAACGCGTGGACTCCAGTCCCTGCGTTTTCTTGACTTAATGTAAATTTTGTCACGAGTGCTATTTAAGCACTCAGGGAAAAAGGGGCAGTCCCTCCTTTTTTCGTAAAGTCTGTGCTCATGGGGGCATGGCCACTGACTTGGTTAAGACTTCATATTAAAAACAATTATCTAATTTAGAAGGCTAACATCACATCTTCTCACAAATAGTTTCATATTTAATCATATCCGTTCCCCCACATTTGGATGTGACCCCGACAACTGGGGAATATATACATTCAGAGAGAGTTATTTTGTTCTACTGTCTTTCATGACATCCCCAAACACAACTGATTGTTCTTCGAGTACCCACGGACCACTCCAACCCCTTTGATTTACAGAAATATTGTTTCTTTCCCCACTTTTGGATGATGGATTTTTGGCGGGAAGAATGTATTTGTTTCACAGACTAAATCCTCTCAATACTGCATGTCCAGTGAAGAGAGTTTCTGCAAGGAATTTATGACCATCATGAAACGGCCAACTTCACCCCTCTTCCCCTCTGCGGGAGAGAGAGAGCGCTGTAGAGCAGAGCCACTAACCTGATCCTTCAGATCTGAACAGGAGAACCATGACATTACAAAGACCTTCAATACTTTGTCAAGTAAACATTAATTAGTGCAATATCCTCAACTCACTATAAAAAAACAGTATCATCCTAAAGGAACATATGCTGAACAAAAATATAAATGCATCATGCAACAATTCAAAATATTTACTGAGTTACAGTTCATATAAGAAAATCAGTCAATGTAAAGAAATAAATTAGGCCCTACTCTATGGATTTCACATGACAGGGAATACAGAAATGCATCTGTTGGTCACATATACAATACCTTAAAAAAAAGTAGCGGTGTGGATCAGAAAACCAGTCAGTACCTGGTGTGATCACCATTTGCCTCATGTAGCGCGACACGTTTCCTTTGCATAGAGTTGATCAGGCTGTTGATTGTGGCCTGTGGAAGGTTGTCCTACTCCTCTTCAATGGCTGTGCAAAGTTGCTGGATATTGGCGGTAACTTGAACACACTGTTTCACAGATGTCAATCCAGAGCATCCCAAACATGCTCAATGGCTGACATTTCTGATGAGTATGTAGGCCATGGAAGAACTGGGAAATGTTCAGCTTCCAGGAATTGTGTACAGATCCTTGTGACATTGGGCTGTGCATTATCATGCTTAAACATGAGGTGATGGTGGTGGATGAATGGCATGACAATGGGACTCTCTGTGTATTCAAATTTCCATCAATAAAATGCAATTGTGTTTGTTTTCATGAAGGTTTTGTTTCAGGACCGCTATTGTTTTCACTATATATTCTACATCTTGGTGATGTCATTCGGAAACACAATGTCAACTTTCACCGCTATGCGGACAACACACAGCTAGCTGTACATTTCGATTAAACATGCTGTAGCCCCAAAATGTCCTACCCTGGAAGCCTGTGTTTGAGACATAAGGAAGTGGATGGCGGCAAATGTTTTACTTTTAAACTCTGACAAACTTCTAGGTCCTAAGAAACAAAGAGGTCTGCTGTTTGATCTGACAATTCATCTGGATGGTTGTACAGTCGTCTCAAATGAAACTGAAGGATCTCGGCGTTACTCTGGACTCTTTTGACAAACATATCAAGAATATTTCAAGGGCAACTTTTTTTCCATCATCGTGACATTGCAAAAATCAGAAACCTTTTGTCCAAAAATTATGCAGATAGCTAATCCATATTTTCTCACTTCTAGATTAGACTTCTGCAATGCTCTACTCTCCGGCTACCAGGATAAAGCACTAAATAAACTTCAGTTAAATGCAGCTGCTAGTATCTTGACTATAACCAAACAATTTGATCATATTACTCCAGTGCTAGCCTCTCTACACTGGCCTCCTGTGTTGGGGCTAGGGGGCAGTATTTTCACGGCCGGATGAAAAACGTACCCAATTTGAACAGGTTACTACTCTGGCCCAGAAACTAGAATATGCATATTATTAGTAGATTTGGATAGAAAACACTCAATGGTGTCTGTAAGTATAACAGAACTCATATGGCAGGCAAAAACCTGAGAAAAATACAAGCAGGAAATGAAAATCTTGTGGCTGTACTTTTTTCAAGTCATTGGCAATGGAACACAGTGACTAAGGATTCATTTTGCACTTCCTAAGGCTTCCACTAGATGTCAACAGTCTTTAGAAAGTTGTTTGAGGCATCTATGATGATCAGAGACCGAATGAGAAGGCTGGGAAGTTGGTAACCCAGGGAATGACATCACTTAATTGGCGCGCGTTAATGTGAGAAGGGACCTGTGTTCCAAAACGTTTTTCAAGACACAGGAATGGTCCGGTAAGAAATATTACTTAAGTTTCACGTTAAAATGGCCCTAAAGATTGATGCTATACAACGTTTGAACGAACGTAAATATACTTTTTTTTTTTTTTACTTTTCGTCGTGACACTTTCCTCGCGCGTCCTACATTTTGAGTAGCTTACTGAACGCGCTAACAACATGGAGTTATTTGGACATAAATTATGAACTTTATCGAACAAAACAACATTTGTTGTGGACCTGGGATTCCTGGAAGTGCCTTCTGATGAAGATTATTAAAGGTAAGTGAATATTTCTAATGTTATTTATGCATTTAGATGACTCAAATGGCGGCTATCTGTATTGCCTAGTGTATTTTTCTGAGCACAGTACTCAGATTATTGCAAAGTGTGCTTTCCCAGTAAAGTTATCTGTCAATGCGGTTGCATTCAGGAGATGTTAATCTATAATTCTTTGAATAACAGTTTAATATTTTATCAACGTTTATAATGAGTATTTTTGTAAATTCACCGGCAGTTTTGGGGGAGATACATTTTCTGAACGTCACGCGCCGATGTAAAATGCTGTTTTTGGATATAAATATGAACTCGATAGAACAAAAAATGCATGCATTGTCTAACATAATGTCCTAGGAGTGTCATCTGATGAAGATTGTCAAAGGTTAGTGCATAATTTTAGCTGGTTTTCTGCTTTTGGTGACACCTGTCCTTGCATTGAAAATGGCTGTGTCATTTTTTGTCTATGTACTCTCCTAACATAATCTAACTTTATGCTTTCGCCGTAAAGCCTCTTTGAAATCGGACAATGTGGTTGGATTAAGGAGATGTTTATCTTTCAAATGGTGTAAAATACTTGATTGTTTGAGAAATTGAAATTACCGTAAATTCCGGACTATAAGCCGCAACTTTTTTCCCAGGCTTTGAACCTCGCGGCTTAAACAATAACGCAGCTAATATATGGATTTTTCCCGCTTTCAATTTTTTTCCCCCAAAAAAAACACATTCTGTGACGTGCTCAGTTTTTTGGCGGCATGAAGCTTTCATTAGACCAATGAAATTGCCGAACGGGTTAAGGTCAAACAACTTTTTTGTTTACTGTTTAGATTAAATCGAGCGCTCTCAAACTTCCCATCATTCTGATTACGGTAGTCATTTTGTCACCCTCATCATGGCAAAGACACGGAGAAATGCATATGATGCAGCTTTCAAGTTGAAGGCGATTGATCTGGCTGTTGGAAAAGGAAATAGAGCTGATGCACCGGAGCTTGGTCTTAATGAGTCGATGATAAGACGTTGGAAACAGCAGCGTGAGGAATTGACTCAGTGCAAAAAGACAACTAAAGCTTACTGCTAATTTTTTATTTTTTGTTACAAGCCGTGTTTCGTTAAAGCCTATTTATTTTTGTTACAAGCCGTGTTTCGTTAAAGCCTATTTATTTTTGTTACAAGCCGTGTTTCGTTAAAGCCTGTGTAAAGTTCATTTGTTTCAATGTACCGGTAGGCGCCTGCGGCTTATAGACATGTGCGGCTTATTTATGTTAAAAAAAAAGTTTTAATTCAGTGTGTGCGGCTTATATTCAGGTGCGCTTAATAGTCCGGAAATTACGGTATTAGATTTTTGCTGTTTTGAATTTCGCGCCATGTATCTTGTCAAGCAATCCCGTTACCGGGATAAGAACGGGAAGGGGTGGCCCAACAGGTTTTAAGGCTAGGGCTGATTTCAAGTTTTTACTGCTAACCTAGAAAGCATTATATGGACTTGCTCCTACAACTCTCGCTGATTTGGTCCTGCCATAAATACCTATACGTTTGCTACAGTCACAAGACTCAGACCTCCTTATTGTCCCTATAATTTCTCAGCAAACAGCTGGAGGCAGGGCTTTCTATAGAGCTACAATTGTATTGATTGGTCTGCTTATCCATGAGAGAGACGCAGACTCTGTCTCGACCTTTAAGTCTTTACCAAGACTCATCTCTTCAGTAGGTCCTATGATTGAGTGCAGTCTGGCCCACGGGAGCGAAGGTGAACGGCAAGGCACTGGAGTGACGAACCGCCCTTGCTGTCTCTGCCTGGCCAGCTCCCCTCTCTCCACTGGGATTCTCTGCCTCTGACCCTATTACAGGAACTGAGTCACTGGCTTACTAGTGCTCTTCCATGCCATCCCTAGGAGGGGTGCGTCACTTGAGTGGGTTGAGTCACGGACGTGATCTTTCTGTCCGGTTTTGCACCCCCTATGCGGTGGAAGAGATCTTTGTGGGCTATACTCAGGCTTTGTGTCAGGGTAGTAAGTTGGTCTGTTGATATCCCTCTAGTGGTGTGGGGGTTGTCCTTTGGCAAAGTGGGTGGGGATTTATCCCCATCCCCCCGTCTCAGCCTCCAGTATATATGCTGCAATAGTCTGTGCCGGGGGGCTAGGGTCAGTCTGTCTGGTGAAATTATCCTATCTTATCTCGTCCTGTGTGAACTTAAAGTATGCTCCCTCTAATTCTCCCATGCCTCAGGACTACCTTGCCTGATTACTTCTGGCTGTACCCTTCCCCAGCACCCGGTCGTGCTGCAGCTCCAGTTTCTGCTGTTTTGCCTGTGGCTATGGAACCCTGACCTGTTCACCGGACGTGCTAACTTGTCCCGGACCTGCTGTTTTCGACTTTCTCGCTCTCACTCTCTTCCCGCACCTGCTGTCTCGACCTCTGAATGCTCGGCTATGAAAAGCCAACTGACATTTTATCCTGAGGTGCTGACCTGTTGCACCCTCGACAACCACTGTGATTATTATTTGACCCTGCTGGTCATCTATGAACATCTTGAAGAACGATCTGGCCTTAATGGCCGCGTACTCTTATAATCGCCACCTGGCACAGCCAGAAGAGAGCTGGCCACTCTTCAGACCTCGTTCCTCTCTAGGTTTCTTCCTAGGTTCCTGCCTTTCCAGGGAGTTTTTCCAAAGCCACTGTGCTTCAACATCTGCATTGCTTGCTGTTTGGGGTTTTAGGCTGGGTTTCTGTATAAGCACTTAATGACATCTGCTGATGTAAAAAGGGCTTTATAAATACATTTGATTTGATTCACACTGGTGGCAGCTGTAGTATTTCTCCCATGTGGACCCTCTAGTGCCTCTACAGGCTGGATGAGTGGGAGTAACTGGCCCGGCACAGATGGCAGCCAAACGGTTTCTCCTCCATGTACATCCTCTGGTGGATCTCCACCCGTTTGGGGAAACGGAAGGCTTTCCCACAGAACGAACACGGGAAGCGCATCTCTTTGGCGCTGCCACCTTTACTGATTCCATCTCTACTACTGTCATTTGTCAATGGGCTTGTGTAGCCATTTAGTGTTGAGGCACTGGCATTGTCTGAGGTCTGGTTTAACATACAAAGAGTGTGAAGAAGGTGAAGGCCAGGGAGTGTCTGTTGTTGCAGGGTCCATGTTCCAGTTGATAGATCCTATAGAAGGCAGGTTGAAGGCAGCACCTGTTAGGGGGTTAACCTGAGGCGCCATCAGTCTCTCTGAATCACAACTATAGGAGCAGGACGGAGCATCGCAAGCCGAGTTTGTCTGTTCTCTCCCGCCGCATACCGCAGACCAATTCTACGCCTCTCCCTGGTCTCAGCCAGTCTGTTGTCATGGAGACTAAGTTAGGATGTTGTTTTGTGTTCCATTGTCTGTTTCTGGTTGTGGTTAACAGTTTTATTCCCCAGCCCAGAGTTGAAGATGCTGTCCCAACCACTGACCTCTACCATGTTGCCTCTAGTCCTGGCCTGCTCAGTGATGTTGTCCCCTGGGCCCTTGGTTGCACCCATCTGATTCTGGGAATCCAAGATGGCCACCCAGTCTCCCCTGTTAGCCTCCAGCCAACCACCTGTAGGTAGAGGTTCAAAAATAGACTTTACAAACATGGTAGAGAACTCTACATATGGAGTTTCTTTTGTCAATTACTTGGTCAAGTTCACATTATAATATGTGTTTTTGTATGTAAACATAAGTTGCATTGATTTCATTTTATGAATGGATAAATAATAATAGCCATGTGCATCACTATTCCCATTGAAGATCTATTACTGTATGTAGGCTATATGTATTTCTCTCTTACCTTGCTCCCCCATCTTTAGTCCATTCAGCAGATCAGTGTTCTCTGGTCCATCTTCTATTGTCTCCTCTTTGACCAGCAACAGATCAGGCATCCCATCCTCCATGTCTACTGACTGTAAGAGATACAGAGTGAGAGGATGTTGGATCAAGAAATCTGATATGAGCAACCTGCTATGGAGCATCTTCTGATTGGGCAATGAGGGATTGCAACGAGTACTATGCAAAAATGTTAGTTGATTTGATTACTTGACACTCTTTAATAGTTGTATAATTCAAAGGCATGGTCAAGACCTGGGCCCGTATCCACAAAGAGTCTCAGAGTAGGAGTGTTGATCTTTAAATATAATTTTATTCATTATGATCTAATAGGCTAAACTGAGCCTAGATCAGCACTCCTACTCTGAGAGGCTATGTGGATACGGGACCTGAACTAATACCATTCAGACAGTAGTTCACAGTGGGCTCACCTCAGTGAGACTGTGTGTGGTCCTGTGCTGCTCAGCTGGTTCCTCTGTGGGTTCAGGAGGTGTAGTCTGGTTGTCCTCCATGACCATGGTCCCCTCAGGGTTCCCCAGACCCCCCTCACACCCCTCCACCTTTATTAGCAACACCTCTGGACCCTCCTCCTGGAAGAGACAGATGATACAGATTACTGACATACACTCCCTCAGGTATGTACACACAGATAAAATACACCTTCAACATGGAGTGTTTACCCATCCCCACTACGTTTGAGTCCTATACTGTAGTTACAGAATGACTTCATTGCTGTTAAACCCATCATGGTGGACATAAATATGATGTTGTGGGTAAAAACAAGTCAGCTATGATAAGTCAAGTAATCATCAGACAAACCTGACTAAAAACTCTGACACGCCCAGTAGGTGTTTGTTAGTGTGTGGGTTTTTGTAGGTATATTTGTTGAGTGTTCACTGAGTGTACAAACCATTAGGAACATCTTCAGAATACAATTCATTGGGGCATGGACTAGAGGTCGACCGATTATGATTTTTCAACGGCGATACCAATTATTGGGGGACCAAAAAAAGCCGATACCAATTAAAATCGGACGATTTATTTTATTTATTTGTAATAATGACAATTACAACAATACTGAATGAACACTTATTTTAACTTAATATAATACATAAATAAAATCAATTTAGCATCAAATAAATAATGAAACGTGTTCAATTTGGTTTAAATAATGCAAAAACAAAGTGTTGGTGAAGAAAGTAAAAGTGCAATATGTGCCATGTAAGAAAGCTAACGTTTAAGTGCCTTGCTCAAAACATGGGACCATATGAAAGCTGGTGGTTCCTTTTAACACGAGTCTTATATATTCCCAGGTAAGAAGTTTTAGGTTGTAGTTATTATAGGAATTATAGGACTATTTCTCTCTATACAATTTGTATTTCATATACCTTTGACTATTGGATGTTCTTATAGGCACTTTAGTATTGCCAGTGTAACAGTATAGCTTCCGTGCCTCTCCTCGCTCCTACCTGGGCTCGAACCAGGAACACATCGACAACAGCCACCCTCGAAGCAGCGTTACCCATGTAGAGCAAGGGGAACAACTACTCCAAGTCTCAGAGCGAGTGACGTTTGAAACGCTATTAGCGCGCACCCGCTAACTAGCTAGCCATTTCACATCGGTTACACCAGCCTAATCTTGGGAGTTGATAAGCTTGAAGTCATAAACAGCGCAAGGCATTGCGAAGAGCTGCTGGCAAAACGCACAAAAGTGCTGTTTGAATGAATGCTTACGAGCCTGCTGGTGCCTACTACCGCTCAGTCAGACTGCTCTATCAAATCATAGACTTAATTATAATATAATAAACACACAGAAATATGAGCCTTAGGTCATTAATATGGTCGAATCCGGAAACTATCATCTCGAAAACAAAACGTTTTTTCTTTCAGTGAAATACGGAACCGTTCTGTATTTTATCTAACGGGTGGCATCCCTAAGTCTAAATATTCCTGTTACATTGCACAACCTTCAATGGTATGTCATAATTACGAAAAATTCTGGCAAATTAGTTCGCAACGAGCCAGGCAATGAGCGCAAGAGCAGTGACACAATTTCATGTTAGCAGGCAATATGAACTAAATATGCAGGTTTAAAAATATATACTTGTGTATTGATTTTAAAATAAGGCATTGATGTTTATGGTTAGGTACATTGGTGCAACGACAGTGCTTTTTTTTTGCAAATGCGCTTGTTAAATCATCACTCGTTAGTTGAAGTAGGCTGTGATTCGATGAGAAATTAACAGGCAGCGCATCGATTATATGCAACGCAGGACACGTTAGATAAACTAGTAATATCATCAACCATGTGTAGTTAACTAGTGATTATGTTAAGATTGATAGTTTTTTATAAGATAAGTTTAATGCTAGCTAGCAACTTACCTTGGCTTCTTGCTGCCCTCGCGTAACAGGTAGTCAGCCTGCCATGCAGGCTCCTCGTGGAGTGCAATGTAAGGCAGGTGGTTAGAGCGTTGGACTAGTAACCAGAAGGTTGCAAAAACGAATCCCCCCTGAACAAGGCAGTTAACCCCCGTTCCTAGGCCGTCATTGAAAATAAGAATGTGTTCTTAATCTGACTTGCCTAGTTAAATAAAGGTGTAAAAAAAAATATTTTAAAAATAGGGAAATCGGTGGCCAAAAATACCGATTACCGATTGTTATGAAAACTTAAAATCGTCCCTAATTAATCGGCCATTCCGATTAATCGGTCGACCTCTAGCATGGACTCTACAAGGTGTCGGAAGCGTTCTACAGGGATGCTGGCCCATGTTGACTCCAATGATTCTCACAGTTGTGTCAAGTTGGCTGGATGTTTTTGGGAGATGGACCATTCTTCATACACGTGGGAAACTATTGAGCGTGAAAAACTCAGCAGCGTTGCAGTTCTTGACACACTCAAATCGGGTGCACCTGGCAACTACTACCATACCCGTTCAAAGGCACTTAAATATTTTGTCTTGGCCCTTCACATATACACAATCCATGTCTCAATGCTTAAAAATCCTTCTTTAACCTGTCTCTTCCCCTTCATTTACACCAATTGAAGTGGATTTAACAGGTGACATCAATAAGAGGTCATAGCTTTCACCTGGTCAGTCTATGTCATGGAAATAGCAGGTGTTCCTAATGTTTTGTGCACTAAGTGTATATTGGTGAAAATCACTGTTGTGTATATGCAGAATAGGGTGAGATCAGAATAATGGTCTGGGGCTGTTTTTCATGGTTCGGGCTAGGCCCCTTAGTTTCAGTGAAGGGATATCTTAATGCTACAGCATACAATGACATTCTAGACGATTTGTGGCAACAGTTTGGGGAAGCCCCTTTCCTGTTTCAGCATGACAATGCCCCCGTGCACAAAGCGAGGTCCATACAGAAATGTACCAGTTCCCTCTAGATAGATCAGTCTGTCTCTCTAAACCCAGGGATATGTTTCCAGGGACCATCTCTGTAGCGTAAGAACAAAACAGATCATCCCCGCCAGTGTCTAACGCATCACCATCTCCGCGGGAATAAACCATACTCTGGCGAAATAACGGTAAGTACACCAAGCCAGGATCAGGAGGACAGACCGGTGGCCCTAGTCTCTCTGGGTCTGATCTGTATTCAGATAGTGTGTGTGTGTGTAAGAGCCTGTGTGTTACAGTCTTGGTGTCTGTCACTGACTTGAGGACGGCATTCGACTGACCTCTGTGATGCTGCGTCGGTTCCTGGACTGGAGCGCAGCGGCGGTGGATAGGTCCTCTGTGGCTACAGGGGGTGCCACTCCAGACGCTGCACCATCCTGGATGTCTCTGCTGTGCCGTGGGTCCTCTCCTTCAGACCTCTCCAGCTTGACCCCAGGGCCTGCAGCCTCTGCAGACTGACACAAGAGGGGAAGTTATTAGTGGTACATGAGTTGAATTGGATAACAATGTCATAGGGAAGTCTCACAAACTCCCCTATGGCAGATAAATAAGGATGTACATGTAAGCAAGTGAATAGCTCAGGGGAGCCTTTCTGAAATAAAGAGACCACATTTGATTTACAAAGTAAATGTAATTTTGAATTTGACACTATTACACTAACCTCTATCATGATAACATGCTGGGTTGAGGTTCCACTGTCCTCATCAACAGTGATTGGTTGGTCATCTTTCCATGTATTGTGTCCCGCTGGCTTTACAAAGCTCCTGTAGCCTCCAGTGAGATGTCCTTCACCTGAGAGAGTGATTGGGGGAAAAGAGATGGTTAAGTACTGTCAATGCTGAACGCTATATTGAACACTATTGACAGTTTTGACACTGTATAGAATTGGCAAGGATATAAGTTAACATTTCTCATAACTTCCTGAAATACTATTTATTGATTAATGTATTATGTTCCATGCATCACATTGTTTTCACTGAGTAAATAATAGGAAATTCAGTAAATCAAGACTCTGGGTTGAATATGATATTGTGTCTGCGCAAGTGTCCCTCTCTTCACCCCAACCCGGGCTCGAACCAGGGACCCTTGCACACATCAACAACTGACACCCACGAAGCATCGTTACCCACCGCGCCACAAAAGCCGCGGCCCTTGCAACACAAGGGGAAACCCTACTTCAAGTCTCAGAGCGAGTGACGTCACTGATTGAAACGCTATTAGCCCGCACCACCGCTAACTAACTAGCCATTTCACATCGGTTACACAAGATAGCAAAGTAATCAGGGGAGTTATTGCATACTATCCAAAAACTGACCAAAGACCCATTGTGATAAACACATTTAAAGCCACACATGCGCAGAGGGGAAACGGGGCGACAGGCCCCGCAGTCTCCTGCAAAATGTACCTCTTGTCATTCCTCTGTATCGGTCGAGGATCTTGACACTACTGGGACGACTGCCGAGGACGCGCTCTCGCATTGTCCTCTCTGCGCGCTCCCGTGCCACCTTCAGTTCCAGTAGTTTCCTCCGCAATGCCCTGTTTTCTTTCTGGCTTTGAGTTATTTCCAAACGAAACACTGCATAGTCGTCATCTACGAGTTTACAGATATCTGCCACGGCTGCATTCGCTAGCACCTCCATGACGGAGGCTATTTGAGTGTGAAAAACCATACAGTTATCCATTGTTGGCTAACATTAGCAGTTAACATTTAACTAGCGTCACCTAGATAACGTATATCAACCAAGTCCTGTATCGAACGCGATTTAAAGATTACCTAGGGGTATGCGATGCTGTGAAGTTACATTAATCATATTTTGAGTTCCAGGGTGTTGGTTAATAAACGTCAAAATAAGAACAACATGAAGGCTTTTCAGTTGTTTTCTTTTTCTTCTTTGTTTTATTGGCGAATCGCAACCAACTGCCAGGTGCATACACCACCACCTACTGTACTGGAGTGTGAGGCCCGTTACGACCTATATACCGCTATATTATCTTAACTAACCCTGAATTTATAATAAAATAAAATTCCCCACAAACTTTCCTACTTCCATCACCTCACCCAAAATGGGACCGCAGTGGACTGAGATAAGGGAAACTCAGTACCTGCAATGACACCTGCAATGACACAAAAATAACCAAGTCAGTCAGCACAGAGTCAATTTTGTATTTCATTTCAACAAAACGGTCATACACACAATTTGAAGTACAATACTTTTATTGCACAAAACAATGTGTCATGTAGAATAACTTTTCTCACTATGGTAACACTTTTTTCTGTAAATATACAGTGCATTCGGAAAAGTATTCAGACCCCTTCACTTTTTCCACATGTTGTTACGTTACAGCCTTATTTTAAAGTGTATGAAAAATATTTCAAAAATCCTCATCAATCTACATGCAATACCCCATAATGACAAGCAAAAACAGATTTTTTGAAATTCTTGCAAAAAATATAAAATAAATGAAATACCTTATTTACATAAGTATTCAGACCCTTTGCTACTAGACTCGAAATTGAGCTCAGGTGCATTCTGTTTCCAATGATCATCCTTGAGACGTTTCTGCAACTTGACTGGAGTCCACCTGTGGTAAATTCAATTGATTGTACATGATTTGGAAAGGCAAACACCTGTCTATATAAGCAAAAACTGAACCTTGAGGTCAAAGGAATTGTCGATAGAGCTCCGAGACAGGGTTGTATCGAGGCACAGATCTGGGGAAGGGTACCAAAACATTTTTGCACCATTGAAGATCCCCAAGAACACAGTGGCCTCCATCATTCTTAAATGGAAGAAGTTCGGAACCACTAAGACTCTTCCTAGAGCTGGCCGCCCGGCAAAACTGAGCAATCGGAGGAGAAGGGTCATGGTCAGGGAGGTGACCAAGAACCCGATGGTCACTGTGAGAGAGCTCAAGAGT